>NC_080042.1:17353283-17672062 GCF_012489685.1 Lotus japonicus | reverse complement strand
AGTTTCAATAATTTTGAAAGCTTGAGGATTAGGGAGATAAAGACAAGGGAGATTCTTGACACGAAGTTTGATTTGTTTGACCACATTGGTATGAATATCGGACCAAGGTGGAGGATCCTTCTTGAGTCTATCATGAAGGGGTTTGATTATGGTACTGAGTTGAGGACAGAAGTCCGCAACATAATTGAGACAACCCAGGAATCTTTGTAGTTGGGTTTTGTCAATGATTTTGATCAGGGAATTTATCCGTGAACTCGATGGCTCTTTTTATAGGAATGATGGTTCCTTGGTGGATGTTGTGACCAAGGAATCTGATTTTGGTTTGGAACAAACTGACCTTTGTCTTGGATACAGCCAAGCCATTCCTTTTGATTACAGAGATGAACGTATTGAGATGTTTGAAATGTTGATCTAAAGTTTGGGAAAAGATTAGAACATCGTCAATGTAGACAATAGTGAATTTGGAATAAGGATTGAAGATTTCGTTCATAATCCTTTGGAATTCAGATGGGGCGTTCTTTAGCCCAAACGGCATAACGTTCCAATCATACTGCCCAAAAGGAACAGTAAAAGCAGTTTTATACCTATCCTTCTCTTGCAATTGGATTTGCCAGAATCCAGATTTCATGTCGAATTTTGAAAAGACCTTAGCATCATGCAGTCTGGCTAAGAGATCTTTCTTGTTGGGGATAGGATATCTAATCCAACAAAGGGCTTGGTTGAGAGGTTTGTAGTTAATAACCAGCCTAGGGGTTCCCCGTTCTATCTCAGCTTGTTTGTTGACATAGAAGGCTGCACAGGACCAAGGGCTCTTACTTCTGCTAATAAGTTTCTTTTCAAGGAGATCATTGATTTCCTTTTGGCAGAAATGAAGAAGTTCTTCATTCATTTGAATAGGCCTAGCCTTGGTTGGAATCTGTTTGTCTGAAAAATCTTTTTCATAAGGAAGTTCCACCATATGGCTCTTCCTTTCCCAAAAGGCGTTGGGTAGATCAGAACAGATGTTAGATTGAATATCTTCCAAAATATTCTCAATCCTTGATTTGACAGAAGGTTGTGTAATTGAACCTCAATGGTTTTGTAAGAGATTTCTTCCTTGAGGAAGTTAATCTGCTTCTCCTTGTAGGATATGACATTCAAAGTCTTTTCTATGGGGGGTTCAGAGAATTTGAATAAAATCGGCTGTCCAAGGTGCTGGACAGTAATGCATCTACGTCAGTATTATAGGGGAAGAGCTTCTTAATGAAAGGGGTCCCTATAATGATTTTTTGACTCAAATTTCTGACTAACAGAAATGGAGTTTCGATTTCAAGACTACCATTTTTTATGATAGCTGAGGGGATTTTATACTTGATTTTTAGTCTAGATCCTTCGGCAGCGCTGAGCTTCTCAGTTGTTTTCTCAAAATATCTGGTGGGAATGAGTCCTCCGAAATACAACTGGAATCTGCCCCTGTGTCAAAGAGGGCAGGGATTTCGAGAATAAAATCACCTATGAGGATTTTGACATGGATGAAGATTTCTGAATGGTGACCTGGTTAATATTTTCCAGAAAGTCCTCGCAGTTGTCGTTAGGAGCTGGATTGGAATCAGGTACAGAAGAATCATCTTCCTCATAATTTCTAGTCAGTTTCTCCAAAATAAGCTGCTGACTGCTTTGGATTTGTTTGAGGCTTTTAACCTCAGTCTTAAGGGAATTGACTTCAGATTGGAGGTCTTGAATAGTGACGGGCTTGACCGTAGATTTCCCAAGACGCTTGAAAGTATCCCTAAGATTGAATTTATTAGTGGTTATAGGACTTTTGGGAGGCCTATCTTCAAGAGTAGACCTGAGGCGTTCCAAATAGATTTTCTTTTCCTCAGGATCAGGGATAGAATTAATGGCCCTGAAGAGTAGATCTTGTTCATTGGTCAAAGTGTTGATAGACAAGGTATTGACGGAGGATGATGATTGAGAATCATCATTCTGAATTTGATTTAGGTCTTCAGAGACCTCATAATCCGAAGGATTAGATTCTTCTTCATCAGAAGTTTGAATGAGAAGATTGTTGATCTTGTCTTCGATCTCAGGTTCAAGATGAAGCTCAGAGATTCTCTTTTTGAGTCTGCAATACCTGCTAATATGGCCCGGCTTGCCGCAGTTGTAGCAGGTAACATCTTTTCCTTGAGAGGGTCTAGTCTCAGGAGGGTTCTTTGGAATTTGCGAAGATTGGGGTTTTGATCTAGGCTTGGGTTTCCTATGATCATTCCTGCTAGATTCTTTCTCCATTGTTGTTTGGGAGGAGGATCTTGCTTTCTGGGTTTAGGTTTCTTGGGACACCTTGAATACCAAATTGTTCGCAGAAAGTACCCAAATCCCTGCGATTCTGAGACTTCTCCTTAGTGAGTTGCTGTTGGATTTTGTCGTCCTGACATATTTTGAGAGCAACTCTTTGAATGATAGCTATGAGCTGTCCATAACTAAGGGTATGATAAGGGATTTCTCCCCCCGGATTTTGGCTTCTAAGTTTCTCACAACTTTGTCGCCAAAAGATTTAGGAAGACCGGCCAGGAATTTCTCTTTCCAGAAAGCTTGTTGGCTGTCTTCTCGGGTGTAAACCCTGGTCAGGAAGGTATCCTTATACCACCTGAAATCACCTAAAGATTTGCACTTAAGATTGGACAAAAGATCACCAGATCTGTCCTTGATGAGGGAAGGATCTCCAACAAAATGTTGGGCTATGGTAAAGATTAAGGAGTTGACAGCATCAGAGATGAATTTGCCATCTTCCATGATAGGATTACCTTCTTCATCTGTCTTGACAGCAGTTAAGATCTGATCCTTCTCGTCTTGAGTGAGATAATTATCCCACCAACCTTTGATCTGGCCACAGAAACCAGCAACCAAGACTTCAACGATAAGAGATTCAGGACAATTGTTGGCGGTAACATAGGCAGTGGCTACCATAGTCATATTTTGGAGGATTTTGGTGATGCCATACTCGTTTTCACCATCAATATTCCATTCATAGACATTGTTGGCACTGAAGCTTTTGAAGTTTGAAGATTCTTCTAAAAGAAGATCAGGAGCAGTAGCTCTAGGATAGTAGAGCTTGGTTTCTTTTCTCCACTGATTCTTAGAATTGTGAATGACAGTATTGACCGGAATACTTTTGATAGATTGAACGTCAGACTTCATAGATTGAATATCAGAATCAGACTCAACCTTACCATCTTCAATATTATTTAAAGAAGTAGAGGTATTACGAGTAGAAGTACGAGTTTTAGGAGGAGGAGGAGCAGTAATAGTGGGATTAGAAACTGCTTCCGGAGTAGGTTCCGGAGTCTCAGGAGGTTCCGGAGTCTCAGGAATAACTTGTTTGAGAAGCTGAAGTTGTTCTACCACCTTTTGGAGGAGCTCATTGTCAGATTCCTTTTTTGCTCGAAGAGTTTGAGCCGAGTGTCTGGAACGGCTACTGATTTGAAAAGGTTTGAAAAGAGGTTTTTCAAGTTGGCATCCTTTAGGGATATCAAGATTAGAAGAGGAAGGTTCAATCTTGACCTTTTCTTTTCCTTTCCTGGAAGAGCAATCCTGCACTTGGGATTCTCCAAGAATTTGAAGATACTTATTGGTATAATTGGATTGTTCCATGAGGTCTTTGATGTCTTTACCAGTGACATCACCTTCTTCTTTCCTAGTCTTGAAGGGAGAAGCTAGGACAGGTGTAGATTGAGCTCCTTTAAGAAGGAAAGGAGTTTTAGGTGGCAGGTTAGAAAGGGTTTCTTTTCCATCCTTATGCTGCCATTTAACCATGCCAATTTGGAATGGGTAAGATTTCCAATTCTTGTTGGCATAATCTTGAAACCATTCAAAAAAGAAGATGTTTTGCTGGGTTTTCTTAAGGAACCCATAGAATTTTCTTGGATCTTCTTTCTCTTTTCACCCTGATACTTTGCAAGACCATTTTCTTTGCTGAGTCCATCGGTCAGAGTAGAAATCTGCCTTGATACTTCCTTTGTCGATGACGAATTCAGTAGTGATTGCTCCAATGAAATCAGAAGTTTCTCCAGGGGTTTCTAGAGAAGAATACGTTGGAGATAAGGCGATTGATGTTCTTCATCACCCTTGTCATAGGTAGTCTTGACAGGAGTGGTATTGACATATCTAGCCAAATGGATAGTAGATCCGTCATGAGAGAGGGAAGGTCGAGCGCTAGACTCGGGTTGGTTCCTTCTAGTCATAGAAAAAGATCTTCTGACATGGCAGATTGGAAATCAGAGGATGTCCTAATAGATCTAGGGATGGAGAAAGAATTTCTTCTATCAAAGATGAGATCTACTTGGCCAGATTGGTGTTGGACAATTTCACGAAACTCAGGAGTTTCAACAGGTTGGGCTGGAGTAGCCTTTTCCAAAGACCATTTCTCTGGAAGGGTGATATCACTCCATTGGATGGTTTTGGGAACAATAACGTTTGCCTTATCATAATCTGTAAGGAAAAGAGTTGTTTCCCCGGATTTCTCACAATTGGTTCGCAAGAAATAAGATTTGATGGAGTTCATTACCTTGTATTGAACCCTGTAGATTAAGGAGATGGGAATGAATCCTCCTTCATATCAAGGCCGTGAAGCTTGATATTTAGGAAGAGGACATCAAGGATGTTTTTATCTTCCAGACTAACAGTTAGATCTGGGAAGCAATTGAAAAAGATTGGTCCATTACTCAGGCTGGTTTCAACCGTTCCTAAGAGGGAGTCATGGAATTGATTATGTCTAACATCCCCTAAGACAAAGGAGTACAGCTATGTCAAGAGATTTCCTGGTTAGGGGTTTAAGACCAACTTGAACACTACCTATATGAAGATAGTTGAAGTTCTTGCTGATATGTTCTTTGATGCTTTTCTCGGAAAGCAGATGGATTTCTTCATCATCAGATCTGAGCTTGTAAGTTTGCTCAACGGTTTTGATAATGAAATCTGATCGTTTGAAAAAGGATCCGTTTGGTTTGTAGATCTCAGCATGAGAAATTTTTGGAATTTCCCAGTTGTCAAGATCTTGATTGATATCTTCAAAATGAATTTCTTCTTTGAAGACAGATTTGGATAATTGATTGGATTGATGAGGATGATCGATAGAAGAAGAAGAGGGTTGGGAAGATCTGAAAGAAAGCTTAGAAGAGAAAGAGCGAAGCATCAAGAAAGATAGATCTTCCTCACCCGTAAGTATCATCACCATCACCTGGTTCTATAGAAACAGATAAATAAATTAGAAATATAAGTTAGGTTCTGCGTTGTTCTTAATAGTTGAGTAGTATAGATCTGGATCAGACTTAAGCTACCACAAAAAGAAACTAAACAAGGACATTAAAAATATTCAGAACTTAATAACATGTCTGTAGTATGGCCAATATAGACTTACTGCCACACAGGGACTTACTGCCTTCAACGCCTCCGCTGCAGAGATGATCATAAGTCTGAATAGTAATAATCCTAGAAGGTTTTCAAAAGAGCTTTCATTTTAGTTTAGTTCAAAGTGTACTACCAGTCCAGATCCCGACCATAGTGCTTAATTATATAAGAACAGAACAGAGAAATAACTTATATCTAACATATTTAGCATGTTCCTACTTCCCCATCAGGCTCTGATACCAAGAGGGGTCGGAAGCAGAAGGAGGGGGATGAGAAGAGGATTAAGAGAAGTAGGACGCCACCAGGAGGGGCTTCTTGCAGAAAATGCAGAGATGAAAAGCAGGAATTAAAACAGGAGGCTCAGCCTTCCATAAACAGAAACATAAAACTTGAACAAGATATATATTACATAAACATAGATTACAAAACTGAAACTTAAAAACAGAAAGATTGAAAGAAAGGAAAACTAAAGGAGAACTTACAGAAGGAATTCTCTCAGTGTTTCTCTCTCTAAACTCTCTATCTAAGCTCTACCAAACTCTCATTAACAAGGTTCAGAATGAGCCTATTTAAAGAAAAAGATTGGACACTGTTTGAATAGTTCCTGTAAGGCCCTAAGTTCAATTTGGAACAATTTTATGGAAGTTTGAATAAAATTGAAGTTTTAGCTAATGTTTGATGACTGGCAGATTAGGACTGTCAACTTGTGTTAATTGTTAGAGGGTCTTAACGACTTCATTCGGGAAAACTTCCTTCATGAGAGTTGTAGCCCTTTAAGTTAAGCAAATTCTCGATGTGGTTTCGTGTAAATCCGATATCTGTAGCTCCAGATATCCCTGTTTTAATGAGCAAAGGTCTGGCTGTACAGTACCTACGAAATTTTATTAAAAGTTGGGTTGTGTTTTGGGCTTAAACCTTTTTAACTTGGGCTAAGTGGTGGATTAAACTCATAATCAGAAGGTTCTTAGGCTGAATGGAGCATTATGGGCCAAGGAAGGCTGATCCAAGGAAAGAAGCAAGGGTTTTGAAAACCCTAAGGCTTGGTGAGCCGCCGGCTGCCCATGGAAAAGGAAGGGGGCTGCAGCTGGTTTTTCCTCTGAATTATGAGCTTTAATGAGCCATTAATACTCTGTTCTTGGGCTGTATCAGATCTGAAACCAGAACCCTAGCCCACACAAGCCCTGGCCGCCACCCATGGGTAAGGATTAGAGTGAAATCCTTATTTTCTTACATGCAAAACAGCACCAGAAAATATTTCACGTAAACACCAACCAAACAAGCAAACCAGCACCCTTCCCCTTGCTCCTAAGAGGCCTCCACTCGTCACCCTTGCACCACCAGCAACCACCGCCCACCAAGGAGGAGGAGGAGACACGAGAAAGAGAGAAAAACCGCAAGGAAGGAGAGGAAACGCGTGAAGGAGAGGAAGCACGTGGAGGAAGGAGAATTTTGGACAGCAGAGGAAGCTCTTTCTATTCTTCACTTCTCTCCATCAAAATCCTACTTCTTTTCATCTAAATTCATTCAAAACCCAAGGTAAGGGCTGGTTCTAGGAATGGGTAGGTTCTTTAGGGAATATGCCATGAATTGCCATGAGAAACAACTTGAGTTTTGGACTGTTTTTGCATGATTTCCTGTACATGCTTGCTTGCTGGAATTTTTCTCTTGAAAAGCCATGAATATGATCCTCAAACGTTGTTTATGATCTGAATCTATGATTTTATGCGAGTTGCCATGGTATTTGTTAAGTTTTGTGCTATTTTGCACTTGTTATAACATGATCCTTGCTAAATGTTTGGTTCTGAAATTTTGAGTGGATATTTGGGTTGTTGGGGCTGTACCAAGATTGCCATGATCAAAGGGGAAGGAAGGAAAATTATTTTTGAAAACCATAGAGCCATGGGAGTTTCGCTGCCAGTTTCCTGTACTGGACAGCGGACTTCAGAGCCCCTTTTTACCTGTTTATGTTCATCAAATGAAAAAGAGATTAAAATGAAAGTTGTAGATTTTCGAAATATCTTTCCAGACATATAAAAATCATAATTTTTGGTTTAGTAATGTGATCTGGGGGTCGTGTTTAGTAACTGTCACACCTGCTGTTTTTCCTGTTCCGGACAGTTAGCTTTAAGTCCTAATATCACCTAATTCTGGGACTCAAATGAACAAGTGTGTAACTAGAGAGTTGTAGATATTTAAAATAGCTTTCTAGAAAGGTATCATACGTGATTTTTGGTTGAAAGATGCATTCTGTGGCTCTATTTTTGTGAAAGTTGTTTCTGCTGTCAATATGTTGAAGTTGCGATGATATATTATGCATGAGTGAATGTTCTTGCGTTCCTTTACGTGGATTATATTTATTTTCTCAGTTAATGGTTCAAGGGTCGCTCACCTAGCCGTAATTCCCTTGTAACCCGTGAATGTTGTGTTGTGAAGGTTGTTGTATAAAGAGTATGATAAGACTCTAGGATTGACTTTAGAGACTTAACAAAGAGAAAAGTGTAATAAACTCGCTTGCAAGTAAATGTGAATAATTTGGACATAGGTCAGGTAGACTATGGTCCATGAGAACGATGGACTTGCACGCGAGGGAGATTTGTGGATCAGTGGATCCTCGTGATTTGGTTGACTGCGGTCACCGTGAGATTTTTTTGAAGTATTGCAGCTTCACGTGTTGTACATCTGCGGATGTATGTGATTGGCCAAGGAGTTTTGGTGGGTTGTGTGATGTGAGATTCCGTTAGTAACTGACTCTTTCCCATAAAAGACATATAATGTACTTATATTATGTTGTTATTGATTTTGTCATTATCATTCTTTTTGTTGGACTTGACCCTGCTTGTTTGCTATGTGTTTATTTTGGGGGGGGGGGGGGTAGATGGTCGTGAAGATAATGGCGACGACTCATTCTTAGGAGTTGATGCTACGTGACGAGCCACTACCGGATGACGACTACACTTCTGATGAAGAGGAAGAAGATAAAGAGGAAGGGGCCAAGGATATGGTTGGGTTGTGAGACATCCATTTTTCTTTTGGGTTGAGAGTACCGAGTTTTGGAAGTATTGAACCATTACTTTATTTTAGTTGAGATAGTTTAACTTGATGTAATTTACTTTGAAGTTTTCTTCTGGATATTTATTTCATACTCTTTTCAATGATTAATAAAGTTTGAGGTTTACGTTGATGATTATTTCCGCAAGTTTGAAATGGTTAAGTTTCGAGAATTTTGTAAAATTGAACTTTTATCATTAATTCAAGATTAATAAGTGAATCGACGAAAACTCTTTACGAAAATTGGTTAATTAGTTACTGTGTAACACTCGAGAAATCGGGGCGTTACAGTTCCGGTTGAATAGTTCCGGTAGACGGTACTATTTGACTGGCACTATTTGCTACAGTAAAAAGTCAATTTTACTGTTGCTACAGTACAAAAATTGAATTATTACAGAATAAAATGATTACAAGACGACAAACTTAGCAGAAGTCATCATCATCTGATTCTGTGGTTTGGACAAAATCTGACGACCCAAGAGAGGATGGCTCGGAGACTTTGTGTTGAGGGGCCTTTGAAGATGAGGCTTGTTTAATTGGTTCCTTCAATAATTGAAGAGCAGATTGAAGATTTCTTAGCAAGTCTTCTTCTGTTGAAGCTCCTGCAAGGGCCGCTGTGATGTGGGCCTTTTGATTTAGCAAGAGGCTGGTTTGCGGACTTGCATGCTTGAGATATTTCTGGTTGTTTTTGAACCATTGAATTACTTTATCCTTGTAAGATTTGGAAGCATCAAAAGCCTTCCACCACTTGATAAGGGCATGTTTGTTGAGAATTGGTTGGGGTTTGGCTTTAAGACCGTACCTCCAAGAGAATACCCAAGAAAGGGAAAAGATTGTATAAAAGTTTAAACAATCAGGATAATTGTTAAACTCTTTGTCCCAATGTTTCAGGAAAAGATTGTATCCCTCCAGAACTTCAGGGGGAAAGATTTCAGTAGTTGGACCAAAGAAGCTCCACCAGGAATGGAACCAAATTGGAAAGGAATATTTGTTGGTCCATTTGAAGTAAATGAGCCAAGAATGCTTGAAATTTTGGTTTTGCAGGCCAAGGATTGTAAATTCCCAAGCTTTGATGTAATCCCAATAATTAAAACCTATAGGGTCAAAATTCTGGGAAAATTTCCTGTAGGTGTTTGGATTGGGTCCAAAGTCAGTGGGACGAAGGACACGGAGAATTTGGAGTGTGGAGTGGGTAATTAGGGAGTTGTCATTTTTATCCCTAAAATGCTTAATATCCACACTGTTTGTATCAACCAAGATAAACTCATAGAATCTCTGGGTTTTGTTTGGGTGGATTGGATCAAGATAACCAGGGAAAAGTTTAGCACCAATTTTATTGGCGAGGTTCCCTCCTGAATGGTCCCACCATTCTGGTTCAATCAAGGTTTGGAATTTGGAGATAGTTTTGGTCAAATATTCCGATTTTGGGTTAGATTGGGTAACTGGGCTAGATTGGGCAACAACAACAGGTTTCTTTCCATCATGAGTTGCTAAGCTTTTTGTTCTTTCAATAAAAGATTGGAGGGATTGGAGATCTAGGTCATCATCTTTATCAGCGATGCTGGCCCAAGATTTATTTGGTAAATTGATGAGTCCCTGAGGAACATTATCCAGGCCTGCTTGTTTGAAGGCAAGGAGAGTTGGAATTGATAAAGCATAATCAGCTTTGGTTTGTTTTGGTTGTGAAGATTGGTTTTGAGCAGTGGGCTCAAATTTTTGGACAGTGGGTCCAGATTGATGGGCAGTGGGCCCAGATAAGATTAAAGAGTCAGAGATTATAATACCTTTGCTCTTTTCTTTGTTTCATCCTCTTCCTCGGGAGGAGGAGGATCCTCCTCTGGAGGACATCTTATGATCTTCCCTGCAAATATTCACGAGTGAGGAAATCAGGGAGAGAATTGTCAGATCTTTTTATATATTCAATATCGAAGTCAAAAACGCTTAAAATAGCTTGCCATCTGGCAAAGATATGTTTTGAAGCTAAGTTTTTGACATCTTTTTGTAAGATTTCTTTCGCAGATTTGCAGTCTACACGGACTAAGAATTTTTGATTAATCAAATCAGATTGAAATTTTGAAATAGATAAAACGATTGCTAAAACTTCTTTTTTGACAGTAGAGTAATTCTGTTGGGCAGGATTCCAATGTTTTGAAGTAAAAGCAACAATTTGTTCCTTGTCAAAAACCTTTTGTTTCAAAATACCACCAAAGCCAATATCAGAGGCATCAGTTTCAATAATTTTGAAAGCTTGAGGATTAGGGAGATAAAGACAAGGGAGATTCTTGACACGAAGTTTGATTTGTTTGACCACATTGGTATGAATATCGGACCAAGGTGGAGGATCCTTCTTGAGTCTATCATGAAGGGGTTTGATTATGGTACTGAGTTGAGGACAGAAGTCCGCAACATAATTGAGACAACCCAGGAATCTTTGTAGTTGGGTTTTGTCAATGATTTGATCAGGGAATTTATCCGTGAACTCGATGGCTCTTTTGATAGGAATGATGGTTCCTTGGTGGATGTTGTGACCAAGGAATCTGATTTTGGTTTGTAACAAACTGACCTTTGTCTTGGATACAGCCAAGCCATTCCTTTTGATTACAGAGATGAACGTATTGAGATGTTTGAAATGTTGATCTAAAGTTTGGGAAAAGATTAGAACATCGTCAATGTAGACAATAGTGAATTTGGAATAAGGATTGAAGATTTCGTTCATAATCCTTTGGAATTCAGATGGGGCGTTCTTTAGCCCAAAAGGCATAACGTTCCACTCATACTGCCCAAAAGGAACAGTAAAAGCAGTTTTATACCTATCCTTCTCTTGCAATTGGATTTGCCAGAATCCAGATTTCATGTCGAATTTTGAAAAGACCTTAGCATCATGCAGTCTGGCTAAGAGATCTTTCTTGTTGGGGATAGGATATCTAATCCAACAAAGGGCTTGGTTGAGAGGTTTGTAGTTAATAACCAGCCTAGGGGTTCCCCGTTCTATCTCAGCTTGTTTGTTGACATAGAAGGCTGCACAGGACCAAGGGCTCTTACTCCTGCTAATAAGTTTCTTTTCAAGGAGATCATTGATTTCCTTTTGGCAGAAATGAAGAAGTTGTTCATTCATTTGAATAGGCCTAGCCTTGGTTGGAATCTGTTTGTCTGGAAAATCTTTTTCATAAGGAAGTTCCACCATATGGCTCTTCCTTTCCCAAAAGGCGTTGGGTAGATCAGAACAGATGTTAGATTGAATATCTTCCAAAATATTCTCAATCCTTGATTTGACAGAAGGTTGTTGTAATTGAACCTCAATGGTTTTGTAAGAGATTTCTTCCTTGAGGAAGTTAATCTGCTTCTCCTTGTAGGATATGACATTCAAAGTCTTTTCTATGGGGGGTTCAGAGAATTTGAATAAAATCGGCTGTCCAAGGTGCTGGACAGTAATGCCATCTACGTCAGTATTATAGGGGAAGAGCTTCTTAATGAAAGGGGTCCCTATAATGATTTTTTGACTCAAATTTCTGACTAACAGAAATGGAGTTTCGATTTCAAGACTACCATTTTTGATGATAGCTGAGGGGATTTTATACTTGATTTTTAGTCTAGATCCTTCGGCAGCGCTGAGCTTCTCAGTTGTTTTCTCAAAATATCTGGTGGGAATGAGTCCCTCCGAAATACAACTGGAATCTGCCCCTGTGTCAAAGAGGGCAGGGATTTCGAGAATAAAATCACCTATGAGGATTTTGACATGGATGAAGAATTTCTGAATGGTGACCTGGTTAATATTTTCCAGAAAGTCCTCGCAGTTGTCGTTAGGAGCTGGATTGGAATCAGGTACAGAAGAATCATCTTCCTCATAATTTCTAGTCAGTTTCTCCAAAATAAGCTGCTGACTGCTTTGGATTTGTTTGAGGCTTTTAACCTCAGTCTTAAGGGAATTGACTTCAGATTGGAGGTCTTGAATAGTGACGGGCTTGACCGTAGATTTCTCAAGACGCTTGAAAGTATCCCTAAGATTGAATTTATTAGTGGTTATAGGACTTTTGGGAGGCCTATCTTCAAGAGTAGACCTGAGGCGTTCCAAATAGATTTTCTTTTCCTCAGGATCAGGGATAGAATTAATGGCCCTGAAGAGTAGATCTTGTTCATTGGTCAAAGTGTTGATAGACAAGGTATTGACGGAGGATGATGATTGAGAATCATCATTCTGAATTTGATTTAGGTCTTCAGAGACCTCATAATCCGAAGGATTAGATTCTTCTTCATCAGAAGTTTGAATGAGAAGATTGTTGATCTTGTCTTCGATCTCAGGTTCAAGATGAAGCTCAGAGATTCTCTTTTTGAGTCTGCAATACCTGCTAATATGGCCCGGCTTGCCGCAGTTGTAGCAGGTAACATCTTTTCCTTGAGAGGGTCTAGTCTCAGGAGGGTTCTTTGGAATTTGCGAAGATTGGGGTTTTGATCTAGGCTTGGGTTTCCTATGATCATTCCTGCTAGATCTCTTTCTCCATTGTTGTTTGGGAGGAGGATCTTGCTTTCTGGGTTTAGGTTTCTTGGGACAGCCTTGAATACCAAATTGTTCGCAGAAAGTACCCAAATCCGTGCGATTCTGAGACTTCTCCTTAGTGAGTTGCTGTTGGATTTTGTCGTCCTGACAGATTTTGAGAGCAACTCTTTGAATGATAGCTATGAGCTGTCCATAACTAAGGGTATGATAAGGGATTTCTCCCCCCGGATTTTGGCTTCTAAGTTTCTCACAAACTTTGTCGCCAAAAGATTTAGGAAGACCGGCCAGGAATTTCTCTTTCCAGAAAGCTTGTTGGCTGTCTTCTCGGGTGTAAACCCTGGTCAGGAAGGTATCCTTATACCACCTGAAATCACCTAAAGATTTGCACTTAAGATTGGACAAAAGATCACCAGATCTGTCCTTGATGAGGGAAGGATCTCCAACAAAATGTTGGGCTATGGTAAAGATTAAGGAGTTGACAACATCAGAGATGAATTTGCCATCTTCCATGATAGGATTACCTTCTTCATCTGTCTTGACAGCAGTTAAGATCTGATCCTTCTCGTCTTGAGTGAGATAATTATCCCACCAACCTTTGAGCTGGCCACAGAAACCAGCAACCAAGACTTCAACGATAAGAGATTCAGGACAATTGTTGGCGGTAACATAGGCAGTGGCTACCATAGTCATATTTTGGAGGATTTTGGTGATGCCATACTCGTTTTCACCATCAATATTCCATTCATAGACATTGTTGGCACTGAAGCTTTTGAAGTTTGAAGATTCTTCTAAAAGAAGATCAGGAGCAGTAGCTCTAGGATAGTAGAGCTTGGTTTCTTTTCTCCACTGATTCTTAGAATTGTGAATGACAGTATTGACCGGAATACTTTTGATAGATTGAACGTCAGACTTCATAGATTGAATATCATAATCAGACTCAACCTTACCATCTTCAATATTATTTAAAGAAGTAGAGGTATTACGAGTAGAAGTACGAGTTTTAGGAGGAGGAGGAGCAGTAATAGTGGGATTAGAAATTGCTTCCGGAGTAGGTTCCGGAGTCTCAGGAGGTTCCGAAGTCTCAGGAATAACTTGTTTGAGAAGCTGAAGTTGTTCTACCACCTTTTGGAGGAGCTCATTGTCAGATTCCTTTTTTGCTCGAAGAGTTTGAGCCGAGTGTCTGGAACGGCTACTGATTTGAAAAGGTTTGAAAAGAGGTTTTTCAAGTTGGCATCCTTTAGGGATATCAAGATTAGAAGAGGAAGGTTCAATCTTGACCTTTTCTTTTCCTTTCCTGGAAGAGCAATCCTGCACTTGGGATTCTCCAAGAATTTGAAGATACTTATTGGTATAATTGGATTGTTCCATGAGGTCTTTGATGTCTTTACCAGTGACATCACCTTCTTCTTTCCTAGTCTTGAAGGGAGAAGCTAGGACAGGTGTAGATTGAGCTCCTTTAAGAAGGAAAGGAGTTTTAGGTGGCAGGTTAGAAAGGGTTTCTTTTCCATCCTTATGCTGCCATTTAACCATGCCAATTTGGAAGGGGTAAGATTTCCAATTCTTGTTGGCATAATCTTGAAACCATTCAAAAAAGAAGATGTTTTGCTGGGTTTTCTTAAGGAACCCATAGAATTTTTCTTGGATCTTCTTTCTCTTTTCACCCTGATACTTTGCAAAGAACCATTTTCTTTGTTGAGTCTATCGGTCAGAGTAGAAATCTGCCTTGATACTTCCTTTGTCGATGACGAATTCAGTAGTGATTGCTTCAATGAAATACATAGCATGTTATCGAATCTCTTACACAATTCAATCGTCAAAACACATAACGATGTTTATCAACATCAAATCATAATAAGATGCATTGTGTGCCAGTTCAGAATATGTTGACACAAACCCGAATAACGTCACTCTGCTTGGCGACGGAACAAACCAACAACGTCACTCTACTTGGCGACGGAACAAATCAACGACGTCACTCTGCTTGGCGACGGGACAAACCAACGGTATTGCCACTTATAGGCTGGGCACCTCGAGACGGTCGTAACACTGGCCTCGTGTTTAACCATTTCTGCTCGGGCGTCGCTTATCACCTTTGGCTATAGTCAAGACGGTACAAACTCTACATGGTTTGACCATTTCTGCTTGCTATGCCGAACATCAACAGGCACGATACAACTCTACATGGATGATCGTTACCTCATGTTGTGCCAGGTATAGTCAGGACCGATTCAACTCTGCATGGCTGATCGTTACTTCCTGCTATACCGAAGTACTCCACTTGGCACTTCATCGCGTATATGCACGTGTGCAATATGATTATCAAAACCACGACTCGTCCTCACCACATAAGTGTTTAGCTCCAACCCAAAGTCAAAACAACCCAAGAGTTAGTGTCGGTCAATACAACACAACTCGGAGTTAGTGTCGGTCAATACAACACAACTCCCTCAACAAAACCCAAAATCAAAGCCAGAGTCAGTGTCGGTCAATACAACACGAATCGGAGTTAGTGTCGGTCAATACAACACAACTCCCACCACAAAACCCACAAACAAAACCCAGAGTCGGTGCCGGTCAATACAACACGACTCGAACACACTACCAGGAGTACTAGAGTACTCGGTGACTTTCAATCATCACCATAGCTCACCTTAGTGGCTTTCCCAATTCCAATAATTCTCCAAACCCACAACCAAAGTCGACTTTTCCCCGTCTTTCGCAATCATTTTCTCCTTTAGATTCCCTATAATTATTCATTTAGTAAAAACGTTTCGAATTGCATTAGTCAGGTTATGAATTTATTTCTCAAAGTCCAAGTCTCCCAAAGTCTCTAATTTTCGAAATTCTAATCTTTCTAAGTTTCTAAAAACCCTCCAAAAGAAGTTTCCCGGGGAAAGTCTAAGTATTCAAACGAATCCCAACAAATGGCTAAGCCCTAAACCCCTCGTTTGGACTTGCCTAGGGTTGTTCATCCAACCTGAAATATCAAAGATCACCAGATCAATGAATCTCCACTCCGAAGTCGCGTCAAAACGCACAATCCAACAAAAGCACAACATCACAAGTTATGGAAAAGCATCATAACATCAACTCAACATCATAAACAACATCAGATAAAGCATAAGTCGAATTTATCGACGCCTATCATGCAATCATAGCTAATATAGTAAGTTGCCCTAACCTCGAGCTGCTCCAGTCTCGCAAGCAAAGGCTCCTTCACTCAATTGCTTTGAAGTTCCTAAAGTTCCTTCAACTGAACCTCGGAGAAAACAAAGCAGAATCCAAAAAAAATCGATTAGTTCGATCGCAATACAATACATAAACGATAGACAAAGCATTAAAGCTTCAGAATACGACGATCGGGTACGAAAAGACAAGTTTTCGAAAACGAAAAACTTCCCCCCTAAAGGAATAGCCCACGGCCCTTAAGGAAAAAGAGCTCCGGCTCTTTTTCTTCGATCAAATCAATTCACAAGGTAGTTTTAGGGTAAAACTAAGGCAAAGAAACTGTCGGAACAATATTCGGACAATCGGGTCGAAATACGGCTATCTAGGGGCATTTTTGTCCAAAATAAAGGCTCAAAACCTCAAAGTTATCAGTTCTGAAAACAAATTTGACAGCATTGATCCTTATGACATCCGTGACAACAAATCCTAAAGGCACGAAGTCAGATTATGACTTTTCGACAATAAAGTTTCGAAATGTGAGACAAAAAGGGTTTTGAAACAGTTTTTCAGATCCTGGACAGCTCGATCGCAATCGGCGATTACTGACAGAGGTTTTAGACTCTTGGGAACGTAAGGAACATAACCCAACCAAGAAATCAGAGAAATCGAACAGTTTTACAAAAAGCTCAAAACTGTGAGCACAGAAACGCAACAGAAACAGTAATCAGAGGTAGGAATCATGCTAGTTACCTCGATACCTTGAAGTAGGGACGAACTGCACGAAGATTGGTCAAGGTTTCGCGAAAATCTCTTCTCCCCCAAGCTCCCTCAAACTCACGGCCTCAAAGGTTGCAAATGGTGAGATTTTTGCTTTTTCGAGCTATTTATAGGCGGGCGAAATCGCGGGAAAATGAAAATTTCGCGATTCCGATTTTTGCAGCATGTTCACCAACAAATTCTAAGAGAGATTCTGGCGTCAGAATTCCATAACTCAAAACAAACATCTATGATTTGGGAAAAACGATATCTAAAATCCCAAAGGCGGTGTAAGTTAGTCTGTCCCGAAAAACTACTTTTTGCTGTGATGCTCAAACGACAAAACTTTGTACTAGAAAAAGATTGGAAATGTCGAAACAAATCTGGCAACGCGGACGGAAACTTCTTTAGAAGTCCCGAATAGAAAAAGTCTTCATCCATTGCTCGAATCTAGGGTTCCGAAGCAAAGAAATTAGCGTCGGCGGACATCCGAAAAGTAAATACTATCGTGCGTACAGTCCAGAGTTCCGAAATGAAACGCTGGTCGAAGGAAAAATAAAGAGAATCTTTAAATTTTCCAAGGATTCGAAATCTCACCTAAAACGTTGCTCTAAAGCGAAAATAGCCTATTCTAGACACGCTTGCCATAAGGCAGGTGTGCAGACGACTCGCACTAATTCCTACAGCGACTACGCAACATTCCTCACGCAATTCCTGAACTTTCTTCTTCATTACTCTTTCTCAAACATCAAACTCCTGTCACGCTTACACTGATTCTACGCGTGAGTCGGAAATTAACTTGTTCTGCAAATCCAGGTCTTACACAAACAGATTGAATGAATTATATCATGCCTTTCTTAGTACATAATTTAGTTGATGACCTTTAGCAGCAATAGTGAAGGTTATTTTATTTTATGGAGATATCCTCTAGGAGGGTAGAGATATTATCTCCCGCTGGATATTCCGTTGGCTTTTTTCTCCCGTATTGGTTGTCTTTGTTAATATGTTTTTCTACTACATTGTTTTCTTTTTCTCTTACGTGTTATGTTCTTTCTATCTCTAACTCTTTAACATTGTCTTGTGAGGCACCCCTTGTGCCCTTTATTTATTCATTCAATTGCTTATATATTTTTTTGTTTTTCAAAAGCACCAAATGGCATACCTTGGTTTTTTTTTTCAGCAAACGAAACATATATTAATAAAAGCACAATGTATATCGCGTAGGCCAACATGATTATGGAACAGGCAATTATTCCAACACCAAAAAGAAAGAGGGAAAATCTTAGGCAAGTAAAAAGAACACCATTCCCCCATTATCATATACATGAATACATATGCCCCACTAGGTATATAAATGCAACAACCATTACATGGGTTGCAAACAGTGTAATGGAAGAGATACCCAATCATAAAAAGAGCACGTAAATTCCTTGGTGTTGGCTCGTATCCAGTTCCAATATTTCAACTGTGCCAGCTCAAAGACTCACTCATAGTCTCAACTTTGCCCATCAAACACAACTCTGTTTCTTCATGTCCATATGGACCATGATGGACCATGCCTTTGCTGTCCAGATAGTTATCAATCCCCGCTTCTGATTTTTTTACTGAGCATGCCACTATGCTGTGAGAAATGAGCCATACCTTCACTTGGGAGGGTTGTAGATATGCCTAACCATCTATATATAGCAACATGCTCAATTGAGGAAAACTGGATAATCACAAGCTTAATAAGTGAATACATATATAAGCAAATAATCACAAGCTTAGTAAGTGAATACATATATAAGCAAACTTGATAATACAAAGTTCTTCTTAGTTCTAAATAGAACCATACAACTTAGACTTGACAACATTAAAAAACATATACTATATAGCCTAAGTTTTAAGACAACATGAAAAACACGTACAACTTCAACAAAAGTACTACCATTAGAATCTTCATCATCAAGAGCAAGCTAGTAGAGCCTCCTTAATGAAATGTCCACATCACAAATCCGAATTTGAGCATTGCTAAACTTGAGGACCTCTCACAATCTAGGAACATATAAATATGCATCAATATTTAATTTAGCTTACCAAAAAGATTTTAATTTAACATTAAATATAAGTTATTTTGTGGGAAAGCCAATTTAATGAATAAATAATTGCACTATGTGTGCTAAAAACCAATAACAGGAGATAAAAAAAAGGAAACAGCAGAGTAAAGAATGCTACATGAAGCCTTCATCTTACCAAGGTGTTGGTCAATGAAGAGAGTTTAGCAAGAAAAATGACAGTAGTCATTTCATACACAACTGGACGCCTTTCCATAAAGTTATACCCAAAAGGAATTTCGTGTGGAGCACCATCCAACCTCACTGGTTCAAGGCGAGGCATAAGAGGAAGTTGAAGAACAGGTACATTGGGTTCTTCCAACCCATGCTCCACAACTTGTTCAAGTGGTGGTATAACCTGAAGATGAAACACAGGTTCAATGAGTTCTTCCAAACCATGATCAACATATGGATTGTTGTTGCTCTCTCTATCAATGTCCTCCACAACCTGATTTTCAACATTAGGCATGTCTATGAATATCTCTTCCTCGTTTGGAGCAGGAACATTCAAGTCAATAGCAATCAAAGGAGGATGGTTCAACATGGGCATTGCTAGGTCAGCTTGTCGAAAATGGTTATAATTAATCAATACTAACATATCATTGTATATAACAATGTCAAATCGAGAATCTCCTTTGAAGTTAAGAACACACCAATGATAACCTTCGATACCATAGTAATCCATCAAAGAAGTCCAACCGCCATACACACGCGGGTTAGAGAGTGAACAATTAAAAAGCATAACATGGTTGTTTCCAACCGGATCAGTTATAGTCCGCTCAGGACCCAATTGAGAATAATGCTTAAGCACAAATGGAAGTTCCACCCGCGAACTTTCCTGTTACACATAAATATATTATTTAGATAGATGGGAAAAATCTTACTACATAAAGCTTACAATTTTTTTTTACTGTAACTCCACCTAGTATTCGTAAAACATACATTCAAGTGTAAATAGCAAGATTGGAAAGTCTGCCTTAACTCCAACTTACTTAAATCACCACTAAGTAGACACTACATTTTGAGATGATCTAGAGTTACATAACTAACATTCACTTTCAAGTAGTATGCTCATTTCATGCAATATTATTAAGTGAAGGCAAGCCAATACGTCATGTATCACTGAGTAGATTTCTCTTGCATACAAATTTTAAACATTAATTTTAAGGCATCGAACCCAACTTAACCTGTAGAAAAAATATATGAAAGATTAGATACATACTCAGTGCCCTATTAGCTAGAAATCACGATAACTGTGAAAGGAAACACTACCATTCACCTCTGTTTTATTTATTATAACAGCAAAAATTACATACTCAGATTCAAAGTCTTGGTAACGGTCAACTCTATAATAGATAATATCATAACATTTTTTCATGAAGAGTGTGGAAGATCTTACAATACAGATAGTTCTAAAAAAATATCATTTTTTCATGAAGAGTTTGGAAGATTTTTTCTTCAAGATATAAGTAATGTACCTCATCACTATTCAACTCCAAACACTGAGTTCCAAGATAACGGTCTGCGGCTGCTCCCCTGACACACCCCATTCAGTTGTCAAGCTTTTTAAAAAACAACTCCATAAGAAACTTTGTCTATGAACTTGCACGGGATTCTCCTTCTATTTGTGTTGTGAAGAAGCTCCTTTTTTTGCTATGTTTAAAACAGGCAAGGTGAACCAAATCAAGTAAATAAGGACACATATTTAATGTTATTTCATGTCCAATGCAACAAAAAATGATGAGACCAACAACCATGTGCAATTAGCCTTAATATGTTTTGATGGGTATCTCATCCCATATCTTTGCAACCGAAATATTTAAGAATTGATTCATTTTAAAGTCTGCCAAAATCTAATTGCATTGAATGAGACTGATATTGTGGATGGAAACAAATTTTTTATTCCATTGGTGACACTAATGTGGGATCCGATTTTTTTAATTCTTCTTGAGCTATTACATCTGTTCAAATTTTTTTTGCAAATTCCTCCATCCACATCATTTAAGTGTTCATTCATTGATATTATTATTTCCCTAAAACTCGTTTATTTAATGCTAATTAATATTAAATTGAATGAATGAAAATTTATGGTCAATTAATTAGTGAGAACTACAATATGAGGTAGTAGTTGGTATCTATAATATATTCAAAGAGCACAAGAATGAAGGAGTATGATAGCACCCAACAACTCTCACTTTTGACAACAAAACACAACACTCTTTCATTCAAGCCAATTAAATACTGGGAATTTATGTAATTATGTTATTCATTTTTTTTTCTTAACATCTAATTTGTCTCTTCTGCCACATCCCACTAATTTTCGTTTCTCATCATCTGGTATTCTCATCTAGAAAACATTCTCCAATATGGTCCTAATTAAATGGAAACAACCACCATAGTTAATATGATAGGATGTTTCTCTCATGCCTACTCTAAAAGAGGTCATAATTACATGACCCTATTTGTCTAACCTCCCACTTCACACTTTTTTCCCGCGTCTCCACTTATTTGGCTTGGGCTAGGGTGGGGAAGTTTGAGAATGGTCCACCGGTGGACCAGTCTTCCCAACCGTTCATATATACTATTTTAATCTTGTGGTCCAGATTTTCGACCTTGCACATGGAGTACAGGTTACCTAGTGATAATTTTGAAAAATTGCAAAGATACCCTAATATGAAATAACCCTTTGTTTCTCTCTCTGATGGCACGTTATGTCACGTGATGTCAGAATATGTCACCACCACTACTCCTCTGAAACCCACCCAACCCCCACCACGGCATCTCCGTCGCATCTCCGTTTGGGTCATGATTTGCTTGTCTGCGTTTCATTTCCATTCCTGTTCTCCAACGCTACCAAATTATGGATTTCAGTAAATTTGTCCAAATTTTTGATTTACAAAAGTGGTGCAAAGAGCGGAGAGCGGAGCATGAAAAAAAAAGTAATCACTCATCAGTGTTCCTTGGGAAATGATTGGAATGGTATGGAGTGTTGCGAGCGAAGGATGACAAGCATGGCAAAGATCCGAAAGCAAAGGAAGAAAAAGTAGTGTGATGAAAAATGTGGTGAAAGTGGGGGTTTTATAAGTTGGTGAGATATGCATGTGAGTTGTTCGATGAAATGCTCGATTTGAAAACGTAAGCTCATGAAGCTCATGAAATGGAAAATGGACAGAGTCCGGGTTCTCAAATTTTGTTCACGATGTTCATATGCCATAATGGCCATTTTGTCGGAAGCCTCTCCAAAACGGTTTGTATCTTAAGTGTGCTCATCTCGTTGAATGGTCTTGTTGATGCACTGGACGTCCTCCCTGAATGAGGTTGTTATTTTTGTGAAAAGTGTTAAGAGATCCGAAAGCATTGGACAAAGTACTTGTGGACTGCAACTTTCCATGTATATGCATTGATGCTTCGGTGACCTCACAGGAATGTCCTTGGAAGAAGAAAGCTTGAAGGGATTCATCTCTCATATGTTGTTCACTTGTGAGATGGGTATTCAAAGTGTAACTTCTTTAATGAGTGCAGTCAAACCCCATGACATGTAGACCTGTATAGAAGGGATTGTGAAGATAGTTGTGTTCGTGTTTGAGTGATTTATGTGTCTTGAATGTTAAGATTATAGCAAACTATGTAAGCATGGCAATAGTTGATGTGGCATTTAAAGACAATGGAAAAATGTCAGATTTGTAAGATTGATGGATAATTTTAATTAGTATCGTTACATAATCCATGACCTGATCTATATACGAATTGCAGCATGAAAATAAATTTCAAAGATGCTAAGATGACTCAAATTGAAACACTGGAACAAACACTGGAACACAAATCTGATACAGAATGTCTTAAGAGGTCCAAAGTGGTTCAAAATGTAGGTGCCCTTAAACACAAATACTAGAATTAATGATACGATGACTCAAAGTTTGATAAGAGGACAACAAGTACTTAAAACAAGGCTAATTGTTGCGAACTACACTCATGACCAGCTGCACTTCAGTTGGGAAAAAAGTGAAGAACATTGTGCTTCCCGGGGACATTTGTAACTCCTTGCACAGCCCATACCAGCCCTCACATAAATAAGCTTCATTTTTTTGTCTCTCAGTCCGACGAATTTCACAATCTGCAGACACATTCCTGTTTAACACCCTCACATTGATGGTTGGCCTTCCAGTTTGTGGGAGTCTTCCGGCGACCCTAGCAGGTACATGCTGCAACAATAAAAAGCATCATATTGCATCAGATAAGGTAAATTGGGGAATTTAAACTTAGAGAAAATGAAATGAATTGAGGGGATCTTACCAAAGGGTTTCTACCATCTGCTATCCTTTTAGTCACAACCTTATGCCAATTATTGTCACGGTCAAAGTCATCATCTTCAGAATCAGTATCAGACAAAATGTGTATGACTTCTGGGTATTCAATTTCATGTTCAGGATCACGGAAAATGCGGAAGTGGAAGGTTAGTGGTTCGATATATTTGAAGTGCAACAAAGCTCTGTAGTTCAATGAGTAAAAATCAGCAAACTGCTGCAATCCATTGGTAAATGCAGGCCTCCCATTCTTCAACCCTATTGTGAACTGTCTTGTATTTCCATTGGGGTCTGAAGCCAAAACCTGATGACCAGCAAGTACGGATTCCCAATGTGCATAGAACCTTCTGCTTATGTACAGAAAGTCCTGCATTTTAGGAACAATGATGTTAACAGGATGATAAACTAAACATAGGATGAGAAAGACCAAAAATAAGGTTGGATAATACCTGGTCTGGTGTCCACCACATTCCAAATTGTGTGTGAAATGGATCTTGACCTACTGTTTTGGGAGTCTCCATTACAACAACGAATCCACTGAAAAAGGTAGTGCAGGCTATCTTTTTAACTTTAGGCTAACATTTTTAAATAATTATGAAATAGGCAGCCAAGAAAGAATTGATACAACAAGTGCAGGTTAAATTATTGCAATTTTTTAGGTAAATTACGAACTACAAATATGAGGAATATATTGATGTGGTTCATTAGGGCAAGTGATTAAGTAACTAATGATGTTGAAAAACAAAAGAAAAAAAAAGAGTCTGTATTTAAATTGATTGTTTCACACATAGTTAATCTATCTCTGTGTCTAAATCCAGAACACAAGGCAGGAGACAAAGCAGTTATAAATAGCAAAAAGGACATAAGGGAATATGTGTGGGGACTAGGATGATGTTCCAAATTGTTCGCAACTGTCGTAAAGGCTGAAAATGGAAATAAATTGTAATTAACGACAACAATATGTGGTCCAAGAGATAGAAAGCGACAAAACCCTTAACAATATTCAGTTGATTGAAAGCGACAAAACCCCACCACAAAACCCTATGTTCCAAAAGGTAAATACCAACACATTAGGGTTTTCATAGAGAGCAATTAGGGTTATGAAATTAGGGTTTGGAAAGAGAGAAACACAGTACCTGTTTCGACAATGAATATCGAAGAGGCTGGCACGGCGGAACTAGGAAACTCTGTTCGTCCGTCGAACTGCTTCCGTTAAGCTGATGCAGTTGCTGAGAACGGTGGTAGAAGATTTGAGAATCGGTGCACAGGAGATAATGGTGTAACTAACGGGTTTATCCTTAAACCCGGCCCAACTATAAATAGAATATACAATAATTTATTTTTTTATAAATTAGACCAGGCCCAATGGCCGGCCCTAATGTCCATGACGAGGAAAATTTCAGTTAGATTAATAATAATTATTTTGGGGTATAATCCATTTGTTTAAATAATGGTTAAATAAAAAATTTGTAAATTAAGGTGAAGAGAAAAAATCTATTAAACACATCAAATATTTTTTCCCTTATTTATTCATTGATGATTTATAATTAGAGTAAATCTTTTTTTGTGTTACAAGAATCACTTCAAAGAGTTATTGTACGTCTCTCCTAGCTTCACTGCACTTGATTCCCTCATAGAATCACTTCACCGGCTTATTGTACGTCTATCCTAGCTTCACTGCACTTGATTCCCTCGAACAATCACTTCACCGGCTTATTGTACGTCTATCCTAGCTTCACTGCACTTGATTCCCTCCAAGAATCACTTCACCGGCTTATTGTACGTCTATCCTAGCTTCACTGCACTTGATTCCCTCGAACAATCACTTCACCGGCTTATTGTACGTCTATCCTAGCTTCACTGCACTTGATTCCCTCCAAGAATCACTTCACCGGCTTATTGTACGTCTATCCTAGCTTCACTGCACTTGATTCCCTCGAACAATCACTTCACCGGCTTATTGTACGTCTATCCTAGCTTCACTGCACTTGATTCCCTCCAAGAATCACTTCACCGGCTTATTGTACGTCTATCCTAGCTTCACTACACTTGATTCCCTCGAACAAACACTTCACCGGCTTATTGTACGTCTATCCTAGCTTCACTGCACTTGATTCCCTCCAAGAATCACTTCACCGGCTTATTGTACGTCTATCCTAGCTTCACTGCACTTGATTCCCTCGAACAATCACTTTACCGGCTTATTGTATGTCTATCCTAGCTTCACTGCACTTGATTCCCTCCAAGAATCACTTCACCGGCTTATTGTACGTCTATCCTAGCTTCACTGCACTTGACTCCCTCGAACAATCACTTCACCGGCTTATTGTACGTCTATCCTAGCTTCACTGCACTTGATTCCCTCCAAGAATCACTTCACCGGCTTATTGTACGTCTATCCTAGCTTCACTGCACTTGATTCCCTCGAACAATCACTTCACCGGCTTATTGTACGTCTATCCTAGCTTCACTGCACTTGATTCCCTCCAAGAATCACTTCAAAGAGTTATTGTACGTCTCTCCTAGCTTCACTGCACTTGATTCCCTCCAAGAATCACTTCACCGGCTTATTGTACGTCTATCCTAGCTTCACTGCACTTGATTCCCTCCAAGAATCACTTCACCGGCTTATTGTAC
The DNA here is from genome assembly GCF_012489685.1 of Lotus japonicus. Lineage (NCBI taxonomy): Eukaryota > Viridiplantae > Streptophyta > Magnoliopsida > Fabales > Fabaceae > Lotus > Lotus japonicus. The sequence continues at coordinate 17,646,176 of NC_080042.1, read as the reverse complement.
GTCTATCCTAGCTTCACTGCACTTGATTCCCTCGAACAATCACTTCACCGGCTTATTGTACGTCTATCCTAGCTTCACTACACTTGATTCCCTCCAAGAATCACTTCACCGGCTTATTGTACGTCTATCCTAGCTTCACTGCACTTGATTCCCTCGAACAATCACTTCACCGGCTTATTGTACGTCTATCCTAGCTTCACTGCACTTGATTCCCTCCAAGAATCACTTCAAAGAGTTTTTGTACGTCTCTCCTAGCTTCACTGCACTTGATTCCCTCCATGAATCACTTCACCGGCTTATTGTACGCCTCTCCTAGCTTCACTGCACTTGATTCCTTACAATAATCACTTGATTCCTTCAAAGAATCACTTAATCGACTTTCTTTATATCTGTCCTAACTACATCTCACGTTTACGTCTTTCCTAATTTCATGAGAGTTTGTTTCTTTATAAGAATTTTTACTATCTTAATATTCTGAACTCAATTATCTGATTCCAAATTTTTTTCGGAAATATTTTATTAACCAAAATTCCTTGTGGGGTAGGGTGTTGAATGAAGAACCATTAGAGTGTAACAGTTTGGTGAGATAAATATTAGATGTTATACACCTTGAAATACGTTATATAATTAAAATATGATAGGAGGAATTTTTATTGTATAAAAGACTTTTAATTTTTTTTTGTGTGAGTAATTGTATTTCTAACCCTAAATTATAATATTGTATATTTCCACGTTAAAAATGTTTGTGTCAATGATTTTTTTTTGTGTGAGTAATTGCATTTCTAATAGGAAATTAAAATGGTTACGTTAAAATTCGAAATTAATCCGAATAATTGGTTGTTTTCCCTCCCAAACGCGTACCATAGGCTTGTAAAGGAAGGAACGTCAGTTGATTTGGTTGAAGGGACAACTCGCTGGGTTCCTGGAAAAGCATAAGATTCTCTGCCATACGCATGGACCAGCCACGTGAGTGTTGAATTTTGTCCACTTCGCTATTATTCCCATGACAGTGGGGTCGGTGGGTTAACTTTAATTTCCTTGAACTTCATCAGTCCTTCACCCTTAACTCCAACTCACCTTAAGTTCATCCCCTCTTACTTGTCGTCGTCCTCTCTGTTTCCGCTCCTCCTCTCTTTTTCTTTAGTCTCGTCCAAGCCTACGCATGACTGGTAAATAGAGGTTTTATGTTGTATTCCGTGGGAGAAACCCTGGGATTTACAATTCTTGGGATGAATGCAAGGATGAAGTACTAGGTTTCAAAAACAACAAGCATGAGAAGTATTCAACCCTTTATGAAGCTCAGAAGGCACTGCAGGATTATTTTGAAAGATCAGATGCAAGGGCTAGCGAAGCTGAAGTTTCTCAAGCATATAGTCAGAGCTCACGCCATGTCCATGTAGAGTGCAGCAGGGGCCACCCTGTGGAGCCACCCTCACCGGTGCAAACAGTTGTTGAACAGTGGATGGGCAAGCTTTAACACAACTATTGTTGCAGGATGGTGTGTTGAAGGGAAAGATGTCAGAAGATCTGCTTCCGGAGTTTGCAGAACAGTGGATGGCACTGTTTGATACATTGAAATACGTCTGTTATAATATTTTTCCTGTAACTCTATTATTCGTATTTTCAATACATCACCTAATGTTAAGTGTATTTGCTACAGATCTATGTACCTGTTAGGGAGGCAAACGGGGAGTGGTTTTTAATGGTTGCCTCTATGGATGAGATGGTAATTTACCTAGTTGACTCATGCCTCAGTGCACAACAAACTTCCGCTAGGAAGAAATCGATAAGGCAAATTGTATGTACTAGATTCCTTCATTTTGTATGTCCGGTAAAATTTTATTTATTCTCCAGTTTAATTCTCCAGTTTAATGACTGAATTATTTTTACAGGGCAAGGTGATTGGCCGCATGGTGTTTTCATCCTACTACCCTCAAAACTACCTTGAAGGCAACTTTGAGCTAGGGACTTGGGATATCGAAGAAGCAAAATCTAGTGAAGACTACACTGCGAGGTAATTGGCGACTCCACTTTTATTTGTTTGCCTCTACAAGTCACACCCTTGTATCAATGTTCGGAATTTTTATTACTCTACTTTAATTATTTAGCACTCAACACTCAACTTTATGCACGTTGGAGTGGATGCAAATGGATGATGTCTTTATGTCAAACTTACTCCCTCGGGTAAGCACTAGATAAATCAACATTGGAGTCTTGTTTAGTTAACTGTCCATGAAAATGTTTTAATTCTTCTGCCATGTTGCATACATTTTAATTGCAGGTGGAGGATAACCTTGTGCGAATGAAGGCTGCCATGTCACTGTTGAATGGACCACACAATGAACACTTCAAAGTGTTAGTTGGAAATGCAAACAACTTTTGGGAAAGTCAGATGTTGAACAAGGAGTAGCTGGTTGGGGAACATCTTCAGTTGGGTACCACAAATTGTTAAGATAGTACTAATGCTTATGTGGGATGAGAAGTGGTATTCAATATTTTTTTGTGTAAATTTTGTGTCAAGAGCGACGTTTGGGTTTACAGCACTTGCGATGTGCTTAGTGTTAGTTGGAAAAGCAAACATCTTTTGGGAAAGATGTTGGACAAGTACTAGCTGGTTGGGGAACATCTTCAGTTGGGTACCACAAATTGTTAAGATAGTACTTATGCTTACCTGGGATGAGAAGTGGTATTCAATATTTTTTTGTGTAAATTTTGTTTGAAGAGCGACGTTTGGGTGTACAGCACTTGCGATGTGCTTAACCCAAACACTTGAATGTTGTATAGTCAATGTTTGGGATGAAAGCATGGTGCACCTATGAGCATCATGCCCAAGACATGTTATGTTTTTATTTTCTACTTCTGTAATTGAACATCATGATGTTGACTCATGCCAAGTATGCTTTGTTGTTGTTCTTATTAGTTAAGGTAAGGTCAATACATCGTAATGACTTCTAATTGAACCTCACGTGCATTTGAATTGGTGTCCAGATGAGGTTTCCAAATGCTCTTCAAATTAAGCATGATTGTATTTCACTGGCGGGCAAGGGAGAAGGAATTTCTTTTTCCAAACACAAACAAATGCAACCAATAATGCAGATATTGGCATCAAAGGATGCAGCTGGTTGGCTGAACACAACATCGGTCGCAATTTACCCTTAAAACCTAGGACTTTTGCAGTGTTGCACACAATTACATTGTGCAAAGATATCCAATTGTAATTGAAATTATCAAACTAAACCCAACATGATTGAAGTAAACCCAAAAAGGCTACCTTAGAAAACAAAAATTTGAACTCAAAATTAATGGGAAAAAATGTCCATTCAATGCCAAAAACTGAAACTTTTGAAACAAATTCATAACAAAAAACAAAAGGAGACACCATCAATCATGTAAGTTTGGTGCTCTGATTTGATATTATAATTTTTATACACTAATGACATTACATGATTGTGGTGATGTTTTAATATTATAATTTTGATACACTAATGACATTACATGCGACAAGCTCACACCATGTGTAATGGGATTTGCATTACCTAATAGCACCAGTAATAATGGGAATTATCCAGCGAAATCATACAATACGAAATCATACAATATCTCTCTCTTACACACAATCTCCAAGTAAAAACATAATAATGGCCATATTTAACCACCACACTAACCATAAAAATACACAAATATCTAACACATAAAAATACACAATTAACTGACAGACATATAATCCAATAAGTAAATTACACCAATTTAGCAAAGTATGAATGAATGACTTCAAGTTCAATCACTTTGAAATTGCCTTCTTTTGACTTCAATCACTGACAATTCTAACACATCCACTACCTGCAGCAGCCATTCCAGTACAATTGTCACTTCCTTTGGGTAAGATTAAATTATGGGTTATCATGCATGTTATATAACAATGTCTACTCACTTTGGCTCATTACCTCAACTTCAAAAAAAGGAGGCATTAGAAGCTACAGCTGCTTCATTACTAACTTTGGCTCGTTTGTTCTGGGGGCATGTTGTCTTGTTATGGCCTTCAACCTTACAAACTGTGCACTTCCTTTTCCCCTTGCTTCCATTCACATTTGAGGTTCCACCACATCCCTTGCTCATTATGACAGGAGGATTTTTTACATTATCAACATCTTCATCAAGGTTCTCAACACCAGTTCCAAGGGCTGCCTCCTTTTTTGCCTTAAGTTTCATAACATGCTTTGCCATTACATCAACAGTGTCCAAGTAGTCTTCCATAGATTCACACCCAAGGTTAAACATTTCTCTACTTCTCATCACTAGAGAACCAAGCCTAGCCAGAATTGTTGATTCCCAGAATTTGTAGGAGGATTCACTATTATCTTTCATACAATCCTTTGCTGACTTACACCACCTCTGTAATATTAAACTCTCAGGGATCACATCAATGTCCAAGTGAACCAACAAACCAATGATATGATCACAAGGAAGCCCAAATGTCTCCATCCGCTGACATGAACATCTAAACGTAGACAATTGTACATCATGTGCGACATGCCACAACTTATCGGGTTTACAATACTTGTACATGGAATAGATCATACATGAGGATTTTTCCTTAATGGCAGCAACTTTAATTACACTACCACCGTTCAGCCATGGCTTGAACTTTAGGAAAACAGTCCTTGTATATACATTTGCAGCACATTTTTCAAGTGCTCTCACATTAGTCTTAGGCACAGCATCTCCTACGACTGACTTGTAGTCCGCATCAACCTCAGTCCATCGCATGTAATTCACATACCGCTCAAAATACTGAACAAACTCAAGAAGGCTATTTCGGGATCGAACAATGCGACCAATTTGTGAATGCATACCTTCGCAGCGAGATGTTGTTCGAAAACCGGCAAAGAACTTTCCCCTCATCAAACATGTAGCCCACATGTGCCTCTTCTCGTACAACCCTTGAACCCATGGATTGTCCTCGAGGTTCAGATCGCTAACCAATTGTGCCCATTTTTTTTGAAGTGCCCAACACTTAGATTCCCCAACATGCAGCTCTTAAATCCTTTCACAAAATTCGGGTCACCCACATTTCTTTGTGCATTTTGTAAAAGGTGCCAAGCACACAAACGATGATGAGCTCTAGGTAAAATTCTAGTAATAGCATTCCGCATTGTAGGAGCACCGTCAGTTATCACTGCACTTGGTTCCTTACCCTTCATTGCTGCCATAAATTGCTCAAGAACCCACACATAGCTTTCCTCTTTTTCATTTGTCAAAATTGCTGTTCCGAACACAATAGTCTGGCAATGATGGTTAACTCCGACAAGAACAACAATGGGGCAACCATATTTATTCTTCCGGTATGTTGCATCAAAGGCTAGGACTTCCCCAAACACTTGAAAATCCATTCGACTAATACCATCAGCCCAAAACAGTTGTTTCAACTTGCCTTCTTCATCAGCATGGTGGGACCAAAACATTTCGGGATCACCTGAACCAAGCCCCTTCAGATACACCAAAACAGCTTTTGCATCACAATGCTCCTTTTGTTTCTGTTTGGTCATTTGATTTTTCATGTCAACCTTGAGAAAATTGGTTTTGTCAAAACCCCCTGATTGGTCAGCAAAAAAATTGTATATCTGTGTCGTACTAATCCCAGCTTTCCGCATGCTATTCAATCCCAATATATCCCCTTCTTTTAACTTACGATGTGCCGGTAACATGGCTGACTGCTTTCCCTCTAACATTGCATGATTGTGACAATCTGTAAATAATGCCACATGCCACCTACCACTATCACCCACCAAACGAATTCTCATTTTTGCACAACATCCACACCTGGTCTCAACCTTAGTTTCACGCTGACGATTTTCCCTCATTCTGTTTTTCTCTTCACGGAAACCCTCCTTGTGACACACAAAGTCTTGCCGCACAATTTCACCTTTCTTGATTCTGAAAACCTTGCTTTTCCGCACTGAGAAGCCTTTCACTCTAGCATACAAGTTGTAGAACTCATATGCTACCTGGCGATTGGGAAAATGAAACTTCTTCATCTCAATGTCATCAATACCATCCCACAAAGTATTAGCAATATCGTCCATACTATCAACACCAACACCTTCACCATTTATATCCTCAGCAATTGACTCCGACGGGTTCAGTGTTGGTGAGGAAACAATCCCAGCAACAGCACTGGTTTTGCCTTCACCATTAGATGAAAACCCTACAGCAATGGACCACATCATTTCATAAATTAACCACCTATCTATCAGATTGATTAAATGCAACTCCACATTGTAAAGAAAAAAATACCTTCTTCAAGTGAACACCAACTGGAAATTTGTAATTCTTTGCTGGAGTCTTCCATCTCAACACCAACAACTTGTTAATTTACCCTGCAACAAACAGTGTAGTGTAAATTTTTTTGTGTCATTCTGGGAAATAAACGACCTCTTATGACCGATCCTTAGTTCATGAAACCAAACCCCAAACACATACACAAACAAAACTTATTTCAACCTGATTGAATGCTGCAATCACCCAATCTTCAGGTAAATAATACCCCCCCAAATACACAATACAAAGCTGAAATCTTCGCTTTTTACCTAATTGAACTCACCTCTTGTCAAAGTACGATATATAGCCAACGACAAACGATTCAGAGCCAAACGAACAAGGAGAACCAACGGCAACACCCTTGCAAACAAGTCACGAGATGAGATACCAGAAAGAGTTAGAGTTACTGATTCGCACTCAAGATCCGCGATTTTACAACCCTAGAGTTCTTCCAGATCCGCGACCATGGACTTCAAAATAGGGACAAGGACAACGACACCAGTTCTCGGATTTTAGGGTAAATGATCGTGGGATCTTCAGTGTTATCCCTTTGTTTTTCTTTTCAATTTGGGGGTTCATATTTTACCAATTGAACAAGCCCTTAATTGCAATTTGAGCAAACAGTACTGGACACTTCCCCTTTACCGACTAACATGCAATTTCCAGTTGGGAAGACTGGTCCACCGGTGGACCATTCTCAAACTTCCCCACCCTAGTCCCCACCCACTTATTTCATATAATCTTCTCATGAGCAAATATACCTCAGGTTCCATACTATAATCAAGCTCCATACAAAGGTACGTATCATTTTTCCCACCATATTCTTTTTCATGTATGGTATCTTCATCATTTATCATAAAAGGTCTTCCTCATCAATTTTATTTGATTCAAATCCAAAACCCACTATCATGCTATTCACATACTTTGGTAATTCAAGGTAATGCACGAAAATATTATAGCTAAAAGAGATGAGAAAGTCCAAAATTTCCTTCTTTTGATAGGTACTTTTTTTGTTAGGCTAATGAACTACACGAACACATCATATCATAATAAATAAAAGAAGTTAGGAAATTGCCTGCTTCTTTCTTGTAAATATGATCCTAATTAAATGGAACCAACCAGCATAGTTAATATGATAGGATGTTTCTCATATGCAGGGGCGGAGCCAGGAATTTCAGAAGGGGGACTAAGATCAAAAGGAATATAATTTGTAAGAAAATTTCAATTCTTATCAAATAAAAAGTTTGTAAAAAAAATAGGTATTTTGGTGAGAATGAAAAATTAGTTTGAGTGCAAGAGATATTTTACATAAGCATAAGAAATATAAGATAAATTTAGGTGCAAGAGATACTAACCGGCTCATAAGTATTCTGGTGAGAAAAAAAATCAAAATCAACAAAAAGACTATCTTGTAGATAATTGAAAAGAAGAACAATAAAATAGGATTCTCTAATGGCACAACTTTCAAGTTCTTATATTTAGTCCTTTTCTTAACATTCAAATAAACAATTAATTTCAAATCTATATCATTAACACTAACAATTTCATGAAAAAATAGCAAATTAAAGAAATAACATAACAAGAAAGAAGCAACGAAAGCAAAAACTCTTTTATTGAAGGCTAAATCTTAAAGGGAATTTTTTACAAACACTTGGTGTGCATAATTTTTATCACTTCTTTTTCAAGCAAGACACAAGCACCACAAATTCAATCTCATATAATCAGACCAATTAAGCAACAAAAAATATAATTGAACCAGTAAATTCAAGTTTAAACTCATAAAAATTTGAATATCCATAAAAAGTCATATATGAGAAAGTGAAGAGTAAGAGAGAAAATTGTACCGGTTAAACAAGGCAATTAAGTTATCTTAATGTTATGTTTTTATAACGTTGAATGTGTTTGTCCCATAATTACGTACATGTGATTATTAAAAGAAAAAAAATAAAAAGAGGAGCTGCTTGTGTTGTGCTTCACTCCTATCCTAACTAGGATTATACCCGTGCGATGCACGAAGGTTTAATTTCTAATTGTATTTGCTTAGCAAAATAAATGATGCACGTTATATAATAAACATAATTAATGCGATCGGAATTGTGTTAACTTAACCATGTCAAAAATTTCTTTTCTAATACATGTTAAAAGTAATTTTTTAAATTAATTAAATTTTATTTTCAAAATTAGATATATAGTAATGTTTAAAGTATGTAAATTGTAAAATATTTGTTGACTTTAATGGAGTTCTAATAATAATTATTATTACTTTTATTGTTAGATATTGCAAATTATTTTCTACTATGAAAATAGTTTCATTGTTATTGTGAATGAGATATCAAAAGAATTTTACACATATCATGCAAGTGTAAGTCTAGCTCAACCCACATGATAATGCTAATGGATAAATAAAAGAGATTGTCCATGAACATTAAATCAAAAATTCATTTATCAAAAGCTCTTGTAAACAAAGTCTCAATCAAAGCTTGGATCAAAATCCCCTCACTCAAGTATTCAAACCACAATATTAGTTATTATCTTCTGAACCACAAATTTATCAGTGCAAGAACAAACAAAATATGTAGCAAAACACGCTATCTTCAAAGCTACACAGGACATAACCCGTATTAGTTATTGTTTGTTCACGCAATATATGTAACAAACTGCTTGAAAGCTTAGCCTTGGTACATTAAATGACAGACAAAAACATATTTTTTTGACAACATAATCCAACACATTGTCTTCTAAATTAACCAAACAATTGCTGAATATAGCAAATTTCTAAATTCAGATTACTAAAACCATAAATGCAGGACTTGTGGCTCTTTCACCTTCTTGATCTTCTTCAACAATTTTGAATTGCTACTTCAAGGTCCGGAAATGCAATCATAAGTTTGGACATGATCTGCTGTGTTAGATCTTCAATTTCAACAACTTGATGCACTAAGGGCATGATTCCTTTAGCAGCTTCAATGTCTCACAGCTCGTGGCAAGGAGGCAAAAAGATCAACATATAAATCTCTCACATTCATCTTCTATAATTTTAAAAAGATATACATATAAATTTTATATGCCACCCACTACACTTAAATATCAGGAACCGTTATATATGCAGGCAAAAAAGATTTAAAAGAATGGATAAAATTTTCTCACATACTATTTTGTCAACCAATCACACAAAGAGCAAATAAATCATGCAGTTTGATGCACTGAGGAAGCAAGTTAATATATAAAAATGTATAGTATTACTTGAGTTCTCAACACAGATATAAAAAATGCCATTGTATAATTAAGGCTCAGATCCACATCCAAAGCACTTATTCCAAAGGCAAAAATAATGGTTTGAGGATAAACTCTACTCTAATATCATCATCAAATGCACAACAGCTAAATAGGCATTGGTCCCTCCATATAAACCAAAACTGTTCATTTCATGTGTAGATAATAAAGTATAATTGTGATAAATTACTCATTAAATGGTTATTAATAGGAAGAGGAATAGTTTCACCTTCCTCTTTATATATTCACCATTCACGGTCTAGGCATTCCAAGCCATCTATCAATTTCCTCACCATCCCAGACCTCCTCAACAGGCACATATGCTCTTCCAATTAAAGTTGCTCCAATAGGATTATCATCTATCACAGTAAATATAATATTTGAAGCCAGATGGGCACAATAAATGTGAAAAGACTCATACCATCTGGGATTACTCCCTTCATTTTCTATAATTCTAGTCCTTCCCACTCTTTCCTTCTCCAGCATAGAGTTTACAACTCCCTTTCCAAAACCAACAGTTTCCTCCAAGTTTTGCTTGATCTGTAATAGAATAAGCATTAAATGAGTCAATTATAGTGAATAAGGAAAATAAAAGAGTAAGACTAAAGCAATTGAATATTCTAATTTTACCATGTGCATGTATCTATATGTATGTGAATATGCATATGAATAATCAACAGGAACAACATACTTGCAGAAATAGGCTACACATTTCACCTCATGCTTAAAAAGATTTGATCTGATTTGGGTAAGTATGAAGCCAATAAATCAAAATCCAATAACTAAGGCTCTAGCGTACTGAATTTTTTCAATAAAACGTGTATAATAAATGATACATAAGATGATTGTGGTAAAAAAAACCGGTGGAATTAACATAAGGCAATTTAACTAAAGGCCAATGATCTGATTCATGTTGAGCTAGCAGTTATATTGCAACTTGTGATTAAGATTATGCGTTGACTACAATTACCGGTTAACATTATTCTTAAATACCTGCGCAAGCTGTTTCCATATATAACTCAAGCAGGGAGCCTCCGTACACTGACATTGGAAATTAGACACTGACAAAAAATTAGAATGTCATATTATATAAAATTAATTACTCAGTGAAGCCTTCATACACGGTTCCAAAGGACCATTTCTGTAAAATTTCTCCCTTTTTCCTGGAGCTGAAAGTGCATCTAAATTCAAAAGAACCCTTAACCCTCAGGCCGCTCTTGATTGCAGCCTCACCATCTTGTTTCCTTTCTCATGAAACTCATTCCTGCTCCTAACATTGCTTCTCATGATAGTATACTTAAATTTCTGGCTCCACGTGAAATCCAACAGAGTTTCTGAAAAGCAACAAAAACCCATTACATGAGAAATTCAGATAAAATAAGTAGTGAAACATGTTTCAAGTCAAAGTAGGTATAGGATAGCCATCTTCTTTGCTACTCTACTGAGTATTCTTAAAAAGAATGCTCAAGAGATTAAATCAGATGAAAGATGATACATGTGCTGCATAAAAGCGCACATTCGTAAATCAGAATAAATAAGTGAAGACATTATGACACTCAAGAGAGCAATAAATAAACTTTGTAGCAACATACATCTGACAAAGCTCTCAAGTTTACATCATAGAGTGATTGGAAGCCTAAAAATTATACTAACTTTGTCAAACAAACAACTCAAGTACTAAACCAACCTAGAGAGATCAACTTCCTATAGGGAGCAAAACTGAAATGTCTTTGATGTTATTAGCACAACCATATGAAAGTAACAAAACTAACATATCAGAGAGGGTAGGATTCTACTTAAAGACTTAAGTTGTTGTCCATGTATCTTTTCTTCCTCCTTGGCCAATCACCACGGCATAATTTCTAAAAAAAAAATCCTTTAGAAAATATTTGAGGCCTAGTTCCGGATCACCATGAAAGAGAGCCAAGGCAATATCATTGTCATGCTTGCGAGCAACAGTCTTAAGGAAATATTTCTGTTATTGGATCAACTCCATCTGATCAAAAAGGAAGCATATGATGTATGGAAATCCAACCAATTAGTCACATCTGTATGCAACAGACGATATAGACATGTAAATATGCAATAACTTTTCCAGCTTTGATCATGGTGTGGAATTTGTCCAGCAAAAAATTAAATGGATTGATCCAGGTATTTAGCCATCGAGTGAATGATTAAGCACATACCGCTTAAGGCTCAGTCCATAGTGTTGGCAGTGTGCAGATCAGAATGAATGTAGTGTATTCAACTAAGAGTACATGCGGGAGATAGGTAGATTTCCATGTTACGCTCTACACTCATCAGCAGAGATGAGTGTTAAAAATGAAGACACACAGCAGGATCAACAATTGCTATATATATATTGATGTTGTTGTGGTCAAGAGTTGCTTGATTTGTTTAAAAAAGAAGGACTAAGAAGTATTCATTTAACACTGGAATAACTTACTCAGGAAAATCAAACTCAAATAGTCCTCAAAGGAATAGAATAAACAACGATTCAACATCCCTAAAATATATCTAAGAGAATGGATTTCATATTGATGTGTTGACAAAGAAGCTGATTCTGTTACAAAACTACACAGACTACAATTACTAATGATGTGGATAATATCATGACACACCTCACATGAAGTAAACACATGCTGCATTTTTCGTGTAGAACCTGAAAGTCAAATCAAGGCTATGCCCATTCTCATTTAGAATCTTAAAATCACATATTTCATCTTATGAAAAAAAAAATCTCAAACACAGTTCATAAGTTTATTGCTCGTACTTGTTGTTCCTAATTCCCTCATTCCCACCTAGCTAATTTACGATTTCAAACTACACACATGCCTAAAGTCAAACACCAGTGAAAACTAATGAGGTTCAAATAATTACACTTGATAGTTATTTTAGAAAGTTTAACTTGACTATTTCACTCTAAGGGACTATGCTCTGTCAATTCCTGTCGAGTGTTAGTGTGATTCCTCACACTAATATCTAATAAGAGAATTCTTTCCTAAACCATCAAATCCAACCCCATTAACTGATATCAGTATTAAAATAACCCATTTTGGGTGATGAATCACAATTAAAACCTTTGGTATAATCAAAACCATATGAAAAACATGTATATTGAATAATTGAGAAAATTCTACATGATTAAAGATTGTAAAATACAAAAAAAAAATAAATAATTGAGGATATGACACAAATATCTTGCAGAGGTAAATTCGTGAGCTGGATATGTTGTTTGCTCACTAAGCCGACATATCCAATAATTTAGGGTACATGAATGTCATTATATGATCAACAAATAATCACCACCACCAGGCCAAAGGCAAGAAACACACACTATTAAGTTTCTCCAAACATGATTTTAAAAAGAAAAGAATCATTATACTATTTCAATGTTCCTGATTGCCTTGATAGATAAGAGGTAAGAACAATTCTATTACACATATACATATATATTGATCTGCACTCAAGATTAATTTAACACTTGAAGTGCAACATAGAAAATATTCTACCACTGCTCAACAACTTAAATAAGCAAACTGCTGCACTTTGGCAAAACTTGTGAAGGGGAAGGATAAATTGAACTGACCTCTCAACTTTGAAGCCATCTCAGAAAGGGACATTCAAATCATGAGCTGAATTTGATTGGCATGAGATTTTCAGCGGGAGGCAAGTGGGCAGAGCAGATGTGGAGAGCAATGAAGTCCAAATGGATGCATCACAACACTTGACACCACTTATATACAAATCAGTGTTGAGGACTAATGGGGTTGACACGGGAACTCATATCTCCCAATAAGAACAGGACAGTGGACTCAAATACACACAATACACACAACAACAGTGAACTGATCAAAGTATGAACTGATCAAAGTATGAGCAGTTATATTTATAGACAGGAATTGCAAGCTGTGGCCAGCCAAATTACAACTGTAAATTACTAAGAAAATGGATTATAGCTAATAGATGATAGCAAATGGGGTAGAGCAGGGCCAAACAGACTGTAAAGCAGCAAAGAAATTAAGAAGAAGATGGTTGAAGGTGGAAAGTATCATTGATTATATGAACAGCTGCCAGAGGATAGGTGGTAGATAACCTCCTTAGGGAACGACCTTCTATGCACCAGCACGGCAACAGCTGGCCGGTGGGATGTCGAACCTCCTGGCTCCTACATCTAGAGTGCCAGAGTGCGTGGGAAAATCGATGAAGTAGAGGGGACGAATGGGGAGGGGATTCACGGGAAGATGCAATGTGGTTTCAAGTGGCCTACTGCTACTAACCCTACTTGAAAAGAAGATAACCATGTTTCCCAACGCAGCCCACGAAGCAGGAAGGCCCAACAGCAACCGTAGTTGTACCAAAAAAAAATGGCAATTGTGAACAGTAAAAAACCTTGAAATTTAAGTTAGAAGATGTTATATTTCTTAAATATTATAACTTTGGATGTGTGGGTCCCATTACATGTGATTATTAAAAGAAAAAAATAAAAAGAGGAGCTACATGTGATGTGTGTGTAGACGGTGGTGCTCACACGTATTAACACTCTCTGCCTCTTGCCTAGTTGCCTTTGAATACTCTGCATCAAAAAAAACTCTTTAGAAATTTCAAGAAGCCAGGGATGACACTCTTCCGCCACTGCTCACCTGCCTAATCTAAAAGATGACATAATTACATTACCCTATTTGGGATATTATAAAATAAAAGTTGACGCTAGAAAATAATTAACAAATTTTTTAAACTTATTCCCTCTTGATTTTGTGAAGGAGTAAATTAGCACCCAACACTTTTCTCTTATATTAAAAAAGCACAACACCCTTTCATTTAGGGCAATTAATTCCTGGGTACTTGTGTAATTGTCTTTTTAATATTTTTACTTTTAAAAACTTAATTTGTCAAACCTCCCACTTCACACTTTTTTCCCATGTTTCCTCTTATTTCATATGGTCTTCTCATTCATGCCCCACACAACATCACTATCATTTTACCCAACAAATTCTTTTTCCACGTATGGTGTCTTCATCCGTTCTCGTAAAAGGTCATCCTCATCAGTATAATTGGATTCAGATCCAAACCCCACTGAAAAAATAGATAATAATGAACAAAAGGGAAAATTTTAAAGCTAAAATAGATAATACTCACATACTTTGCTAATCCAAGGTAATGCGCGTAAATTTTAAAGCTAAAATAGATAATAATGAACAAAATTTTCTTCCTCTTTTTTGACAATTAACACCTAAAATGATGAAACCAACCACCATAGTAAATATGGGGTAATGAATCTCTTCGCATTAAATGGTGATATTATCTTAAATAGAACCAAACTTTATTATTGACTTTGGGAGACTGATGCGGGTTCTATTTTGGGAGTTTTGGATTTGCAGAAGAGAAATAATTTGAACTTAGTACTTAATAATATTAAGAAAACATAATTGGATTTATATCGAACTAAAATCATGACTTTACATAATTAGTTTGTTATTTTATTTTATTGTATATTACTTTTTCTTAAAAAAAAAACAACTTTGATACCGATTAATTTAAGAATAAATATCAAATAACCTCACCTTTTTTTCCATCCTTGTAAAAGTCAGATTAAAGATCATTTCAAACATAGTAAATAATATTGGCTTTAGTAAAAATTTAACTAAAATGGCTATTCATTGAACTTACATACTTAAAACATCGATAGGTGCTTATGAGAGTTCGATCATAAAGATGGTTAATACAAACTTAGGCCGCAAGGCATCTTAGGGAAAGCTGAAAATACATATGTAGGTTGCATAGCAGCTTAGGGGAGGAACTTAATACAAACCTAGGCTACATAGCAGCTTCGGGAAGGTACTTAAAACAAGCAGACCACATAGCAGCTTATGGAATGAAACTAATACAAAGTGTGGCTGCATAACAGCTTAGGGAATAAGCTTGAAAACAAAGGGATAACATAAGAAGCAAACAAAGTCCAACAGGCGTTCTTAACTCATTAGTGAATGTGAAATCTTTCACATTTTTTGCTTCTTAACCTTGATAGGGTACTTGTTCTTCTTCACTTTGACAGCTGAATGGTCCTCACCATCTGGAGAAGGCCTCTTGGACTGTATTATCTCTTAGGTATCAGCATTCAGGTCTATTATTGCTGTGGTAGGAGTTTCAGGAGAATTTTCACCTGAAACAACAACAAAATCATCCAGCAAATCCTGTGAAGATAAAAATTGTGATAGGGTAATGCAAACATTAATGGATAATGAACATCAGAAATTAAAACTATAAACAGAAAATACCATGCCTTAACTACTTCGGATGTCTTCAACACACTTGTCGAGGTTGTCACCACGAGGCTTGAACTGGCACCGACCTTAATGCCATAACGATTCATATCAAGAGGGTGTATATTTATAATGGTACTTGATACTTACAGAATTCCCAATATCAGCGGCCTTGAACTGATCAATTACAGCATCATCAATACAAGCGTGTTTCACACGAAAAGAAGGCTCAAACCTCATTGGTTCAAACTTAAGATCAGTCAAGTTCTTAACCTCCAACTTGAAGAGAAATTGCTTGCCCTCCATCACTAGACTCCCCCTAATATATTTTTTAAAAAAATATAGGGTTAATATAGTTTGGAGTGCAAAGGTATTGTAAAGATAGACTAAACTGAAGCAAACCTTATCAGCAACTTCAACCAACTCAACACATGTTTTCCTAACCAGAGTAGTTGCCTCCTTGTCAAAAAGGACAAAGGATGCGTCACCCGTGTTGTCAGAAACACTGACTTGTAAACGATACCTAAAACATGTTCCATACAAAGTTCACTTCCGCAGTTTTGGAGTTCAAGGATGTGTAATAATTTAAATCATGAAATATTTATTTTACCTTGGGTAAACTGTGACAACATGACAGTTACAGCCTTCACAGAAAAACATTTTCTCATCGGGTAACACTTTCCTATTACATTTGCAAGTAGTATACCACCAATCAACACCCTCTATGTGGAGAATGGTTCCCAAGACAATGCAAAAGTAGTTTTGCATAACAAATTATGTAATCTTCAGATAAATGATAAAGGGATTATATAATTATAGGTATATATGAAGACAACCTCTGTGCTATCCTTCATCTAGGAAATAGTCTTTCTACATGTGAGTAAAAGGAAATCGTCTTCCCCTGACACCTTCACTGAATCTTGAAGCTGGCTAAGAGTTTGACACCCACTATCATTGCTCTCCGAACATCTATACCCAATGATGATAAAAAAGAATCGTCAATGATGATAGAGTATAGGTATAAGTGAACTTTTATTATTGCAAACATCAATATACCTTTGTTGCAAAGTTTGAGCTAATGGGACAGCAAGATTAAAGACCATCTTTGTTGCTCCATGAATATTATGCAGGCTTATGTTTCCTTGGAAGTTTTTCACCTTCGCAAACTGTAGAAGAATGACCACGTTGTCCTTATCCCCAACACCGAGGAAATTGTTGAGCTCATCCACATAAGGACCAAACAGAGTACACTCCAGCTTCACTCTAAAAGTACACTCCAGCTTCACTCTAAATTGATAAAATAGATTAGTGTTAAACCACGGAAACTCCAAATATTTACAACTAATTTCACGAAATTAACTATAGATCATACCCATAATTGCCAATCTCAATAACATTCATCTTTGTCATGTTACCATGACTTTCGATAGACCTTTAAGTCCCAAC
Organism: Lotus japonicus; assembly: GCF_012489685.1. NCBI lineage: Eukaryota > Viridiplantae > Streptophyta > Magnoliopsida > Fabales > Fabaceae > Lotus > Lotus japonicus. The sequence continues at coordinate 17,628,876 of NC_080042.1, read as the reverse complement.
TCCTGATAAAATGCCTATCACATCTGACATAGATTGCATATTTCTATTAACCAGGGTCTTGTAAATTTAAAACATTTATAATAAGATTTGGTTCAATGAAAGTTTACCAACTAAGAAGCTGATATCATAATCAGGGGTTATAATATCAGGAAAGGAAATGAATGTGTAAGGATCCGTAGTTATTTGCATTTGGTCCTTTGGACGCACTTCAGTCTTAAACTTAAACGACAACTTGAAGGCATGCCTAGAAGTCCTGTATTCCCAAACTTTGCCATCTGTAATAATCCTCTCAAACTTATACATCAATGTCTTTTTGATTGTCACATGAATCTTGCTTCCCTGCCCATTTAAAAAAACACAAAGATATATAGGAATTTATATTTTACATACAAAGTATAACATATTCAAGAAGCAATAATTGGTTAACATATTTGAGAATCAATGACAACCAGTTCAAGAGATAATGGCAGCTTGGAGTTGGTGAATCCTTGGGTATACCAAAATCGTATAAGTTTCACTAGTATCCTGGCATACTCTTTTCCATATTTCAAATTCCCAACATTGTCGAAAGAGGTTGCCATTTTATAGTAAGTATTGCACAGGTAATTAAAACCGGATAGCATGGATCTCTATTTATAGTAGAAGGATAAATGATAAAATGGGGAGATTGGAAATCGGTGAGGAAGAAGTAATTCAAAACAGCCGAAATCAGGCAAGTTAGGAGGGAGCATTAAAGAAAAAACCAACATAACAAATGATGCATTTATCAAAGTGTTGAAAAAAAAGAATAAAATCTGCATAATTAATGATGCATTTATCATAGTGTTGGTAGTTGAGAGACATGCATTGATAGTGACATCAAGTAGTAATGAAGTTGGAAGACTTAGTACTGGTAACCATTTATGATTGGTTGCAAAAATGGCAAATGGGATATGAGATTAACATAGGCACGTTTGAGAAGAGCTTAGCATCATTGTTCATAGTTTTATTACAATGTATACTGCTAGTATAGTACCTGAAGGATAGCTCAAGTGGTTAAAGTTTGGGACATAAGGGTTGAGTGTGATGAAGGGTGAAGGGTCTCGGGTTCAAACACGTAGGATGGACTAATTTACTACTCCCTCTGTTCCTTATTATAAGGCCAATTTAACTAAATATCTTGGATTAAGAAAAGTTGTTAAAGTAGTTAAGAGCAATAAATTTGTTAAACTTTTTAATGAACATTACTAAATTACCCTTACTTATAACTTTTTGAATTCAATTAATTCTTATTCCAAATTAACTACTCCACTCGTACCTCCTAGCTTCCTTTGCACTTGACATTCTCAGTAATAGGTTGGGAGATAGATTTTTACAATCTCCTTCACAACTTGATTCAACTCCAGTTCCTTAAATATTTCTACCCTTACTAACTATTCTGGAAATTTGTTTAAATCAAATGGGAGACAAAATTTTTTCTTCACTTCATTCTCCACAACTGCACTTGAATTGGTTACAGATACTCCACTTGAGTAAGAGATAGAGGCCTGAGATTTTTATTGGACTCCATTTTGTTGTATACAAATTTGTTTCACAAAGTCTTATATTTATATAGATTAATATTGTGGGTACTGTAAGTGCACTTTAATTCATGGCATTTCTGGCTGTATCTATAGCATTTAGTTATACTCACATACTCCAAGTAGTTACTCGAGCAGATGAAAATGTAGTCAAAGGTAATGAATGATTGTAGCATTGAAAATAAGTAAAATTATAAAAAGCAAAATTATGAAGAGGGTAAATTTGGAAAAAATAATCAATGTTATTTAAATTTTAGAAATGGACTTATATTTAGGGAAAAAAAAACTCTCAAAAATGGTCTTATAATAAGGAACGGGGGGAGTATCATTTATAACAACTAACATTTGCCTATCAACAGAAAAACAATGTATACTTTTAATCTAAAAGAGTTACCCGATACGGTTAGAGATAGTTTGGTAATAAGAATACTATGTAGTGGAAACTTGATATTCTAATAAAAAAATAATTCAATTAAAAGAATTTCCTAACCTTATCATAGTGTGTGAATTAAATACTCCAGTTTACTGGTTTCAGAGAATTATCCAAAATTTACTATTAGAATAAAGGACCAAAATCAACAATTTTCGGTCATCTATAGTAGTTTTTTCAACTTCTCATCTTCAATAGCATTTTTAATAAATCAAAGAATAAGGTAACATTGAAAACAATAACTTTGTCATATCTACTTACATTAAAAAAATCTTAATTAGGCTAATAATAACCCTCGTAAATATTATGTGTTAAATAAATGAGCCGTGAAACTATTTGGATCGACCATTGTCCACAACTGCACATTTTGATTAATATCGCTGCTTCCAAGACTGTTAAAAGTATTATTGTAAAAATAATGCCGTCTTCTACAAACCTGACCTTGCCTTAGTTAATTTATATAACGCTGATCTATTTTTTCACTCGTCAAGTACCAATGTATATCGCGTTTAGTCTTACTGCAATGTAATTGACATAACATCTATATCATCAGGCAAGTGAGGGAAGTGTACTTGCACAAACACACATTTTTTTAATCAAGTAATATATGCGCCAAAGTTTATTTTTTTTCCTCAAAGAGCGCAATCAGAAAACATAAGTGAAAAACAATGTGTTGTCTAAATTATACTTTAGGCCTTATTTATTGTTGGACTGGCCCTGCTAGCGACCTGCCAATTTACATGCAAACATAGTGTACAATAAGCAATTTAGTTTGTTTTATGGTAGGAGAGGATAAATAAGTTTTATGACTAACATATTTAAACACCCTTAATGTATTTTAATGGTAATTCTTATTTTATTTATCAATCTGGGCTTTGGCATTTTTTTTGGCAAAACAACAGTTGCAAACTTAAGATGAAATTTCCAATTAAAATATTAGACATAGAATTTTAATTGAAAAACAGTTTGTGTGTGAATAACACACATCGAAAGAAAGTGCTTTTAGGTCATGTGAATGATTTTCCCTCACATTCCTTATTGTGTTGGAATAAAAGAATAAAACCTGCATAACTAATGATGCACTTATCACAGTGTTGGTAGTTGAGAGACATGCATTGATAGTGACATCAAGTAGTAATGAAGTTTGTAGACTTTTGATTCTTCTTTGCTTAATTAGCTCCAATTTATTAGTAATGAAGTGTTACTTCATCAATTACTCGTAAAAGACATATTGGAGGTCATATGAAACATAAAAGAAAAAGGTACTCTGTCTTCCCCATTGTGGTGTGCAATAATGGAAACTTAAAATGAATAAGATAATTATCTCTAACTCACATTAATATTTACCCAATATTGAATTGTTTGGCAGCAAGACATGAGGGGATGAGAGAGATATCATAAAATATTATGGGGGTTGTTTCCTTTGTATTAGGTGTTAATTGTCACAAAAAGAAGAAAAATCTTTGACCCTCGTTGCTTAATTAGCACTAATTAATTATATTTGTAGTGTTACTTCATCATAGTTATGTAGCAGAAATATAAACTCTTGTATTAGGAGAAAATTTAATACAAAAGCTACTCATTGAAGATATAAACTCAAAAGATAATGAGGTACTTTTGAAGGTTCATAAAGAAAGTTAATACATACTTAGGCTGCTACACAGCTTAGGGAAGGTACTTAATACAAAGTTCGGCTGCAGAGCAGCTTAAGGAAGGTCCTTAAAACAAACTTGGAAAATTAGAAAAAAAAAAGTGCACAGACATTATCGTGAAGGCACATATGGAGGCTTGACTTCCACAGTGCATGGAACTAAAATGTCAATGTGAGCTTCTAATTGAGATTCAAAGACAAAGAACCGTTATAATCAAGTGAATCCCTCTTAGATTCATTTACTTCTTGAGAATCATTATTCAGGTCTAGTATTGTGGTGGCAGGAGTTTCGGGAACACTCTTGCTGGAAGCATCCACAACCTCACCGACCACATCCTGTAAACAACAGACACAATTAATTAATGACAAATGTTGTCAGTTGTTAATAACCATTAACATTGAGGATGATCTAATAGTCTTCATGTCGTGTACCTTTAGAACCTCAGAGGTCATCAAGATACTTGGGCGAGTAGTGACCATACGGCTTGAAATAGCATCCACCTTAATCCCATAACAATTAATATCAGGAGATGCAAAAGGCAAATAACAATAACAATAAAATGGTAACTGGACGCGTACGCTATTCTCAACTTGGGCGAATTTGAATTGATGAATTATTTGCTCATCGATACATATACGTTTTACTCAGAATGCTGCGTCATACTTCAATGGATCAAACTTAAAAGATGTCAAGTTCTTATCCTCCAGTTTGAACAGAAATTCTTTACCCACCAGATTTGCTAGCTCAATAGGAACTCCTTCAATAGGCTCATTCTGACATGATGGTTAAACAACAATATGTAAAATGTTTGCATGCGAACAATTAAATTGAAAGGTTATATTTGCTTCATAACCTTGTAAGCTAATTGCATCTCAACACAGGTCTTGCCAACGATAATAGAAGCTTCCTTGTCAAAGAGGATGGCCGGGACATCACATGTGTGGTCTGAGACCCTAACTTGCTGTAACACCCCGATTTCCAGGTGTCACTTTAGTAACCAAAAATAATCTTTACGCGGAAAACAGGTAATTTTTTTTCGTTTTCTTTCCTTTAAATCAAAACGATAAGGAAGTAAAGACAAAACCCAACTACTCAACTAACCGATATACAACAAATATAAACATGTACAGCCTCAGCTGCACTTCCACGTCCCACACACTCACAGTGACTCCAAAGTAGTGTGCCCGTAGGCAAATATTTACAGATCCAGAAGTGTGAGTGAGAAAAATTATAATTACAAACCACTAGGAGAAAGTCGGCCTCAAAATGGCCTAAGCTAAGACCCCTATGGTCCGACTGACTCACTGTTATCCCTCCGTAAGAGAACCACACAAGAAGCCATGCATCGAGAACCTACCCTGTCCCAAAAGCAAAACGAATCAGAGCTATTACAGTAACAACCAACTCCAAAAGACTCTAACCACCCATACCCCACACTACTATCATCGACCCTCCCTCGATCAGGCATGAAGTCCGGATCTTCGTCGAAAGCTTTAGTCTTAGTCATTTCGCTCCGGGTCTTTCCCGCACAACGAATCATCACGAACCGGCTGACAGACGCCTGGCAGCAGGCCGACCGCCCAAACACAAACATACAAACAAAGCCAAGGCGCTAGGGTCAACTTACAGAATACAATAGATATACAATCAACTTGTGATAAAGGGGATATATACATATGTTGTATATATATACATATAAGTTATGTATTGCCTACTCTAAGGTATATACATAGCATGTTCTCGAATCTCCTACACAGTTCAATCATTAGTACCTAACGATGTTCATTAACATCAAATCATCATAATCTCAACATATGAAGTTAGGTGATAAGGTTAGTCAAACAATGTATCGTCCTCCCAACACACACGTATCCAACTAAACCAATGTTCCCTGTCGTTGCCCTAGGGTAAACGACGATGAAATCTCACGCTTCCATGAAGTCTCACGCTTCAATGGGGTCTTACGCTTTCACGAAGTCTCACGCTTCAGTGAAATCTCACACATTCACGAAGTCTCACGCTTCAGTGAATTTTCACGCATTCACGAAGTCTCACGCTTCAGTGAAGTTTCGCGCCTTCACGAAGTCTCACGCTTCAGTGAAGTTGCACGCCTCCGCAAAGTCTCCCGCTTCAGCAAAGGTGTACGCCTCCGCAAAGTCTCCCGCTTCAGCGAAGGTTCCCGTCTCCACGAGGTCTCCCGCCTCAGTGAAGTTTCTGCTTTCACGAAGTCTCACGCCTCAGTGAAGCTTACTCACTTTCACGAAGTCTCACGCTTCAGTGAAGTTCCATGCTTTCACGAAGTCTCACGCCTCAGTGAAGCTTCCCGTTCTTCACTATGGATGGACCATTCCCGTTATCCATCCTGGATGAACCATTCCCGTTATTCATCCTTGGTGAACCATTCCCGTTATTCACCATATGATGAACCATTCCCGTTATTCACCATGATATGCACAGGTGAACCATTCCCGTTATTCACCCGATTGATGCAATATGGTTAGCCAAACAACGAATCGCCCTTACCACGAAAGTGTTTAGCTCACAACCCAATCCCAACAAAACCATGAGTTAGTGTCGGTCAATACAACACAACTCCCACCACAAAACCCACAAACAAAGCCCAGAGTCTGTGCCGGTCAATACAGCACGACTCGAACAACACTCCCAAGAGTACTAGAGTACTCGGTGACTTTCAATCATCACCATAGCTCACCTTAGTGGCTTTCCCCAATTCCAAAACTCTCCAAACCCACAACAAAGGTCGACTTTTCCCCCCGCCTTTCGTAAATATTTTTCCCCTTCAGTTCTCCTATGCTTAAATGTTAATAAAAATGATTTCAATTCAAATTAGTCAAATTATGAGTTTATTTCTCAAAGTCTAAGTTTCCCAAGTCTTTATTTTTCGAAAGCTCTATCATTCTAAGTTTCCAAAAATCAACCACCCAAAATACATTTCCCGGGGAAAGTCTAGGAATTCCAACGAATCCCAACGAATGGCTAAGTCTCAAACCCCACATTTGGACTTGCCTAGGTTTGTTCATCCAACCCGAAATGTCAAAGATCACCGGATCAATGAACCTCCACTCCGAAGTTGCGTCAAAACGCTCAATTCAACACATCATCAATATCATAAGTTATGAAACAATCATAACAAGAAATCATCATCATATACAACATCAGATAAAGCATAGGTCAAGTTTATCGACGCCTATCATGCAATCATAGCTAAATATAGCAAGTTGCCCTAACCTCGAGCTGTTCCAGCTTCGAAATCAAGGTTGTCCTCAAACAGTTGCTCTGAATATTCCAAAGTTCCTTCAACTGAACCTCGGAGAAAAACAAAGCAGAACCCAAACAAAATCGATTAGTTCGATCGCAATACAACACATAAACGATAGACAAAGCATTAAAGCTTCAGAATAAGACAATCGGGTATGAAAAGACAAGTTTTCGAAACCGAAAAACTCCCCCCCTAAAGGAATAACCCACGGCCTCAAAGGAAAAAGGGCTTCGGCTCTTTTTCTTCGATCAAATCAATTCACAAGGTAGTTTTAGGGTAAAACTAAGGCAAAGAAACTGTCAGAACAATTTTCGGACAATCGGGCCGAAATACGACTATCCAGGGGCATTTTGGTCCAAAATAAAGGCTCAAAACTTCAAAGTTATCAGTTCTGAAAACAAATTTGACAGCAACGATCCTCATGACATCCGTGACAACAAATCCTAAAGGCACGAAGTCAAATTATGACTTTTCGACAATAAAGTTTCGAAATGTAAGACAAAAAGGTTTTGAAACAGTTTTTCAGATCCTGGACAACTGAATCGCAATCAGAGTTTACTGACAGAGGTTTTAGACTCAGGGGAACATAAGGAACATAACCCTAGCGAGAAATCAGAGAAATCGGACAATTTTAGAAAAAGCTCAAAACTTAGAGCACAGAAACGACTTCAGAAACGCAACAGAAACAACAATCAGAGGTAGGAATCGTGTTAGTTACCTTGATACCTAGAAGTAGGGACGAACTACGTGAAGATTGGTCAAGTTTTCGCGAAAATCTCCTCCCCCCTTGCTCTCCACGAATTTGGGCCACTAATGGAGGAAAATGGAAGATATTTTGCTTTTTCGCCTATTTATATGCGGGCGAAATCGCGGGAAAATGAAAATTTCGCGATTCCGATTTTTGCAGCACGTTCACCAAGGAATTCTAAGAGAGATTCTGGCGTCAGAAATCCAGAACTCAAAACAAATATCTATGATATGGGAAAAACGATATCGAAAATCTCAAAAGCGGTGTAAGTTAAATCTGTCCCGAAAAACTACTTTTTGCTGTGATCGCCGGACGACAAAACTTCCTTCTGAAGAAAGATTGGAAACGTCGAAACAAATCTGGCAACGCGGACGGAATCTTCGTTAGGAGTCCCGAATAGAAAAAGTCTTCATCCATTGCTCGGAAATAGGGTTTCGAAGCAAAGAAATTAGCGTCGGCGGACATCCGAAAAGTGAAACCTATCGTGCGTACAGTCCAGAGTTCCGAAATGAAACGCTGGTCGATGGAAAAATAAAGAGAATCTTTAAATTTTCCGAGAGTTCGAAATCTCACTCAAAACGTTGCTTTAAGAGCGAAATAGCCTATTCTGGACACGCTCGCCGTAAGGCAAGTGTGCAGACAACTCGCACTAATTCCTACAGCGACTACGCAACATACCTCAAGCAATTCCTGAACTTTCTTCTTCATTGATCTTTCTCAAACAACAAACTCCTGTCACGTTTACACTGATTCTACGCGTGAGTCGGAACTTAACTTGTTCTGCAAATCCAGGTCTTACACTTGCAAACGGAACCTAGCGGCGAGAACTAACGTTATTAGGAAACATGGAGGTCCAACAAAAAATCTCAGAATATTCAAAAATTAAAGGATGAACTTGCATCGGGTAAACAATTACCACATTCGAATTACTTTCACCAGTATCTTCCCTGAATCCAAGCCAGATCTCAGATTGCTGACTTTGTCGAAAGAGAAAGCGGATGAAACACTTTTAGGAAGCACCAAGGTAAGTGTCATTGTAAAGAACTTTCAGGAATAGAAGATTGAAAGGGGGAAAGGTAGGCAGAGACAAAGGTGTCGAATTCTATTTATAGTGGAAACATGCTAAAACCAAACTCCTTTTAGTTGATGCTGCAACAATGATAGGGTTGGTAGTTGACAAACACACATTGCTAAGGTGGGTGAGAAATTAAGTGTTGCATTTAAAACATGTTGATGTTGGTAGACATTCATTTAAGGGGCTTTGGACAAACGGATGAGAGGCTGGATAAAAGAGAGGAGGGCATCGTGGCAAAGCGTTGTGGGAGTAACACATTAGGAAATTCTTCTTTTGAGGGACTTCTAAGTTCTATCTATTATAGATAAAGAAGAATCTCCATTCCCATGTTGAGCTCCAAACCCATGCACAAAGCTTTAGCTTGAATAATACCTCTATGTGTATGAATCACCATTCTAATAACTCCCTATAAGAACCACATCATATGGTAAGTATTTCTGTTTCAAAGCTTGCACCCATAGCTTCTCCGGCCATGGAGGAGATTATCCACAAGCTTCCCCAACATAGCAATATTATTAAGCCGAGTGCTCTGAATTCCTAGCCACCTGATGCTTTAGTCCTAGTGACCTCCCTCCAAGGCACCAAACTCTAACCATAGGTTTGTCCCTTCCGCGCCCAAATATGGTTTCGAATGCTCTTATCAATATACTCATAAATCGACTCAGGGAGCAAAATAGCCTACATAGAATATACTAGAAGCGAAGTTAAGCCAGATTTAGCTAAGCATAGCCGCCGCCCCGCCCTGTTCAAGAGTTTATGCTTCCAAGAGGCCAAGTGAAAGTTAACTTTGTAAATAATATGCGCAAAGCTCTCCTTAATGGCCCTTCCTTTCAGAAGATGCAGTCTAAGGTACTTACCAGGTTACTCGCCCTGCTTATACCCAATATACATGACAACTATTGTTGAGCATTATGCGCAATATTCTTAGAGAAAAACATACGAGATTTATTTCATTATTTATTTATTTATTTATTTGTTTTTTGTAATGAAGTGTATCCCAAGGGAAAAACGTCAGGTCCACGTCATTAATAATGTCCATGTAGGCAACGTTCGTTAGCAATTGGACCGCAAACTAACGATAAGACCTAATTAACACAAAGACAAAAATCGCCTTTTTTTAAAAAAAAAAGGACTCAAATCACACAAAGACATAAGATTGATGAGCAAATGTTTAATTAAGCCTTAAAAAATTTACTTACAAAAAGTAATAACAGATCTTTTTTTCGATAAAAGTTATTAGGAATCACTTAATTATTTAATTTTCATGCATTGACGATGTAAATTTTGTTAACACAGTCAATAAATCAGATTTCAATGAGGAAAGAAAATATACTTTTTTATTTAATTTCATTAATTGACGTGATACATTCTTACAATCTCATTGATTTGCAATGTAAAAAATGTTTACATGTTTAGTGCATTATTTTTTTCTAATTTTATTTAATAATACATATGAAATTTTGTGTTTTCCTGCAAAACAGAGTGGCGCAGATTTTGTATGTAGCAGCAAATTTGCCCTACTGCTCTATTCCCGCCGGAGATACGGTCGAAGGAGAAGTCCAGAAGCGTGCGGAGCGCCCCCATTGCCGGTGTCTGTTCTGTTCCGTTGGTGTTTCCGGTACTTGTCTCTTGATCCTTCTACTTTGCTAGGGTCGTAGCTTCCATACAATATTATGTTAATTTTGATTGAATGGGTTGCACTGGATATACGAAATGCGCGATTCATTAGTTCACTGTCTACGGTTCTAATGAATTAATGAAGGCCATGTTCTGTTTGGTGAAATGCTTGAATTGAACAAAATGATGCTGAATTAGATTGTGTCCTGTTCAGTCTAAGAAGTTCAAAGTTTAATCGAGTGTGAAAGAGTGGTGCTCGTGATAACTCTTCAATAAGGGATATCTTCTGGCTTCAAGGGGCCGATGGATTGGTGGTGGTGGTGAAGTATATGATATCTGCAAAGCACTCCGAGATGCTCAATTTAATAGTTGAACCAACCGGGGTTTAGTAGGGTAAAATTGTGAATACCGGAGGCCTGTCATAATCTCCTTTTTATAAGCCTTTAAGGTTGGACGGCACAGATTAGTAAATTTGAACTGTATCCGAGATAAGGGGCGTAGGACCGGGATGGATGTAGTATCCTAGTTAACTGGTTTTAGAAGGAAGTTATTAGGGAGGCTGAGATATTTGGGATGGGGACAATCTTTACTAGGGAGCTAACTGCATTTCAGCCCAATGGGGAGTGGCTCGGGTCAACTGTGGAGTGTGCAGATATTGGGCTGGAGGCCTAGTCCGGGACATGCCCCGGTGTGAAATTTTCCTGATTTATTTGGCTGACAATGGCATGTGTTACTATATGTTTTAACTGCTGAATAAATGGTTAAGGCTAGTACCAAGGTTTGGGGTTTCTTTTCGAACCCTTTTGTTGAGGTTATAGTGAGAGGATTTGCCGGTTATGAAGAACTCTTAGAATTAAGACTAAAAAGGTGAACATTGATATTTTCTAGGAGAACTCGCATAGAACAAAAACGATTGAACATTTACAAATTTATAAATTTTTGTTGGTTTTTGTTGCTCTGGTTACTTGTTTTGGGTATCAGCAATGTTGAAATCAATTCCAAAATGCGATGGAAAATGAGCTCAAGGAGTTGCTACATGTTGTGACCTGAAGAGCCAATTAATCAATTATGTTCAAATTTATTAGGTTCTTACATGCATTACTACTAGATTACTTTCAGTAGGTTATCATTCATATTTTCGTTTCATCCTTATAAAATCAATTATGTATGTTAGAATTGGATTTTTGAGACCTGGTTGGAGAAATAGTTTGAACCTGCATTCTGTTTACTAGCTGTTTTGGAATCTTATGTACAATTGAAGGTGGCTTTGGATATATTTATTGAATACTTATGTTTTTTTATTAATTATTTGTATTCAGGTTTGCCGATTTGACCGCTTCACTGGTGGGGTCAGACACCAGTGGTTGACCTTTGGTTATAGAATTATGAGCAAAGCTACCTGAAAGCATAGTTTAAGGCTGTATTCTTTTTAAACTGTAAACAAGCTACCTTGGAGGTACTATGGAGACTAAGAAGTGCAAGTTTTGGCTTCCCAACAAAAACAGATTTTGTGCTAACTCCTCTCTCACTGGTTCCTTGTAAGTTTTGCTGTCTCTTTCTTTCTATCTGTTGTTTGATTCATTCACTCACTTTCTCTCAATTATATGGACCCAGATTCTGTGGCAATCACAACTCAAGGTCCCCTGGCCAGTGGATTCCGTGCCCCATAGATCCATCCCAGTACATATTCTCCCCCTTGTGCATTCATCTGTATCATTATCAATCCATGTTCATTCTTTGATTTTAAACTCTTTTTAATCTGGTTCTTGTCCTTTCATCATTTGATAGCTCAGTTCTGGAGCAAAATCTCAAAGGACATGTTAAGCGGTGCCCTTTGCTGAAACAGGCACAGTCCTTGTCCGTCCAACCTTTCTATCAAAAAGGTATCAATGCTGGTTCTGATGGAGAACAAGAGGAGGAAGAATCAGGGGTTGATGATTCAAGATTGCCCACTGCGACTATTTCTTCAGAAATGAAGAGGAAGGCTCTTCATAGCATGAGTGTGCCTGAGTTTTGCACTCTGATTGAGAAGATCGAATCTTTTCACGACTCGTTGTGTAAGGATGTTCAGGAATCGGTTCAGATGCCTGAGGTTTGCAGGCTCTGGATAAAAAGAGGAGTAGAAGATAGGTAGCTATTGGTGAAACCTTTGAATTATTTGTGGGTTAAATTTAAGTTGCCCATGTAGTTTGTATCAAAATCATTTTGCCAGTGACTCTGATATGTTACTTTACCCCAGTGGTTAAACTAAATGCTTGGGGAAATGTGACAAAGTCAATTTCACAAGGAAGGACTTTGATTTCAACCCAAACTACAAGGGGTAAACTGAATTTAACCCTTTGTTTAATGGATTTAGTTTCTATTTCTAACTTGAGTTGTTTACAGGAAATTGCCATTTCAGGAGAAACATATTACTCAGCAGGCCTCTATTCTGGGGAATTTGGAACGTTTTGGTGTATTGAAGAATTCTCTTGGAAGGAAAACATCCAAGTGTGAGGAACCAGTTGAGGGGAAGGAGGATGGTGTCCCTGCAGTGATTGAGTTTGGAGCTGGTAGAGGGTATTTAACACAAATGCTTGCAGATTGTTATGGAATCAATAGAGTCTTTCTGGTCGAGCGGAAGGCATACAAGTTGAAGGTATGAGGACTTGCTCAGCACCGGAGCTTCTTTTACTGAGTTCTAAATCATGACAATCATATTTGGTGATGTTCCATAGCTGTTTGAACTTGAGTAATCTTTGATTTATTTATTTGTTACTTACATCATGCGAATGCTATTTCTAGGCTGATCGATCCTTGCGGCAGAATGAGAGCATGATGTTAGAGCGCTTGAGAATTGACAGTAAGACTCTCCAGTGTTATTGTTGTAGAAGATATCTTATGAACATGTAATTATATTAGTTGAGTTGGGCTGCCTGCTGATATATCTTTACCGAGGAAACCCTATTTCGATCCTGAGTGCACAGCTTGTAACTGTGATTAAAATACTTATTATAATTTAGTATGTATTCTGAACCTTTGTGCATATGTATCAATCTCTATGCAATGACCTTCAGCATCTTGCAAAGCTTTTAAAGGTTAGAATAAATGGGATCAAGTGCATTGCATATTTTGATGGCTATATATGCATGGCTTGGCTGGTGTTTTCAGTATAGTTTCTTCTTTTGCTCCATTAGTTTTTTTGTTGGCCATTCTTTTTGTGTAAAAAGAATTGTTGATCATTCTTATTATAAAGTGTACTTGATAATTGATAGTATCAGTGTATGCCCTTATTTTGTAGATGGTGCTGTTTGTGGTAATCTTTCTTTTTAGCTGTTATTATGAGCATAATATTGAAGCTGGAGAGGATGGATTATAGTATTAGGGAACTGTGTAGAGTAATCTGCGCGTATACTTTAATTGCATGATAAGTGAGAATGATAGAAACTTGGAATTAGAGTAGAAAATAGGGAGACCAAGATCTTTACTAGCAGTGGTAGATCTCTGTTAAGACTGAAAATGTAAGGATAAAAAGACAACATGGGAAATTTGCAGATGACCTCACACAAAACCTCTCCATCTTTCTCAATTCATGCAGTGGTATCTCTCATTCTGCTGCTAATGCAGAAAACACAGCTCTCATTCCTAATCCTTCCCCCTTCATATTTTGATATCTACCGGGCTGTTAACAGCCTCAATCCTTTGTTCCTATATATCTGGTTGGCTCTGTTCACTCAGACCATTTGGATGTGATATTAGACCACAGTAAAATAATGCTAATTTAGCACCTTTTGTCATTTTCTGGTATGACTTTATAAAGCCAACATTTCTGGCAAAACATTTTTGCTAGCCTTCCCTGCTAATGTCCTAGGCTGAAGCCTTCACCTTACGCTTGTTATCCTACCCAGAAACAACTTTTATTAATGTAATTTTCACGCGGTATACTGGTTTTCCATATATTTTATATTCTATGTGCATGACATGTGCACTTTGTCTAATTATTTTGATTTTGTTGTGTTATGCCATCCAACTGTATTCATGTTTCTTGTAGTTTTAGTTCTTCTGCTTCTTCGTCATTCTGGATTGCTGCTCGATTTATTTTACCTTGTATTTATGATATACTTTTGGGCCCAATAAAATTGTTAAATCCAACTTTGCAGTTGAAGATTTAAATTTAAATGCGGTTGAGTCTATGCAAGGAGTTCCGTTCGTGGCCATTGGTAAACATCTATGTGGAGCTGCAACTGGTAATTTTATCAATTTTTATAAGCATTCCAATGAAATTCATAGTGATTATATCTCATCGATGAAAACATAAATGATCATGCAATTTTTTCTCCGCAGACTTGACTTTGAGATGCTGCTTTCCTGAATACAGAAAAGATAGTAGTGAACAGGACACTGCTAGTGCTAATGGTAATTTTGAAGGTTTAGCTATAGCAACATGCTGTCACCATCTTTGCCAGTGGAAACATTATACAAGTAATGACTTTCTTCTTTCGTTTACTTGTGGACACTTTAATTTGTATATTTAAATCACTGTTGGATGTAAATCTTGATTATAGCTTTTGGTTACTAGCTAACTTTAATTGTAAACCTGCAGATAAAAGGTTCTTTTTAGATTTGGGGATGACGAAGGAAGAATTTCATGCCGTTACATGGTTTACCAGCTGGGCTGTTGATGATAATCATGGTTCAGATCTTTCTAATACAACTAATTGTACATCACATTTGCAATCAATGTAATGCATCCAATTCTCTTATCATTATTAAATTGCGCATAAAAACTGTTGTTACCAGCAAACTAGTATTTTAAGTGTTAAAGAAACTGGAATATTAAAAATGTGTTTTGGCAGCAGAAAGGAGCAAGGTGATGGAGATTCAAATGGAGTTGAAAAAATTCTCTCAGACATGGAAGCAGCTGAACGAGCAGCACTGGGATTTAAGTGCAAGTGGATTATTGACATGGGGAGGTTGATTTGGTTAAGAGAACGTGGATTTGATGCACAGCTTGTCAGATATGTTCCCCCAAGCATTTCTCCTGAAAATCATTTGCTAATAGCTAGACCTTCACATTGAAGAAAATACTTATTTCCTTCTCATCTTTTTTTATTTTTTCTTTTATACCTTGTGACAATATGTTTAATTTCTTGTTAGGTTTTTATGTTAAATTTCTTGTTAGGTTGGTATGTTTAATGTTCTTTTTGATATATTTTATAAAATGAAATACCACATGACATTACCATCGTATTACCCTGGGGATTAGGATTGAATCATTTCTCATATTATTTATTCTCTTCTATTTGGTTGGAGTTGTCAGAGCCACAAGTATGTATGATCGATCACCTGAGTAGTCCCATGCCTGGTGAATCGTAGTGACCTTCATTCCAAGAAATGACCTGAATTGGGTTTCAAAAAGGAAAGAAAGAAAGAATTGACCCGGAGTGACTATTATTGATTTTCTTTTACTCAAGGCTCAAGTTATGCCATTGGTGTTTTTTTAATGAATAAAAGGGGCTAACACCCAACAAAACAAAACACAAGAAAATGAAAACTACAAGCCTCTCTAATACATAGTCGAGGCATTTTCACATGGGTTGGTTTGGATCGGTTTCTTATCGATACAGAATTTTAACTAATTAAAAGTGCTTGAGTTGGTTTGAATCGGATTTCACGTTTTTTACTTTTGAGCCGAACCAAACTTATGATGTTTGGGTTTGATCGGATGGATTGATCAGATGCCTATTAAAATAATATTAAATTTGGATTATAAAAAAAAAATATTAAAAAGTAGCCTAAAGTAATGCAACATATAACCAAGTGAATTAAATGACAAGTTATTAGCGTAATTTACCTGCATGCTACTAATTTTTCCTAATAAGGTGTAAGCCAATTGAAATTAATTCCAACGAAACACTAATTGTTATATATGTTTGGACTCAAGGTTTGATTCAAATTTCATTTTCATGAACTCGGAATCCGAATTGAACCCATTAGATTTCCCCTTCCATAATCCAATCCAATGCATGAGTTCAATGTAATCCGTTTTTTTTTTCTTTGCTACGGTTCGGTTTGGATCGAACGGGTTGATCGGATTGATATGGCCCTAGTGCACCCTTTGACTTTAAATAATATAATGAATATCTTCTATTATAGACTCTCTAGAGTGAGGAATAACCCTAAATAATCATCAAAAAGTAGTTCTACAAAATGCAACTTCAATCAAATGTAAAGTTTAACACAAATAAAGAGGTGTAGATAAGAGGTGCACACAAGTTGGATTGAATGAATATTTTGTTTAAACAAAATCGAACTAATCCAAACTGTTTGGGTTGTTTTGAATCAGATTTCATGAATTTTTACCTTCGAACCGAGCTGAACCAAACCGATGATGTTCGACTTGAATTGGATGGGTTGATCAGATTGTATTAAAATAACAAATCTAGAATTGTTGATACCAGAATTTCGAATTAGAGGATTCCCTATATTATAAGGGCAGAAGTTGAGTCCCCGAGAATAGTTAAGGCATCTCAAGAGGCAGTTTTGAGCAGAAGCATGACTAAAGGCCTCAATCAGACATAGTACACCCTAGCTCGAAAAGGTGTTCAAAGACACAAAGGCTCCTGAGGAGACTCCAACACTTAGAAGATTCTCCATCATGTGCTGAGAGGAACAAGGGTGTCCGAGGAGGCTGCGACACTTAGTCGCTTTCGTGTAAAGTTCAAGAGGTATAGGTCCTCGGGGTATCTTTGAGGCGTGTGGAGATTCCGAGCTCAAACCCGCAACCAAGGTTGGAAAAAACAAGAACCCACGTCCGTGGCAAGAAGGATCCATGAACCATGATCTGAAGAATCTAGAGATTCCATACAACTTCTCACCCCACGACTAAAGAATCAAGCACGATTAGATCATGGGTGCATGGAGCAAGCCATGAAAATTTATTATTGCTTCATGTATTTTAATACCAAAGTAGGAAAGTTTCATTTCTTAATTTATCTAATGCAAAAGTTCAAGTGAGCTGATTATATAGACCAATGTGTTTAAATTTATAAATAAGTTAATAAATATATAATTTGGAGATAATATTAATAAAAATCTAATGCACAAAAAAGTGAAAAACAATAATAATGAATGAATTTACATTAAATTTATTTATTTAAAAAATTGACATGTTGGGCTTAAGATGCTTTTCGAAAACCTAACATCACTAGGATTTAGCCCGTTATCCCGTGCGATGCACGGGTAATATTCGACGGAATTGGCTGCTGATTATAATAATTTATAATTTAGTATTTTATTACATGTTTAGTACTTGATATATGTGGGGTAATCAAATGTTTAATTTACTATGACAATATGGTTATAATGCAGGCGAATATTGGATGGTTTTATTATATATCGTTTAATGTGCACGTTAACTATATATTTCACTTTGTGGATCTACTATTTTGGGGAATGAGCAATGTGGAATTCCACCATTAGATTATATAAAGAGGAACAATCAAAATTATAGTAAATGTAGGTCAAATGTTTACCAATTTAAATACTACAACATATTAGTGAAAGGAATAAAGGTTATGAAACAAACTAATTGTTATAAATCTTTTGAAAAACTTCCTTGAAGACAATGTTCTTAGTAACATCTTGTTGGCTAGTGTCTTCATTGCATATTAAAATCTTGAGGCCAGCTCTACTTTGAACTCTGGAAATAGCAACATACAATTGCCCATGAGAAAAAACTGCCTTCGGTAAATATACACCCACTTGAGATAATGATTGTCCCTGACTTTTATTTATAGTCATTGCAAAAGAAACAATTAAAGGAAATTGTCTCCTTTGGAACTTAATTGGCATGCTTTCATCAGACGGCATCAAATTCATCCTAGAGATGTATGCAACCTTCCCAATATGTGTGTCAGAGAGAACTATAGCACCGATTACATTTTCACCAAGGTAGTCAACAATAAGCCTTGTACCATTGCATAAACCAGTTGAAATGTCTAGATTTCGCATAAG
Source organism: Lotus japonicus (assembly GCF_012489685.1). NCBI lineage: Eukaryota > Viridiplantae > Streptophyta > Magnoliopsida > Fabales > Fabaceae > Lotus > Lotus japonicus. The sequence continues at coordinate 17,610,520 of NC_080042.1, read as the reverse complement.
CATTACAGGTGCACCTTTTTTAAGAACCAACTTGTGATCAGGAATGCCAGAACTTCTAATACCATTTAAAAATTCCGTGGTTAACCAATCAGCTTCTATTCCAATTTCTTCATTGACTTTCCATACTGAATCAGAGCTAAGATAAGTTTTTTCGTTTCCAGGAAATAATGATAATGCATATTGATTGATTGAATCAACAGCATCCAAAGTTGGTGCAAGTATTGCTTTATCAGAATAGTATTTGACACAACCAACATTTTGAAGAATTTCAGGGTAAATGACATGCACAATGTCTGCAATAGGGTTTGAGGATTGTTGGATTAGCAAATCAGCAGGAATTCGAACATCAGACTCACCGTCATTATAATCACCCAATTTACCATCACCAACATCCAAAACCCACTTTGCGAAATCTTTAATTTCATCATGATTCGGAGAGCATCTATTGGTCATCAATCTCATATTCTCAGTTAAAGTCAACACCTTGCAATACTGCCATAATCTGGAGGAGTTAATTGTTGACATAACTATCTCTGCTCGCCTACCTTTAGGAATGACAGGTAAAATTTGTCTAAAATCACCTCCTAAAACAACAACCTTTCCCCCAAATGGTTGTCCACCATTAGAGGTGAACCTCATTATGTCCTTCAAAGTCCTATCTAAAGCCTCGAATGCAAACCGACTAACCATTGGTGCCTCATCCCAAATTATTAAGCTAGCAAGTTGTAACAATTCAGCTTTAGGACTTCCTAGTGCTATCCCACAACATGAATCCTCATTCAACGAAAGGGGAATAGAAAACAATGAATGTGCTGTTCGACCACCTGGTAGTAACAAAGCAGCAATGCCACTTGATGCAACATTCAATATAATCTTTTTCTCAGATCGTAGTTTGTATGTCAAAGTCTTCCACAAAAATGTTTTCCCTGTTCCACCATAGCCATATACAAAGAAAAAACGACCATTATCTGAAGTGATAGCAGCCATAATTTCATTATATATTTTTGATTGTCCATCATTCAACTTGAGAAAGCATTCTTCATGCAAGCGAGTCATCTCTACAAGATCAAAATTGTGCTCATTGAGTAACAACACATTTCCATACTCAGTCAGTGTATTAGCTTCAACTCGAGGCATCCCAGGAAAATCCTTTAGCGATTTACTATTCACCATTAAGATTTTCTCAATCTCCATTAAACATAGATCCTTAAGACGATGTTCTTCAATAACCAAATCTATCAATAATTTTATTAAGGCAATAATTAAATATCTTCTAAATAAGTAAATATGATTTCAATGAATATAGATACAAACATCTAAAAAAATGATATGTTTTAAATCTATTTTTAAAACTAAATAATTGTAATGAAAGAAATGTGTACCTGGTTTGTTATGAGTCTTGCGCATGTTATACTGAATACCATCAGCAAGTTCGTGCCATGTTTTATTCCATACATTAAGCGGATTACTCAGTGTGTTGCCCAATAAGAATGTAACAAATAGGTTTCTGACATAAAAACCTGATGAAATCTTGGCTACATTGTGCATAGCATCGATGAATTCACGATCATCTTTTAACAAACCCATTGCGTCACATGCATCTCGAAAAGTCTCATAAGTGCGATTTTTATGTGTTTTCAAATCATCAAAGCTCATGCAACCACGTTGGAAATTCAACAAAAGTCGCAGATAATACAATTCACCACATCCCGGAGCAACAAAGTTCATCCGACCAATGGAAAAGCCTTGTTGCCTTGGCTTCCATTCTTTCTTTTTTTCATCATATACAAATGCAGCTGGAAATTCGGAATATGTCAAGCGTCTACCTTCATCATATTTGGCATTTGCAACCATCCAAGCAGTGAACATGCTATTTTTCAACTTGTTTTTGTCAAACACATTCCTAATAGATTGTTGTTCCTTGAATAGGATGACTTGTTTCTTAGGCATGTGATAAATTAGTTTCTTCACAGGTGGCCACTTCAAATGAATTTCAAATCCGTATAATCTCCATAGAGCTTCACATGGTGAAAGATATCTGCAATCATAATATTGTTTAATCTCATCCACTTCTTCAAGTTGATCCTTCTTTGCTTGTGGCACACTCATTGACATTGTGACCCTATCAACTCCCTTATTAATGTATTTAAATAAATATTTGATGGAGTTCGATTTATTGCAATATTCAATGTTGATATGTGCACGATATTTCATCAACAACTTTGGATTGTAAGGAACAACATATCTATTATCCAAAGGGACGCCCTTCCTCAGAGTGATTACACCAATATTTCTTCTTCTATATATTGGATAACCATCACTATCAAACGATGTTGACTAGACAAATTTTTTGGGGAAACATTTGGAGCAATGACCATTCTTGATGCAAGGAGAATCTTTGTTACTAAACCCACATGGACCATGAACCATATAGTTGGATACACACTCAAACAATTGTGGGAAACGTTCGGGATCCGGCAACTCAGCACAAATAACAGAATCAATCATATTAGGAGTACGTAACTTGTTTTCCATGCTAAGCCACAATAAAATATGAGCATGTGGCAATCCTCTTTTTTGAAACTCAATAGTATATGTGCCTACAATTAATACCATATTTGTGGTAGGTAAATGACACAAAATGTATACTTTGATAAAATAATTTTAGAGAATATAAATGAAGATTAAAATATTTACCGTATTATTATATAAAGTTGACATAAAACATACCTGCAATAGCCTTGCCAAAGAAATCACCATTCTTTAAATCAATAATTAATGCATTTAACTTCATATGAAAGACACGGCAAGCTAGATCTGGTCGATCTGAAGCAGTCAAGCCAAATGCAGAAACATGTCGATCAATTTCTGGCCATTTGGGATTGCAAGTCATTGTCAAAAATAGGTCAGGATAACCATATGTGTTGGAAATAGCCATGGCATCTTGACAATTGTTGAACATGTAGCGCTTGCCACCCTTAAAAGAAGCTGGAAGATATACTCTTGATCCAATGGTTGATGAACATGTATCACCACGGCTCATTGCTTCCTCAATTCCTTCCAGAAAATGTCTTCTTATACTTGATTGGTTGTTCCGATAATAGTACAATCTTTGAGACTCAATCATTGAATAACAGTCAACCACAAATTGTTGAAACAAACGTCTAGATAGAAAGATTCGCTTGCACTCAAATTTCCTCACATAAAGTAGAATAACAACCCACTCACGCAGTGAAATATGATCACGCCTAGGGTCTGTATTAACATTATGAAGATTTGCAAAGTCAATATCCTCAGAGAAACCTTTCTCCCCATGTGGGAAAAGTATCGGGTATTGAAGAGGAAGGAACGAAGAATGGTTCTCATAAATCCTTTGAAATTGGCCATGCTTAGTACGAAGAATAATATCACGCCCACAATCAGAACTATCAAAATCACCAACAATTAAGGCTGCAACTTCATCAACACTTGGAAGATTGTATGTCTTTGGATCAAGAGAACTACTCCTAAATAATCTCAAAGCAACATTCTCAGCCTCACCTCTTTCAACATAATCACGCACCCTTCTAAATAATCTAGCTAAACGATTATATTGATCAACCATTTTTATCAACTCAGCAACCAGGGTAGGATCAAGGCTATTATTTCCATTGCTGCTATTCATAGCAAACATAACAAAAAAGTATATGACTATGTAGACATGTAAGAATGATAAAAACGAATGAAGAAAAAAAATGCAATACCTGAATGGTTTTAATCTGTTCTCAACTTCATTCTTGGTTTCATATATATATAATTGCGCAAACTTGGGGGACTGCCCTTCGTCTGGCAGTAAACTTCCTATACGATGGTAATTCTGACCACTGATAATGAATTGAGGAGGACCATGACCATCATTAATATTGGTGACAAGTTTACCTCCAATGGAGGTAAATGCAAACATACTATTGTAAGATCGAATATTATCAAGAAAATTTCGACTTCTGGGATCATTATTTGTAAGCAGGTTAAGCAACAATTCAGGCGGGTCTTTCAAGTAAGGAATTGCTATTTTTCCTTTCGAACAACACATAGAGAAATCCGGTTCAAGTGGAGATTTATTCTTTTCAGCTCGTTCTTCAGCCCATATTGTTGCTCCACAAAACTTACATATTGTATTCATTTCCCCCAGATCAACATATGCTATGTCATAAAAAAAAATAGTTAATATCAAGTGCATTGATAATTGTTGGTACATTAAAGCAAACATAACTCACTTTGTTTCTCAATTTCAACAAAATTGAATCTGGTGTCAAATTCCTTAGAAGCAATGATGATAGATGAAAGGTGGTTATTGGAACCTAATTAAATGAAATTAAGGGAAAACAATAAAAATGGGTTAAAATAAACAATCAATAAATATACATATTTTATTTAATTTTTTATGTTGCAAATGTAAAATGAGTTAAATAACGAAAATCTAGGTGGCAGTATATTTTTTAACAAAATACTAATAACAAAAGTTTCATATGTACTCATCGAAGTTTTTGAAAGATATAGTTAAGTACCTGTATTTAAATGTATATCGATTTGAGATGAATTATATGATGAGCCTTCGCCTGAAATAGTCCATGCTGACACTGGGAAAAAATTATACTGGGAGTTATTAGAATTGATTAGAGCAAATTTGTACTTTACTTATATAAATTGATTTAAATCAAATAATCTAATAAACTTTAAAACTCACTCCTACTCGTGCTCTGTTTTTTTGGTCGTTGTTGATTAGGTTTTCTTGGAGCACAACCACGTTTATACTTCTTCTTATTATTTCCTAACATATTTGAATATTTCAAAATTTGAGTCAGTGTAGATTACAAAAAATCATATGATAAAATAAGATAATGATGAATACCTGTTGCACTTTCAGCTTTATCCTTTGATGATAACTGAATCTGATTAGAGATATCTGCATTTTAGAAAAACAAAAACAATAATTTGTAATCAATTGATTATGATTTTTGGTGTCAGATACAATCGAATAAATGATAGGTTTGATAATTTTATGAACTATTAGGAGTATAAAAGTATGTCAATAAACTGATTTCGTAATTAAAAAATATAGTCTACGCATATAATATAGGTTTTCATAAACTAAACAACTTCATTATCAATTATTTCATAGTCACGACTTCAAAAAAAATATTCATAGTCATTGACATCATAACTAAAAATTGAATATAAATGGTAAAGATATTCAACTACCCTTTTTTTAAGTCGATATAAAACTACCTTCTTTTCTTTAAGAAGATATAATACTACCTTGATAAAGGTGATTTTGGTTTATGGTAAAGGATTTCATATATTGATTTGAGTATAATTGTTGAGAAACCAAAGTTACACATAAAAAAATAAAAATTCATGTTTATGACCTTTTAAGATAGATCATTTAAAAAAAAAAAAAAAGACCATTTTCTGACCTTATTTCACTGTTGACGTTTATTAATACCAACTTTAGTATATATCCTATTATTCCATATTGCAACAAAATACAGAAAATCAATCAATAAATTCATATTTAAAGTTTGAATGAACGGTATTGGTACCTTGAAGAGGAGGAGCCATTTATGTTGTGCTGGTAGTAAGGAGTTTGTGAGTAGAAGTTATGAAATTATGAACTGCTTGAGAGTTGGATTCCAACCCTTATATAGATGATAATCTATTAGTATATGAAGAGATTTAAAAGCTTTAAAAGAAAAAGAAAATGCTAATAAAAGAATCGATTGGTGGACGAAAGACATAGCTGAATTTATTATATATAAAAGAAAGGACAAAGCATGGGCTTAGAGTGAATAAAGAAGTATAGTAGATAGGCATTAAATGAGATCAAATGATTAGCAAAGAAATTGACATTGGCTGCACAACACATTGTGTGTCCACCACTCTAGCATGAAAGGTGGCAATCCAAAAAAAAACTCCACCGTCAAAGCATGCATACTGAGCACCAAAAAGCCAATGACAATATGCATGGTACTAATAATATAGTAATATAATAATACATTTGAATTGGAAACTGATCTAAGAATTAGAGTAAAAAGTGGTGAACCAATTGAATCAACTAATAAGCATTAAATGCACTCACATCATGCCATTAAATCCAACTACCTCATTGTCATTCAACTCATATCATGTGATAGCATAAGATTAACGAAAGGAGAAGCAATAGATTGAGAAAGAATGAGAACTGCCATTTTATCAACCAGTGGTACATGAACAGTCTAAGAAATCATGTGTCCATAGTCAAATCCTTTAATGAAAAGAAGGATTGGAGCTTGTTCTCACATTTTGACTGATTGAAGGATTGGAGATTTGTTGAACGAATGATTAAAAGGATGAAGAAAACATGGTATAATTTGAAAGAACATTCATGTGATTGAAATTATAAAGGGATAAGTATAGCTCAAGCAATGGCTGTATGATATTTGCAGTGAATTGATCTGATTTAAGCAACACTCAAACTGATTAGAAATGCTGAACAATACAAAAGAAGAAATGAAATAAGGAATTTATATCTGTTTAAAATCAAGCAATTGTTGTCCCAGAATTTCTACCAACAGAGGAGCACAATTCCTGTTCCATATAATTGTTAAACAATCTCTAATGTTTCAAATTAATCTTGAAATATTAGAGGTCACACATATTAACTCATACAAAACTTAGATTACAGTCTTTAACCATAAATGCTTACATAGGGTGGAAACCATATAATTGACAAAAAACAATTAATCAGGAATCCAGCATAGTCATTCAAACAACAACAAAGATGACAGTCAACTAAATATGGAAAAAGTCCACAACAGAAAAGTACATTCTAATGAGATAGTGCTTATAAAATTTGAGAGCATTAAACAGATTACATCGTAAAGACTTGAACCATGTAGCTATCGGAATCAGATAGTTCCCACAACTCAATCCTATGAACTTGACCAGAATTTCGAAGGCGTCTAAACTCACTCCTATAGAAGTCACACCAACCAGCAGCCAAATAACTGAAGGTATGAAAAACGGTAGAAAGGGGGGGTTTGAATAACGTTTTCAGAACAAAACTTCCACCTTAAAGATTTAGACAAATCTTTCGAGAACTTAAGTGCTAAAGATAAGAGATAGAAAAGCACACAAGGATTTTATCCTGGTTCACTTGATAAATCACTCAAGCTACTCCAGTCCACCCGTTAAGGTGATTTCTTCCTTCTTCGAATGAAGGCAATCCACTAATCAGGTAAGAGTTACAACTGCACTTGAAACCTACAAGTGACTAACAATTACACTGACTTAGCTCACACTAAGATTCACTCTCTTAGTCTTCTCTAGGATCCGATCAACCTTGATCTCCTAAAGGAACTAAACAAACTGTTTATCAAATAATTGTTTACAAGAGATTTGCTTCTAAAAAGCTAATTGTAAACTCAATGAATTTCAGATGAAAGAAAGCTTAGAATATTTTGAATATGTCTTGCGCGTGTGTATTATATCTTCTTCTGGCCGCTTCTTTCAATCTTCAGCCTCTATATATACTCCAAGGATTAGGGTTGAGCGTTGCATGGGAAATGCTACCGTTGGAGGGCAGTTCTGGAAAATCCAGCTTCTGCTGTGGCTGAGAACGTTAGGTAGGTCGTCAGGAAGGTACACTTGCTTTTGTACTTGGATAGCGACTTGACCTTTTAACCTAGGAGACTTCTGATCAGAGGAATACTTCATATTGGAACTTGTGAAGCCGGTTGATCAGAGTCAGAGGGAAAGCACAGATCCTCTGACCATTGTATCTTCTGATTCTGAACTCAGACGGAAGAACATGGCCTTCAGAGTTTCTTGCTTCTGGACTTCAGAGTTTCCACTATTCAGCTTCTGCAACTTCAGAGTCTTCTACACCATCAGAACATCTGAACCTTCAGTGTTTCTTGGTTATCAGAACTTCTGGATCTTCAGAGCTTTTAGTGACTGAGTCCTCATCAGAGTTTGTATAACTTCAGAACTTCTGAAGCTTTTCCACTGTTCATACTGAACATGGTGAATGCGAAAGCGTTGCTTGGGTTACTCTTTATACACAGTGCTTCTGATTTGTGTGAGATTGAGTTGAGGTCAGAGCCTGTAAATAGCACACTCAGAAAAACACGTTAGAGTACCACAATTGTTCATATCAAAAGGTTAACTTGTAATCATCAAAACATAGAGTTGTACTACTAGATCAAAACTTGATCTTACAATCTCCCCCTTTTTGATGATGACAAAACTAAGATTTTTGATGAACAATTCTTAAACATTAAACCGAATTCACTCAGAGTTTAGAGATATAGAATAATACTTATCCTGATGTGAATAGTTTATCTTGCTCATACTGAATTCAAGTCACTGCTTGATTCTGAGCTTAGCTCCCCCTGAATCTAATACTTGATGAAAACGTTAGTAAAGTCTAGATTCTGAGCTAAATGATATAAGAGTTCAGAGTGAAAAACTTATGACATAGATGAAAAACGAATAATCAGAGCGCATAAGTAATCAGAGTCACGGACAAGGTATCAGAGTCTTGGGTATCAGAGTCAACTTAGAATCACTTCAGAAGAAGTGAAATGTATTCCTTGTATTTGCCCAGTGACACATCTATGGTCATGAAGGTGGAACTCTTAAATTCTCCAAAAGAAAAATAAATCACACTAACACATCTTACACATCAAAAACTGGGTTTACTCCCCCTTTTTGTCATAAGCAAAAAGCTTGGGGTGTGAAAAACTTAGCTTGAAGTACAAGGTACTCCCCCTTAGAGAAGGTCTAAGTTTAAAGAAAATGAAAACGATGTAAGAATCAGAGGTAGGCGAAATAAATAAAGGAGTTAATGCAAGAGAAGAACGTTTACCACCGGTCAAGGGAGTAAATAGAAGGGTCAGTTACCAAGAACTTAACCTCGAGAAACTGTAAGAGCATTAACTTTCAGAGAGAAAGTGAAGCCTATATAAAGCGTTGGAGAGAAAGGTAAGCTTCACACCGTAAACAATTTGTAGTGAAAAATGGCATCATACAACGTAGCACTAGAAGAGCTGAGGAAGAAGGCCTTTGAAGAGGACTTGTTCCTGAACATTAGGCATCCAGAGGGTACAACGACCATCGCGGAGCTAACACGGACACTGCTGGAAGAGGACCTGCGTCCAGAGTTGGAGAGAGACCTGAAGGAATTTCTTGCCTTCGTGGAGGAGGTGCAAGAACTCAGCCGGCTTGAACTCAAGCTGCTGGAAGAGAAAGAGAGTTTGGAAGAGAAGCTCAATACCGCAGAAGAGAGTCTGGAGAGGGATGAGCTGAAGAGCAGGCTCAGCAACATCCAGCATGCACTGGATCGTCTGGAGAAGGATAGGTCAGAGCAGCGCCAGGAGTGCAGAAGAATGAGGAGAGATCCTCCATTCTAGACTTCTTAGGGAAGAAATGTATGATGTAAACACAAAAAGATTATGAATAAAACGAGTTTTGCAAACATATGTGACACAAATATATATATAGATATGCATATATAATCATAAACGAACAAAAAAGAATAAATAAATAAAAAGAAACAGAGTTTAATAAGAAGATAAAACAAAGGTAACGAAAAAGAAGGAAAAAGAAGAGATCCTAAAACTAAGGTTTGTCAGTGCGTCGCAGAAGTTCCATCATCATGTGCTTCATCTCAATCAGCATGGATTCATGAGTGTCAAGACGCTGTTCCATGATGTCGAGTCTGGATGAGCTTGGCTGAGTAGAACTGGAAGGAACATTCTGAGCAGCTTGAGGATCTGGAATGGAAGCAGAAGCAGCGGGAGTAAACACAACTGGTGCAAGTGCTTGGCATCTAAGGGCTTCAGCCTCAGCTTCAAGTCGCTCTGCCTCTAGTCTGGCTTGTTCAGCTTGAGCTGCTGCCTGACGTGCAGCTTCTTCTGCTTGTTCTTTTTTTCTCTTGGCTTCTTCAATAGCTTCAAGAAGCTTATTTCTTTGTTCTAGTTCATGAAGAGCCACCCTTCTAGCAAACCTTTGCTTGGCAGCCTCAATCCTCTGACTTCCTTCTGCATGCAGGAGCTGCATCATAATTGGAAACTGAGCCACTAGCCAAGTGCTCAGATTGTTCCACTCATCAGCCACACTTTCAGCATTCTCACTGAGGTCAGTCTGACCGTGCACATTGCGGAGCCTCAAGGAGGCTTCATGATAGAAAATATTGATGCACTCAGAGAGAGATGTGGGTTGGAGGTGAGTATAGGGAATAATGGAGAGGTTGGTTTCAGGAGAGGCTGGGTGATTGCTGCTATGAGCTTCAGAGGCACCTTGTGGAGAACCAATGTTAATCATGGGAGCATTGGGTTCAGAGGTTCCACGGTGAGGGTCTGAAGTTTCAACCAGAGGGTGAGGTGATCTAACCGAGGATTGGTTAGACACTGATTGTTCGGGTTCAGGGTCTGGTTGAATTGGCTCTTGTTGGTCAGGGACAGGGTGAGCTGGTTGAGCCAAAGGGTCTGCCTCTTGTAAGGGATTGGCCAAGAGAGGTTCATCTGGGTCAACTAGACGTTCAGGTCTAAGGCCAGGATATCTCCTAGGGCTTGGACAAGTAAGGTAATATTCCTCTAAGGTAGACACCTTTTCTTTTCTAACCTCCATGAATTTTCTATTGGATTCAGAGTTATTGGAGGGAGAAGAGTCAGCAACATTGATTGGAAAGGATACAGGTGTAAAGGCTGTTGAAGAGTCTGTATCCGTGGTTCTGACAGCAGGACGTTCTGATGCTCTGGGAACAGAGTGATCAGACGTTCTGGGTTGTGGTTCTGTTTGGTTTGGCTCGGGTTGGTCATGGATGATGGGTTCAGAAGATAATGGGTCGTATGGAATGGTAATGAGAGAGGTTGGATCTTCTGACCTAGAGGGTTGGTTCTGAAGCAAATTCCAGAGAGGTGCTTCAGTAGGAGAAGGTTGAAAGAAGGAAGATCTTGGGGAATGTGGTGGAGAGGTGGTTTGTGCGGCTGGTTGGGATTCAGGAATAGGAGTGAGGGGATTTGAGGAGTGTTGGAGCAAGGCAGAAATAGGGAGTGCATCAAATAAATTCAAATCATCATCAGAAGCAAGTGCAGGCTTACTTGAATGTGCTGATGATCGAGTCACTCTGGCAGGAGGTTCAGTCCTTCTGACCACTGCAGCACCTGGTTCCACCTGAGTAGGCTTCACCACGATCCTGACCTTCTTCTGCTTCTTCTTTGGAGGACCATCCTCACTATCACTATCATCACCATCATCAGGCTTTCTCTTTGTCTTCTTGACCAGAGGGACATCAGATTCTTTAGAGGATTCTTCCAGAACCATCTTCCTCTGAGCTTTCTTCTTGGGAGGAGAAGGAAACTCTGGAGCTGGCGGCAGTCTGCTGAAGAAATCATCAAGATTAATTTCGAAGCCTTGAGCCCTTAGGTCTTCGACATAGCATCGGATGGCTTCAGGATTGTCTGCCTGAGTCCACAGTGGGTAGTCATTCAGAGGCATCCGTCTGCTTCTGATCTCAGAGGATGTGTCTTCACGAGCAGGAGCAATCTTCTTCTGGACCAAACCCATCTTCTTCAGAGAGTTTGCAGTGAAGACATCACTGACAATTGTGCTCAGATCCTCTACACATCCAGGATTAACCAGATCTTGCACCAGGTTGCTTTCAATGAGAAAGTCTGAGAGCAGCCTCCCAAAAGGGATATATTTGATCGCAGACTTGATGGAGGCGGTGGTGCGAGACTTCCGGATGCATTCCTTCAAGTAGGAGAACAGGAAGTAGGGAAGGCAGATCTTCTCCTGATCTTGGATGAAGAACAACATCACCTTCTGGTTGAAGTTGATGTAGTCTGGAGAACTGCCCTTCGGTCTCTGATTTATGCAGTTGAGTAGGATCTTGTGCCAGATCCTGAGTTTGGGGTGAAGGTCCATCACCTTGTAACTCGTCTTGCCCGGTTTGAAGGTGGTGTACAGGGCCTGGTTGATTTTGTCTTTGGTGCTGGGTTTCAGCTTCGACTCAGTGAATTGGAACCGATACCCATAAGCAGTGTCTGCACCTAGCAGATTCACGAATGACTTCTCAGTGATGATGATCTTTCTTCCAAGAATGTGAGAAACCACCTGAGTATCATCGCAGTCGGCGTGCTTCCAGAATTCCTTTACCAGCTTCTCATACACCGGTCCTTGAAGTCGGTTGAAGTAATTTCCCCAACCTTGAGCTTGGACTTCAGGACGAATATCATACCCATTTGCAGCCAGGTTGTCGAGGTCGAATCTCCATTCTGCCAGGACTTGAAGTTCCTCAGGAGCAAATACGCAGTGAACGGCACAGCCCCGTTCTGCAATTGGAACGATCTGCTCTTGAGCTTGAACTTGTTCTTGTGTCGGATTCTCAGAGCCCCTTTGACCCGTTGCTAGACCAACTACCATGTGAGGGAACTGAGGTGCATCTGCAGTAGATCTTCTGGTTTGTCTCACCATTTTGAAGTGGTTGAAGGTTTGAGGTAGAAGATGAAGGTTGAAGGATGAAGAGAGATCGAGAGAGAAATCGAGAAAAAGCGGTTTTGAAAAGCAGAGAGAGCGAGAGTGAAAACCGGAAGTGAAGAGAACGTGTGTGTATAGTGGGTTTTATCAAATAACCGTTGTTGATTCAAAAGCACTTAAAGATCAACGGTTGAAAATTAAAGATAGATAGTAACAGTAAAATACACAAATCACACACAAGAGATAAACATATCTACACGCAATCATAACAGACTGTCACACGGGCACAAGGAACTATGCATCAGAAATTCTGACACACATGTTGTTGTCTCAGCGTCAGAGTCAGTACCAGTGGGTACACACACTCTGATTGAGTTACCTTCTGGACTAGACATCTTCTGATCAAGAAGTATCATAGTCAGAGGTTCTGATCCATCTTCACTCTGGACAAAAGTCCATGTTTAGATTTTTCAGAATAAAATTAAATCTATCCTCTGCTAAGGGCTTTGTAAAGATATCTGCCCATTGATGGTCAGTATCAACAAACTTCAGAAGAAGTACGCCCTTCTGTACATAATCTCTAATAAAGTGATACTTTACCTCAATGTGCTTTGCCCTTGAATGCAAGATAGGATTCTTACTCAATGAGATTGCAGCAGTGTTATCACAATAGATTGGGATATTGCTCTCAAGGATCTGATAATCCTCCAGCTGATGTTTCATCCAGAGCATCTGAGTGCTGCATATTGCTGCTGAGATATATTCTGCCTCTGCAGTTGATAGTGCAATGGTTGATTGCCTCTTGCTTGCCCATGAGACTAGATTGCTTCCCAGAAATTGACAATTTCCGGAAGTACTTTTTCTCTCTGTTCTATCTCCAGCATAATCAGCATCACAATAACCTGAAAGCTTATACTCTGATGTTTTCTTATACATCAAGCCAAGGTTAGTGGTGCCTTTCAAATACCTTAGGATCCTCTTAACAGCAGTTAAGTGGGTTTCCCTTGGATCTGATTGGAATCGAGCACATAAATGAACACTAAATAATATGTCTGGCCTAGATGCAGTTAAGTATAGAAGTGAACCTATCATGCCACGATAGAGCTTCTGACATACTTTACCACTTTTATCTTCTTTCTCCAGAATGCATGTAGGATGCATTGGAGTCTTGGCCACTGTAGATTCCAGCATATTGAACTTCTTCAGAAGTTCTTTAGTGTACTTGCTCTGATGGATATATGTTCCTTCTGGTGTTTGATCAACTTGTATTCCCAGAAAGTACTTTAATTCTCCCATCATACTCATCTCGAATTCAGCCTGCATCATCTCAGAAAATTCTTTGCATAGAGATTGATTAGCAGAACCAAATATAATATCATCAACATAAATTTGCACAATTAAGATATCATCTTTATAAGTCTTGCAAAAAAGAGTTGTATCTACTTTACCCCTTACAAACTCATTCTCCAGAAGGAATGAGCTGAGTCTCTCATACCATGCTCTGGGAGCTTGCTTCAGACCATAGAGTGATTTCTTCAATTTGAACACATGGTCTGGTTTCTTCTCATCTTCAAAACCTGGGGGTTGATGAACATAGACTTCCTCTGAAATATAACCATTTAGGAAGGCACTCTTTACGTCCATCTGATGTAGAACTATGTTGTGATTTACTGAAAAAGAGATCAATAGTCTGATTGCCTCCAGTCTTGCTACTGGAGCAAATGTTTCAGTGTAGTCTATTCCTTCCTGCTGGCTGTAGCCTTGAGCAACTAGCCTTGCCTTGTTTCTGACTACATCTCCTTTCTCATTCAGCTTATTTCTGAATACCCATTTCGTTCCAATAACATGAACATTCTCAGGCTTCTTCACTAAGCTCCAAACATCGTTCTTGGAAAATTGATTCAATTCTTCTTCCATGGCCAGAATCCAATCCTTGTCCTGAAGAGCTTCATCTATGGACTTGGGTTCAATTAAGGACACCAATCCTTTCAGACTCAGCAAGGTCTCTTCAGAGGGTCTGAAGGCAGATCTGGTTCTGACTGGTTCGTCTTTGTTGCCCAGAATCAATTCCTTAGGGTGAGCTGCAGTGATTCTGCTCTTCTTCAGAGTTTGTGAGTTAGAGGGACCAGCTTCTTCCTCTGGTTCATCTTCCTCTGGCTCAACTTCCTCTGGAGCTTTGCCTTTGTCAGAAACATTAATGCTTAAATCTGCAAACTTTTCAACTAGCTTTGACTGGTCAGAGTCAAGCTTATCATCAAATCTAACATGAATAGATTCTTCAATAGTCTTAGCATCAGTATTATAGAATCTAAAACCTTTAGATCTATCAGAGTAACCAAGTAATAGACACTTAGAAGACTTAGCATCAAATTTATGCAATCTATCCTTAGAATTGAGAACATAACAAACACAGCCAAAAGGATGAAAATAAGAAATGTTGGGTTTTATGTTCTTCCACAGTTCATAGGGAGTCTTATTCAGAATTGGTCTCACAGAGATTCTGTTCTGAATGTAACATGCTGTATTTACTGCCTCTGCCCAAAAGTGCTTAGCCATGCCAGTTTCTTGGAGCATGGTTCTAGCCATCTCCTGAAGAGTTCTGTTCTTCCTCTCAACAACACCATTATGTTGAGGAGTTCTGGGACAAGAGAAATCATGTGCAATTCCATAGGAATCAAACAGACTCTCAAACTTGTCATTCTCAAACTCTCCACCATGGTCACTTCTGACACGCACAATCCTACAAGCCTTCTCGTTTTGCACTTGAGCAATGAAGGTAGAGAACACAGCATGAGACTCATCCTTGCGGGTTAGAAACTTTACCCATGTCCAGCGGCTATAGTCATCAACGATAACCATCCCATATCTCTTGCCACCTATAGACTCAGTTTTCACTGGTCCAAACAGGTCGATATGCAGAAGTTCTAACGGCCTTGAGGTTGAGACAACATTCTTTGCCTTGAAAGGGACTTTTGTGAATTTGCCTTTCTGACATGCTTCACAAAGAGCGTCTGAAGCGAACTTCAGATTGGGTAAGCCCCTGACAAGGTTTAGCTTGCTCAGCTGAGAAATCTTTCTCATACTGGCATGCCCTAACCGTCTATGCCATACCCACTGCTCTTCATTAACAGACAGAAGGCACTTCACATTCTGAGCCTCCAACTCAGATAATCTGATCTTATAAATGTTGTTCTTCCTCTTGCTGTTAAACAGAACAGAGCCATCGATCTGACTTACAGCCCGGCAGGACTTTTGATTGAATATAACATCATAACCCTTGTCAGCTAATTGACTTATAGACAATAAGTTATGTGTTAAGCCGTCTACCAATAAAACATTATCAATGCATGGACTACTATCTACACAAATAGTACCAGTACCAATAATTTTACCCTTTTCATTTCCTCCGAAGCCAACTTCGCCTCCAGGCTTAAGTGTCAGCTCTCGGAACATACGCTTTTCTCCCGTCATGTGACGCGAGCATCCACTGTCCAGATACCATGATTGGTGTTTCAGTGGAGCTATCAAGGATATCTGCAACATAGATAATCTTGTCCTTAGGTACCCACTTTCTGGGTCCTCTTTTGTTAGTTACCCCAGAGGTTCTGATCACCTTGGGTGTCTCAACATAATATTTTAAAGGAATATTTGCATGATATTTAGTCATAGAGAAAGATCCCTTTTTAAGAGGGTTTTTAGCAACTTTAGCAGGTACAGGATCAGGCAATATGGTACCAGAGGGAACAAAGCATTCATATAAAGATTTAGCTTTAGACACAGAGGGCTCATTTCTAATTGGTTTAGAATAGCCAATGCCATGCATTCCATTTCTGCTTACGCCATAGATCATTGAAGCCATTAGGCTTCTATCCACGCTTTTAGCTAGGAATCTTTGAAAAGACTTTTCATACTTAGATTCATTTCTACAATCAGAGGCATCACAGGCAACAATTTCTTCTAACTTCGCAATCTGGTTCTTAAGCACAGAGTTAGAATTTACCAAAGCATGATTTTCATTTTTCAAATCAGAAATAATTTTCTCATGTTCAGAAGGAGTCTTGGAAACAGCAGATAAGTTCTTTTTCAACTTTTTATGCTTAGACAATAAAGAGTTATACTTATCCATGATATCAGACAAAGCATGTTTCAGTTCAGAGGTAGAGAAAGAAGCGAATACCTCATTTTCATCGTCTGAGTTAGGATCTCCTTCTGATTCTGAGTCAGAGTCAACAACTTCCTTTGACTCTGCTCCTTTGTCTTTGACAATGGCCATGAGTCCTTGGACTTCACCATCAGAGTCAACATCCTCTGACTCTGATTCATCAAATGTCACCATCAGACTCTTCTTGGTCTTGAAGTGCTTCTTTGGCTTCTTGTCCTTCTTCAATTTTGGACAGTCACTTTTGTAGTGCCCTGATTCTTTGCACTCAAAGCAAGTGACTTCCTTGATTGATGACTTCTTCTGACCTGAGGATTCAGACTTTCCTCTTGCCTTTCCAGAGCCTTTGTATTTGCTCTGCCTGTGCTTCCAGATTCGGTTGAGTCTCTTGGAGATCAGAGTCAGCTCATCTTCATCAGAATCTTCTGATGCTTCTTCAGATTCCTCTTCTTCAGCTTGAAGAGCTTTTGACTTCTCAACCTTAGCCTTTTCAGATTTGGATTTCAAGGCTATGGACTTTTTCCTCAGATCTTGCATCTCTGAGCGCTTCAGCTCATGGCATTTCAAAATGCTGATGAGTTCTTCTAAACTCATATTCTCAACGTCTCTTGTGAGCTCTATTGAAGTCACCAAAGGCATCCAACTTTCAGGAAGACACCTGATGACCCTTATGACATGATCTTTTGTTGTGTAGCTCTTGTTGAGAGGTCGTATGCCAGCTACAAGCAATTGAAATCTGGAGAACATTTCTTCAATGGACTCATTTGGCTCCATGATGAAGGATTCATACTTTTGGATCAAAGACAATGCCTTTGATTCTTTGACTTTCTTGTTTCCTTCATGAGACATCTTCAGAGATTCAAAAATGCCTTTAGCAAACTCACGATCTGTAATCTTCTGGTACTCTTCATAGGAAATAGCACTTAGAAGAATTGCTCTTGCTTTGTGATGTTGTGAGTACAGCTTCTTTTGATCTGCAGTCATCTCTGACCTTGGGATCTTCTTGCCATCTGCATCAACTGGACGCTCGTAGCCATCCACAATAATATCCCAGAGATCTGCATCGAAACCCAGAAAGAAACTTTCCAGTCTATCTTTCCAATATTCGAACCTTTGACCGTCGAACATAGGAGGCTTTGCATTGTAACCATCTCTTTGAGTTTCACTAGTGGTGGCAGCCATTGTTTTTCACACCGGCCCGGATCACTGAACACAGTTAGGTGTGGTAATCAGAACTTGCGCTCTGATACCAATTGAAGGTATGAAAAACGGTAGAAAGGGGGGGTTTGAATAACGTTTTCAGAACAAAACTTCCACCTTAAAGATTTAGACAAATCTTTCGAGAACTTAAGTGCTAAAGATAAGAGATAAAAAAGCGCACAAGGATTTTATCCTGGTTCACTTGATAAATCACTCAAGCTACTCCAGTCCACCCGTTAAGGTGATTTCTTCCTTCTTCGAATGAAGGCAATCCACTAATCAGGTAAGAGTTACAACTGCACTTGAAACCTACAAGTGACTAACAATTACACTGACTTAGCTCACACTAAGATTCACTCTCTTAGTCTTCTCTAGGATCCGATCAACCTTGATCTCCTAAAGGAACTAAACAAACTGTTTATCAAATAATTGTTTACAAGAGATTTGCTTCTAAAAAGCTAATTGTAAACTCAATGAATTTCAGATGAAAGAAAGCTTAGAATATTTTGAATATGTCTTGCGCGTGTGTATTATATCTTCTTCTGGCCGCTTCTTTCAATCTTCAGCCTCTATATATACTCCAAGGATTAGGGTTGAGCGTTGCATGGGAAATGCTACCGTTGGAGGGCAGTTCTGGAAAATCCAGCTTCTGCTGTGGCTGAGAACGTTAGGTAGGTCGTCAGGAAGGTACACTTGCTTTTGTACTTGGATAGCGACTTGACCTTTTAACCTAGGAGACTTCTGATCAGAGGAATACTTCATATTGGAACTTGTGAAGCCGGTTGATCAGAGTCAGAGGGAAAGCACAGATCCTCTGACCATTGTATCTTCTGATTCTGAACTCAGACGGAAGAACATGGCCTTCAGAGTTTCTTGCTTCTGGACTTCAGAGTTTCCACTATTCAGCTTCTGCAACTTCAGAGTCTTCTACACCATCAGAACATCTGAACCTTCAGTGTTTCTTGGTTATCAGAACTTCTGGATCTTCAGAGCTTTTAGTGACTGAGTCCTCATCAGAGTTTGTATAACTTCAGAACTTCTGAAGCTTTTCCACTGTTCATACTGAACATGGTTAATATTGGCAAAAGTAAAAAATAAAAGACTAAAATGATTAAAGATATTAAACAAACCATTGTTTGATATTCAAGTATATGTGCATCTGTGATATGAGCTTCCCAGATCTTTTCCATCCATGGAGCTTGATCAAGTTCGTCATCAGACTCATCATCACTGGATAAATCAATAGCATTATTGTCTTCAACACCAACAACATTAGGATTCACCGGAGGTCCTAGTTCTGGGGCAATGTTGTATGAGACCTCCCGACCCATGGGGTCGTAAATGTGGATGCAAAATGTTGAGTAACGACGATATATGAAATGAATGAAAACAGTTGTTTCAATATGGTGTATTGCACGTAGGGTCGTAAATCCAGCACCAAGTCTGAAGTCGCCTAAATTGTAGTAGTATGAAAAGTTGAAGGTGTTACCAATAGGGTCTCGAATCTGGACAACATCGTTGATTTCATGTCCAACAGAATCATGAAATCGTCTTGGCACAATGACATATGTCTATAAATTGTACAAAAATTCAAATAAAATGCAAGTAATTTCTGAAATGCTAAACTTATGTGTATAATTGAGGAACTTTAACAAAAGTTTAGGGTAATACCATCAGAGGATTAAGTGGTCGCACAAAAATCCTGGGATTGGAATGAGGGGACCTTAGACGAAGAGCATACATCGTCGTCGCAAGTTAATAGTTTAGTGAACACCTGAAAAGGTAAATTATGGTAGTATAGAAAGATGTAAATTAAGAAGTCATAGATTAAAAAAATCTGGCAAATAATGAATTCAGTTTAATAACTTACTGGAAAAAATTAGAGATAACAATCATTTTAATGGGAGAACATCTAATGGATATTAGTAGATTACAAAAAAATCATAATATTTGAAAGAGATAATTTCAGATACAAAAGTGATTTCACATAAACAAAAACACTAATCAAGTGCGAATAGATCTCCTTAAATCTCAACATATGAAAATTGAATTCATAATATGTGACTGAAAAAGTTTATCATCTCTAAAATCAGGGAACATGAAAATAATTTGAAAGAGATAATTTCAGATACAAAAGTGATTTCACATAAACAACAACACTAATAAAGTGCGAATAGATCTCCTTAAATCTCAACATATCAAATTGAATTCAATAATATTTGACTGAAAAAGTTTATCATCTCTAAAACCTGTTAAAGCACAGAACTGTATCAAATTAAAACGAAAAGGGTACATAAATCAAATAAATTGTCAAGCAAACATATCACATGTAGGTTTATAGAGAAATTGACAATATCTTTTGAATGATATAGAATTTAAAGACAAAAAACTACGCATGCATCAGTGTGTTTTCGTTAGATATAATTAGAGAGGCAATGGGAATAAGAGCACAATGACCAGCATGCATGTCAAGGAATTGTTTGATTAGTATGAAAAATGTATGAGAAAGTAGAAAGAAATTGGACAATCATATTTCTTTAGAATGTATTGAGAGCTACATACCTGGTTAGATTGGGAATTAGAAGCAAATCGTGTTTGAGAAAGATAGAGAGTGTTCTAAGTTTTCTGCACAAGACTTTTAATAAGACACATAATGTATAGCCTTTAAAAGCAGAAGATAAAACGTTGTTGCCATCTGATTGGCAAGTATTGAACGCGTGTTGGATAACGGGATTTGAAAAGGTGAGAAGTTTTTTACTTTTTATCTTATAATCCTATACAAAAATTATGATATAAAAAAATATCAACAATATTTAACAGTTTTGATTTTGTTACTTTAGAAAAAATATCCTTTGTTACTGATTTCCAGTAATTTAAATTCAGAAGTATATCTAAATTTGTTGTTTTGATAAATAAAAAACCTACAAATACGAAATTGATATATTTAATAACTGAAATTTTTTTAAACGTCACTGGAAGAAAAATATAAGCAAATTTTTTTTTTTTGAAAAGAATATAAGCAAAACTCAATTATAATTTGCTTGGATTTTGTCAAAAAGCAATTTAATATTTGTTCCTAATACGGTTAAAAAATATCTCACATATTTTGAAAAATATCATTATGTAATGTCATCAAGATATAATGTAATAATGTAAATTTCATTTTGTTTTAATTAGTAAAAGAATATATGAATATTGAAAAAGAAAAAACGTTGGGGCATATTATTATGAAATAATAAAGTAGAACTGGAAAATTTGGTCAAATCTTATTCACTAAAATGAAAGTGGGTGAATTCTTATTCACCATAATCAAATGAAAGATATAAATAAAATGATTACTTTTTCAATGTTCTAACATATAAGACATTAATACATATTTTTTTTTCTTAAAAAAAACAAAATAAAAAGCAAACCTAGGTAGAAATTTATATAATGGGAAGAAAAATCATGTTCTGTCTCCAAGCCCAAAATTTTATATATTAATGAAATTATAAAAGATAGGAAAGAGATACCCATTATGTATAACTTGAATATATAGCAACAATGAATAAACTATTTCTCAACTTTGAGATAAGAAAACAACCTCATGCACATGACGTGCTAAAGAGAACAGATACATAGTTACAAAGAGATGAGAACAAATAGAAACAGAAAGGAAAAAAGAGAGGAAAGAAACAGAAATAGCAAAACCAGGGGAAAGACAAAGGTGGTGAGCCAGTTTTGCAAGTAGACTAAAAAAAAGACAACCAATGGGAACTATGAGTACCACAAGTCTTTGCAAAACATATATTTGGAGACAAAAAAATAGAAAGATTTACTATAAGGCATAAAATACTGTCAGGGAATGAAATTAGATGAGAATTACAAATATATAATAATAGGTTTTTCATTATATAGATTGAACAACAATTAAACATAGTACAACAACAAACAACATACAGGGACTCTTCCTAGTCTAAGTGATACACATGTTACTAAACAAAAAAACATGGTCCAATGTCAGCACATAATATTGGGAGTCCACATTTTAGACTAATGAGAGTCCTAGTAAATAAAACAACATGACATAATATGAAAATACTAAACATATAAGGAGACTAATATCTCATTCTAAACACATAAAGTAGAATAACATCTCAGGTGGAGAGGTCAACAACTTCCCAAACATCCACATCTTCAATTTTCTGAGTAGAAGAAACCTCAACATCTTCTATCCCCTTGGTTAAATCAATAACCTCTTTGGAAGTAACTTCATCATCCTCATTCATCTTGGTCAAATCAATAACATAAACTGAGTCAGTCATCATTGCCACTTGAGTGGGGGAAATTTCAAATTCTTCTTCTGACTCTGTTAGATCAATTACTTCACCAGATTTTTCCTTCCCTTTAATATCATTAGCAGTTATATTCCCTTCAGCAATATTAGTTGCAGAAAATTCACAACCTGCAGTATCCTTGAATACAACTCCAGTAGCAGCCTTATTGATATTCTGTTTGGCAGTTTTAACACCAGAGAAATCAGTTTCATCATTCATTCCATACTTTTGTTTGAAAATTGTTTCCATGATAGATTCAACAACATCAATATCCTCAGATATTTCATAAACAAAAGGCTCAAATTCTGTTTCAAGCTTCCTCTTCAAGGAGTGATGGATAATAGTAGTTTTAGAACTTTGATCAACAACTACAGACGAATTGTTATCCACATTAAACTTGCCAGCACGACCACGCCTATACTTCAGATTTCTAACATGCTTTTCTTCAACTTTTGTACTGACTTGAATATCCTCTAAGTGTGTGAATGGCGGAGCAAATTTGTCCTAATGGATTTACAGAGGTAGATTAAGTAAAAAAAGAATACTGGATTGTGAAATTATATTGTTCACCTCAGATAACTATGCATTCAAAACTGGAACAGTTCAAAATTGGAATAGAAAATATATTATTTGTTGATGAATGAAGGATTTATTTATACCTTCAAGGGTGTGGTGAACATATTTTGAGAAGTAAAACTGTGAATGATCTCAGAATCACCACAAATGCTCAGGACCTCATAAATTTGTTAACACTTGTATGTTATACCAAATCCAGCACGAATCTTAAACAATAAGTCCTTGCCTACTACTTTATCTTCAAGTTCAGCAGGGTACTCAGCAGACAGTTCAGGCTGATACAAAAATAGTTATAATTTCAAGTTAGAAATTATGAGACCTACTAACATGAAATAAATTAATTGGTGCAGGATACAATGATGAAAAAAAAATCAGTAACCTTCTTTGAATTCATGAGTTCTTCACAAGGTATGTTGATAAGTTGCATTGCTGCATGATCTTTGAGTAAGAAGATAGTACTATCAAGACCATCTGAGACTTTTACCTTGAAAGAGTACCTATTCAAATAAATAGATGATAAAGTTCAGAGAAATAGAATAAAACTTACTAATAATTCTTGTAAATAAAGTCCCCTCAAATAGCCTAATTTCAGAATCAAGCATGAGGTATTAGTACTTAAGTGAAGATGACAACAAATAACTAACCTGTGCATAAATTTCTCAATTCGGCGAAAGCAACGATTACATCTATAGACACCATCACCAAGTTCAAGTTCAGTGAAACAACGACATGCTGGATAAAACCATTGCCGATCTTTGACCAAACTAAGAATGGAAGCATGAACAATAAATATACCCTTCTGCAATAGATATTAATCAGTTAGTACAGATCAAATGCTATAAAAATAGAAAACAGTGTATTAACAGGTATTGACCTCTTTCTTTAACAGAAGTTCAGGGACTGTTCTCTTGGGGTGCAAGTCAAGCATCTCAGCATGAATATTCATATTCTTTTCAACATTAAAGATGTACTCAACAGGTAAGTTGAAGTTAAGACCATCAAATCTGTTAAACATGAACTTGTTACATATTAAAACTGAAACTAATGAAGTAACCTAATATTAGTCACACAAGAAAACTACTTTTGTTAAACTGATACATACATATGATGCATTTAAAAATTACCTCTCAGCAAGAACCCAATCTTCTTCAAATCTGTGGTTGATGAGGATCTTAGTGACATAAGGAACAGCATGTATATAAATGACACCTAAACATGGTTTAAAGATTGTGAGAATTCAGACTGATAAGAAAGTCGAATAGGATAAAGTTTTAAGAAAGCTTCACCATTAGTCTTCCTGATTTCAACAAAACGAAGTGCAACAACAGGCCTTCTAACCCAATCAGCACATAGATACTCAGACATCATATCAACAACATCACCAACCAAGTAACATTTTTTCATTCCACTACACAAACAATTAATGAAGTTATGAGTTTTCAGAATGCAGTATAACACAGAAATAAGTATTAACTTATAAGTTTGTTAGACAACAAAGAATAAGTACCTTTTATCCAAAAGTTGGATATCCATAGACTTATAAACCCTGTTATCCTTAATTAGAAGTTTTTCAGAAGAGGCAGCAGTCAACATGTCAATGACATCTTTATGCATCAAATACCATGATAAAAAAGAAAGACTCAAGTTAGTATTGATACCATAAGTAAGAGTATTGTGAACAAATAGAACCTTGTGAATGACATTCAAGTCTTACCAACTAAGTATCCAAATGTGTTGCCATAGTAATTGATATCAGCCATATTGAAGAATTCCCATCCATTGCAAGGAATGTTGTGATCCACAGCAGGAACAATTTTGGCGCATGAGTGAAGAAAAAGCTTGAACTCAATGTTTGTGTAGCGCTTTATCCCAATGTTGTCAATGATCCTAAAAAACGATATTTGGTATACACCACCTTCAACAATCTTGGGGATAATACGGTGTGACTTACAAACAGAAGCTTCGAATTTCATACCCTGGAAACATTTGCAAGTCAAAAAGATAAATAATCTGTGTGGGACTAAAAAGGAGTTTAGCATACCATTGTTGTGTTCTGAATAAAGAGAGGTGATGAAGAAAGCTCAATGAATAATGTGAACATGAAATCAACCTGTGTATCAATGAGAACCATGTCCATTGCTGAAGAAGACAAAGGAAGCATATGCTCAGGAACATTCCACAATGCAATAACACGTGCTCTCAGCTTCCATGGGTGATCCTTCTTTGAAATGTCACGAAAATTATCATAGTCTAACAAAGCAAATTGATTCATGGGGACTGAATAGGAGTAAAAAGATTGAAGAGGAAGAGACGATTAGAGAAAAAGGATGTGGAGAGTGATAGTGTATGGAACAGGTTAAGACTTGCTTATATAGACTAATGAAAAAGATATTATAATCATGAAGAACTTTAGAGTACACTATGGCCATCACTTAAGTACATAAAAGTTTATGAAATTCTGGATGGACATGACAAACCAATGTAAACAAAAGCCAAAAATCAGAAAAAGGTTTTAGTGGACAGACAATTTAAAGAAATCAAATGATGACATAACAAAGATTTGTCAAAATAATTAACAACTCCATGTTAGTCCCCATGAAAAGCAAATCAGTTTATTTATCAACAAAAAAAAAAGCAAATCAGTTTGTTTCATACTTTTGATTTGATTTGAAATAAACTGATTTTGATCTGTTAGTCTAGTTGAACAAAAGTTACCTAACAATTTCAGAAGCAGTATTATAACTTATAAGGGAAGTGCTCATTCGAAAGTAAATATAAGTGAATTTTAGAGATGATAGAATAAAAAAGGTAAATAATAATAAGATCATGTAAAAACAGAAAAAAATTAAACAATCATAACATGCTAACAAAATTATTCAGTAATTAGATAGAGTAACAAATAAACCTCTTTATAGCAAGAAAATATTGAAATCCTTATCCTTAAAATACTAAATCTAAAACCTATTTCGAAATAAATTCCTTGTAAAATAATATACTATAATTTGTTAAAATACTATATTGAACTTATAAGGTGCACTTAAGTGGTAAAAAATTTATCTCATGAGGTTAAATTTATCTTTTTGATGTAACCCAAAGTAAAAGTAAGCTAATAAACATTGAATATTTTATTATCTAATAAAAGTAAATTTGAAATATGAAAGGGTGTTGGACACTTTTAAAAGTACAATCATGATTATCTAATTCAAAAGTGTGTCATACCAACTCTAAATGATATGTCACAGGCATATCTTATCCAAAAGAAAAGGTTTGCTTAAGTCTCTACTTACAAATCAATCACTTATTGTAACAAAAAAAAAAATCAATCACTGATTGAACCATTCTAAGATTTCAACTAATTTGAAGACTGAATGGTGGTACTGTTTGGAAAACATAGTACGTCAAGTAATTGGAGTGAATACTTTGTTATTAAGAATGAACATTGTATGATGGTATTCTTGAGTATAAAACTGAGTTATAATTATAAAAAGTAATAACTATGTACACAAAACCAACGAAATGATACACCAATTACCATTTCATATGAACTACATGACGGAAATAATCTTTCAATTTAGTACTGTCATAGAATAGGCACAGCAAGAAGGAAAACAATTGGCAAGGCATGAAAATATTTTAACAATGACAATCATTTTCATTACACCCAAAAATCAGTCAAAAATGTCAGTTACAAAATGGTTTAACAAAGGATTCAGTGTATTAAGTGACAGCACTATCCTTGTCATACGTAAGGGAGTGTTGATTTGAGTGATAGATAATTGTATCATGGAAACTAATAAGAGGTAACTGAAATTAGAAATCAACATCCGGCTACATTATGGTACAATAAGAAGTTTGCACCACTGTATTGTACCCTCTATGTTTATGTCAAAAATGATTTCTGGTTTATCTGGGCTAATGAAAAATGTTGAATTGTAACATACAAAATTGATTATATTGTGTATAGTGAATTGAATTCTTAAAATAATAAAACATGCAGATTTAATAAGGAAGAGAAAGTAAACGATTCAACCATTATTTTTTTTAAAACTAATCATTCTTTATACTAATAATGAAATGTTATTTTAAATATCTTCTACTTCACTAATTAGTTTTGTAATGTGGTGCTTAATTTTGTACCTCATAAGTGAAAGAAAACACAAAATCTTCAATGAAACCTTGAACTCTGATGATATCAATTTCTGTTTTGGTGAGGAATATTAGATTTCTTTGTAAACTTCGTTGAAAATATCCTTTTGACTTTTCAAAATTGGTAGTCTTTTTTCTTGCTAGGTTTTATTAAGAAGTTTTATCCTAATGATGTTTTAATGAAGTTTGTTTCGTGAAGTCTATTTTGAAGAAGGTATTAGGTGGGGTAATTTTGTCATTTTGGGGTCCTTGACATTGTACATGTTAGTTATTAACTTGTCTCTTTTATCTTTTTCTTTCTCTTTGTATTGGGTTGAAATACCCCTTGTACTTCTATTGAATATAATTCTTATTACCTATAAAAAAAATAAATCAATTTTAAGGAAATTAACATTCTTAAGTTATTGCATCAGGTTTGCATACTGATCATGAAACTCATGATCATGAAAAATGCGAGTATTGTATGAGAATCTATCAAAGTGTGTGTGAAGTGTATATATACAATGCCTTTCAATTCATGAGTATCAAGTATCAATTCAAATTGTAAGACCCAAGATTTTAAGCTTAGGATCAGTGGAAGAGATTTCCATTCACGATTAGGGTTGATGTAATGCGAAGGGAAACCTGAACAAAAGTTCATTAAATGAAATACATTTATGAGGGAGAAAGTTCAGGAAAAGTTCAAGGATTGCATTATGATCGATAAAAGTTATAGCACGATCGTTATACGCTTAAACCTAGGTCAGAAACCCTAATATATAGCTAATTTTCATTTATAGGCACGACGGAAGTTAATTCCAAAAATCTTCAGAGAAATGTTAGAACTTCTCTTTTTCCATATATCACAATCGTTTCGAGGCGAAACTCTAGGATCTACGAACGTCCGATTCCAATCATCGGAAGTTTGCCGAAACCGAAACCCTGGTATTTCAAAACCCTAGAAATTCTTGGCAATGAAGACTTTATCTATTCAGAGCTTCAAATGAATATTCTACACGCGTACACCCATTTCTCTTGATGATTTCAATCTTTCTTCAGAAGGAAGTTTTCCATTCCGACATCCGATGCAAAAAGCAATTTATCGGGTAAAATAGTTTTATACCGACTATGCTTTAGTTGCCAAAAATACAAAGAGACCTCTTTTTAGTTTTGGAATTCTTTCGCCAAAACCTATCTTAGAATTCATGGAGAATGACGCCGGAAAAATCAGATTCGCGAAACTTTCATTTTACCGCGTTTTGCCAACCTCTATATATAGCCAAGAAAGGAAGAAAAATACAAATTTTCCACCATTTTCCCCACCCAAACCCGCGGCCAAGAAGGAGAAGAAGGAGGAAGAGATTTTGTTCAATCCTTGCTTGATCGTCGATCAATCAGTTGCTGCTTCAAGGTTTCGAGGTATAGTCGCTAATCCTTACCTCTGATCGCTTTTTCCATAGCTTTTCTGTAGAGTTTTCTGAGCGGATAGTTTATGGGTTTTTGCAAAACTATCCTGAATCTTTCATTTCTGATTCTAAACCTCTTCTATATGTGCCCAAGATCACTTATGCCGGATTAGACTTTCCGTTATGTCGCCGGAATTCCGCCGGAATCAATTTTAGCCTTAAATACCCATTTTTGGAGTTTTTGAGGTAAAGCTTCAACCTTTAGGCTAAAAACTATCGCCTTAGCTTAGTGTTAGTAGGATTAGTTGTCATAAACGTCGTTAGTAACGTCCCTGCAAAATTTGGTTTTTGGGATTTCAGTTTTGAAATTTCTAAGTTAAAAATCATGACCAAAATACCCCTGCGACAGTTTTTGATCCGATAATTTTTCCGAGTTCAGAATACCCTTAGTTACGGCTAATGAAAGCATAGGAACCAAGTTTGATCGAAGAAAAATCGAGCCCCACAATTGTGAAAAGTGGCCGAGCCCTATAGGGGAGGAGGGGGAAAATTCCTTTTCCGAAAACTTGTCCTTTCGCGCTAGATTATCGTACCTCGGAGTATGAACTACTTCGTGTAACCTTAGTGAGCATTGATAGCTTAGTTTCCGATAGATTTTGATAGAATTCTGTGGTTTTACTTTAAAGGTTCTTTTGAAGAATTTCCTGAAGATCAAGGAGCTCATTGTGAAGGAACGTTTGAGGAGAACGCTGGAATAACTAGAGGTAAGGGCAACTTACCTTGCTAGTTAATGCTTTAGGTGTCGATGAATTCGACTTGATTTATTGTTTATGCACTTGTTTGTGTTTGACTGGTAAAATGTTTTCTGAGGCTTCGGCTGACAATGTAGATGATTCATCTACTGAATGTTTTTTAGAGTGAATTACATGCTATGTGCTATGTGGGTAATCTAGGATGTGTGGTGCATGCCTTATATGCTAAGTGCTATGTGGTTATTGCTTATTATGTTGATATATGACATGTTGATTGATGGTGCTGAGTTATTTATGCTTTAGCAATGAAATCTGAGTTTCTGAATAGTGAGAATAGCGGGCAGGTCATGCCGATTTTATTTTGAGAGTTTTGGGGAAAGTTTGATAGGACGAATGAGATTCGGGCCTTGTTATGGTGTTTTATGGATCGAGACATTCTCTGGAGTCATTTGGGGATTTGGAGATCCCGGGAACTTATAAGATTCGCGATAAGATTAAAAGGATCTCATTTTGTAAAGAAAACTCATAAGACATTAAACAACCTCTAAAATCTTCAAATAATGATAATAAACTCGAAAGGAAGCTTAGGATGATGATCTTAGTTTTGGAAAACGAGAAGTGTCGTCGGATCCAAGTGTTGAGAAAGTTGAGAAGTTTTGAGTATGTCGATACTCTTTGCTCGCTGAGCAGTTTTTGACCATCGGATGGAGATGAGTCGGATGATTCGAGGAATCATCATGAGTTAAGTTTATGCCTTCGGGTACAGTTTATGCCTTCGGGTACAGTTTATGCCTTCGGGTACAGTTTTTACCTTCGGGTACAGTTTATGCCTTCGGGTACAGTTTATGCCTTCGGGTACAGTTTATACCTTCGGGTACCGTTTATGCCTTCGGGTACAGTTTATGCCTTCGGGTACAGTTTATGCCTTCGGGTACAGTTTATACCTTCGGGTAATTCGGACATCGACGGGGGATATGATCGACCGTGAGGTTAGGATCGACCTGTTGATTGTCGGGCATAGCGGAGGGAAAAGTCGACCCGCAGGGTTAGGACTGATCCGGCTATGTCAAGGTTGTAAGTGACACTCGGGGGTTATGGTCGACACAATGCCAGTGTTAGGACCGACTCAAACGTGCCCAGCCTATTCTTTCTGGAACCGTCGAGAGTGACGTTGCATTGACATATCATGCACTCTAATTGTATCGTTATGTGTTTTGATGAGTTGATGTTGATAAACATCGTTATGTGTTTTGATGAGTAGATGTTGATAGAGATCGTTATGTGTTTTGATGAGTAGATGTTGATAGATATCGTTATGTGCTTTGATGATGGAATTGTACTAGAGATTTGATAACATGCTATGTTTAAACCTTAGGGTAGACAATGCAGAACTTATATGTATGTAGACAACATATATATATATATACCCCTTATACTTTATCTGGTGTCTTGTATTCTCTATCCTATATTCCGTAAGTTGACCCTTGCACGTGCTACCTGTGTTTGGGGGGCTATGTATGCCCTTTTTGTCAGATGTCGTTGGTGGATTCTTCCGTGATTCCTCGTCGTTCGGGGAAGACCCGGAGCGAAATGACTACTATTGAGCCTTCGACGTGGACCCGGACTTCATGCATGACCAGATGGGAGTCGATGATGGAAGTATGGGGGATGGGTGATTAGAGTCTATTAAGGTTGGGTGTTAGTGTCCTAGCTCTGACTTATTCTTATTTTTGAGGGCTTGTGTTGCTGACACTTGACCTAACATTTTGGGATTGTACATTTTGCCTTCGGGCGTTACACCTTTCTACTTTCCGTCATTGGAGGTTACTCGTGACGAGGTCGCTATTTACAGCGGGGGATGCTATATATATTGTATATTAGTTCTGTTGCCTTTCGCATTTGGGTTTTATTTAATTCAGTCTTGTCTTAGTTATTATCAAAAAAAAAAAAATATTTACGTTTTCCGCATTAAGTTTACTTTTGGTTACTAAAGTGACGCCACCGAAATCGGGGTGTTACATTGTGGTATCAGAGCACGGTCGAGTCTTTCGGGAGTTGTTGGGGAATAGGTCTTCTGTGCTAGGTTGTGTGACTCTGCAAAGAGTGAAAATTGATTGTCTGCACGCGATTTTTCGCTTAAAAATTGATTGAAGTTATTGCTTAATCATATTGTATAGTTATGGAAATGCTATCTTATGATGAGTACTAACTGTTTGTCTAATTTAACAGAACGATGGTAACTTTCTAACCATTCTTTCTCATTTCAGTATAATATATTCCATTACTCTCGTAGCGTGTGCAAACACACCTAACTTACTTATACTGTCTAAGCTTTGACCTTATAGTTATTACGCCTATTAATACCTTATTTGACCGTAGCTCGTATTTTAGCTATAGAAGTTATACGAGGTGTAGAATGACACGCTAAGCCTAGAAAGTAGTCTTCTACCGATGTGTTTAAAAGGAAGCTAGAAGCTGAAGAATGAATCTCATAGAGATTTCTTATGGATAGTATACGTATGATGTTGAGGGCGTGTAGTTCCGTAGCGGAATCGTTGAGGATGTGATGTCAGGATATTGTGACTACTGGATGATAGGAACTCATTGACTGTTCCAGTGGGTTTTTCTAAATTTCACCTTCGATAGATTAGGCTTGATCAACTTAATATTGAGGGGGTGATATTCGGAATCAGAGCTGGCTATGGACTTTGATAGAAGGATTGGTAAGATTAACTTGATTGGATCCAGGATTAGTCGAGTTGGGAGGAAAAGTTCGCATTTAGTATTAGTTTTCTTGCGAAGGAGTTATAGATTGAAGAAATGGATATTCATTTAAGAGGTATTGAAGAATTAACGGACCTTAGAGGTCCAAACTTGGTAAAGGTTTAGGTTTTAGGTCTATGAATTGTTGTCTTAAGTTTCTAGGACTCAAAGTTGGTCAGAATTTGATTGAGAGATTAAGAAGTTGATGGACGAGATGGTGATCAAGTTACAGAAAAGGGGAGTGTTAGTATTAAGATGAACACTTGAGGTTGTCATATCTGGACAAGTTGCTTAAAGTCTAAGAGTGAATGAAACTTGTTATGGATTTCGGTGATACAAGCTAGAGATTAGCAAGTGGATTTTGCTAAGTGGAATGAGAATCTTAGGGTAAAGATCGACTTCGGAAGCTGAAGATCATATTTGAGTAAGAGTTTTAGTGGTGTCATCATTGACGATTGTAGTTAAACCTCGGCAAGTTGAAAGATGTTATGTCTGTTGAGACGCCGTCGAACCAGCATTGGGGCTAGAAGAGTGAAACAATCGAAGAGAAAGCAGAGTGTTTTAGTGAAAATTATTTGGAATAAAGACACGGACGGTGTTATGTGAGAGTTAGAGGAAAAGATCAAGGAATAATATCCAGAACTATTACTGACCCTTAAGTTTCGAGGACGAAACTTTCTTTTTGGAGGGTAGTAATGTAAGACCCAAGATTTTAAGCTTAGGATCAGTGGAAGAGATTTCCATTCACGATTAGGGTTGATGTAATGCGAAGGGAAACCTGAACAAAAGTTCATTAAATGAAATACATTTATGAGGGAGAAAGTTCAGGAAAAGTTCAAGGATTGCATTATGATCGATAAAAGTTATAGCACGATCGTTATACGCTTAAACCTAGGTCAGAAACCCTAATATATAGCTAATTTTCATTTATAGGCACGACGGAAGTTAATTCCAAAAATCTTCAAAGAAATGTTAGAACTTCTCTTTTTCCATATATCACAATCGTTTCGAGGCGAAACTCTAGGATCTACGAACGTCCGATTCCAATCATCGGAAGTTTGCCGAAACCGAAACCCTGGTATTTCAAAACCCTAGAAATTCTTGGCAATGAAGACTTTATCTATTCAGAGCTTCAAATGAATATTCTACACGCGTACACCCATTTCTCTTGATGATTTCAATCTTTCTTCAGAAGGAAGTTTTCCATTCCGACATCTGAAATTCGTATTCACCTAGGACAGATGTGATACACAATGTTGCAACAATGTGTAGCACAACAAAACACAATTAGCACAACAAAACACAATCAGAGTATTAAAAATAAACAAACAGTTAAACAGACAAACACAAGGAGTTGTTAACCCAGTTCGGTGAACATCACCTACGTCTGGAGGATACCAATCCAGGAGTCAATTCACTATCAAATAATAGCTCTCAGGTCACATGAAAGTCCCTCCTATACCTAAGTACTCCCCCTTAGTATAGAGCCTCTTTTATGTCCACCACTATTACACAAGTGAATCTAGCTTATCCCTTCTCCTCTAAGCTATGAGAAAACTTTCTCTAACCCCTAATGACCACTGCCACAGCGATCATATCATGTTAATCAACAAACAAGTTTGATGAGATTACAACTCACCTAAACAAATCAACTTAGTACTTTGATGAACGAAAGCACTAAGTTGGTACAAAACTCACAAGAGGACTCACAAATAAAAACCCTAAGATCAGTATATATCTCTCTGAATCCGTAAGCAGCTAGGGTTTATAAGATCCTTTATATAGACGTTCACTTGAGGCTTGGACCTTCAATGGGCTAAACGTCATAGAGTCCACTAACACACTTCTGGAAAGAATCTTCATGGAATCAAATCTTACCAGAATAAAATAACAGAACCAAGTAAAACAGAATTCAAACTTTGAGATAGACTTGGTTCACACGCTATCAATCTTGTTACTTCAGCCAAGATTAAAACAAACACACCTTCAGAAGATAAAACGCACAGCATAGAATAAATCTTCTGAATCCTCATGCAATCAGCAACCTCACAACAAACCAACAACATATGTAATTCCACCATGTTGCTCCAGATGTTGGAACATATGGTTGCACATCATGGTTTGAGCAAAATGCAGCCAATCAAAAGAACTACAATCTCCCCCTTTGGCAAATTTTTGCTAAAACATGATCAGAAAGCCAAACAATGCAAAAACAACCATACGCATCCATTAACACAAAACAGCACACAGCATATGATGAGCTGAACACACTACTGAGTCGGAATACCAATACCATACTTAGTCTGAATAACAGCAACAACATCACAAGCAACAGTAACACAAGCAACAGTATACCATTCTCCCCCTTATTAGCAGAATTTGTCAAAGGGTGCAGAGAGTCAGCAGAAGCCAACAAAATATTACAACCAGATTGAATGAAGAAGGAACAAATACACTAAGCACCAGCAGAAGTGTCATCATCAGAAGTACCAGCAGCATCTTGATCATCAGCAGCAGTGTCTTCAAGAGGCCTCTTGCCTTTAGTCAACTGCAGAATGAGAGTGTCCACATTCTTCTTCCTCAATGTACAACTAGTAATCGTGTCCTGAAGCATCTTAGATACGGCCATAAGCGCAGCAATAGGAGTCTCAGGAGTCTTCTGAGAGGAAGTACCCTCCCCCTGAGTCATCTCAGCCAAACCAGCAACATCAGAAACATGGGCACCAGCTAGCAGCCTGGAATCAATAGTGAGAAGACTAGCTTTCTGGCTAGGAACCTCATCATCAAGGAGAATTTGAGGATGTTGACTTAAAATAATCCCACAAATTAAACAAGGAAAACCAATAGGAAGCTTGACAGCAAAAGTTTCAGCATGCTTCATAGTTTGAGCAAAGACATATTCACCAAAATCAAACTGAGTTTGAGTCCCAACCAGATAAATTAATTTTGCCAAACCTGAAGAAACATCTGAACTATGTGTAGTAGGAGCCCAATTTGCAGCACCAATGCGATTCAAGATAGCATACTTCACACTCAAATAAGTAGAAGACAGCAATCCTTTGGCAGGCCATACCATATTCTGACCAGCCGTGAGTTCTTTAGTGATAGCACTCAATGACAGCTCTTCATTTCCTGTGGCAACAGTGCTTCTTCCCAAATACTGGTTAATGATCTTAGGTGAAAAATGGACACACTTACCACGCAAAAAAACTTTCCTGAAATCAGGATGCCCAGAAACAGTGCAATTTGTAGTCACATTCACAATAAATTCTCTCACCAACTTGTCATAGCAGCCACCTATCTCAGTAACAGTTTTCAATAACCCAGCAGCCTCAAGAAGTTTCATAATTTCTTGACAATGCAGAATCTCACCAGTCAATTCCCTCTCTTGAGCAATCCTGCGCTGATAAACATACTTCCACTTACCAACACTCTCTTCAGAGTGAAAAGAAATGTTATCCAAAGGAGCAGCAGGCACATTTTCTGGAATTCGTTTCCCAATCTTGCGCTTCCGAGCAGCAGGACCAGTATCTGACTTATCCAACTCCTCAGTTGGAGTCTCATCAACAACAGGAGCAGCATTATCTTTGTGAACCTTTCTCTTGACATTCTGGACAACAGGAGTATCATCATCAAGAATAATGACCTTCTTGCGCTTCTTGTTCTCACTCAAACCCAAACCTAACTTCTTGCCAGAGGAACGCGTAGAGTACTTACGAACAACAGTCATCTTTTTCCTCTTTGAAGCAACAGAAGCAGAAGCACCAAGGGTGTTGACCAACACCTCATCAGATTCTGAGTTTTCAATAACATCCTGAACATCCTCGACATGCATAGTTTTATCAACAGAGGGAGTAGAGATGGGAACCATTACCTCTTCCTCAAGATGATCAGAATCCTTGTTGCAATCAGTATCAACACCGTGGCTTGATTGGTTGTTGCTTGGTGATGGAACAATTGGATCTACATTTGCATGTAAAACTTCCTTGAGAGGAGTGTCCAACACTTCAGTGATACGAAAATCAGCAACATCATCACCTGTACTTGAGTTGATTTCAGCCTCGAAATTTACTCCCTGGGTTGCCTCAGAGCTTCTCGTTACCATCTTCTTCTTTGCTTTGGATGCATCTGACTTGGATCGAGCCTTTTTCCCTTTCATCTTACTCGGATCAGACGATGGTTGAGGAATACCTTGAGCAATTGCGATTTCAGAGGTATGAGGAGAGGATTTTGAACCCTTTGAAGATTTTGGGGTTTTGGATTTCAAACCCAATACCTTTACCCCATAAGCATTCATCTCAGGAGTGAGTTTCTTGCTAGAATCTTGACTCATGGTGAAGAGGACACAAAGAAGGAAACACAGGTCTTCAAGAAAAGGATGGACGGTTTTGGAATGAGTTGCAGAGATTTGAAGTCGTGCAGTGAAGGTTGCAGGAGAGGTTATCAAGAAACAATGGAAATTCCGGATTAAGCGTGCCTCAAAAGTTATGATAGAAGAGCCGTTGGCACACCACAATCCCTTTGATTGCTATAATTCCTCAAATAGGCAGATACCTAATAACTGTCTCAATTTTTCAAACTGTGTGGCATCCAGAGCTTTGGTAAAAATATCTGCTAACTGCTTTTCAGTTGAGACATGTTCCAAAGTAACAGTACCATCTTCAACCAACTCCCTGATGAAATGATGACGAATATCAATATGTTTTGTTCTGCTGTGCTGAATTGGATTTTTGGATATGTTGATAGCACTTAGATTGTCACAAAACAATGTCATAACATCTTGTTGCACATTATACTCCTTTAACATTTGTTTCATCCACATCAACTGAGTGCAACTGCTTCCAGCAGCTATATATTCAGCTTCTGCCGTAGAGAGAGAGACACAATTTTGCTTTTTACTGAACCAAGAAATTAGATTGTTTCCAAGAAAGAAACATCCACCTGACGTGCTCTTCCTATCATCAGCACTTCCAGCCCAATCCGCATCACAGTAACCTGTTAACACTGAATTAGTGTTGTGAGAGTACAAAATGCCATAATCACTTGTACCACTGATATACTTAATGATCCTTTTCACTTGAATGAGATGACTAGTCTTTGGTTCTGCTTGATACCTAGCACAAACTCCAACTGCAAAAGTAATATCTGGTCTGCTGGCAGTGAGATACAAAAGACTTCCAATCATGCTTCTATATAAACTAGGATCCACATCAGTACCTTTCCCATCCTTTGTAAGCTTGATATGAGTTGCAGCAGGAGTTCTTTTATGGCCAGCATTCTCAAGACCAAACTTCTTAACAATTCCCTTGGCATACTTACTTTGTGTGATGAATAAGGTATCTTCCATCTGTTTTACTTGAAGTCCCAGAAAGTAAGTTAACTTGCCTACAAGACTCATTTCAAACTCAGATTTCATTTGTTCAACAAATTGTTCCACCATGTGGTTCGACATGCCACCAAACACGATGTCATCAACATAAATTTGAGCTACCATGAGTTCACTGCCATTTTTCTTAACAAACAAGGTTTTGTCAATGCCACCTTTGTCATAACCATTGTTGATCAGAAACTCTGTTAATCTTTCATACCAGGCTCTAGGTGCTTGCTTTAAGCCATACAGAGCCTTTTTCAATCTGTACACATGATCTGGAAAACTTGGATCTACAAACCCTTTAGGTTGTTCCACATAGACTTCTTCATCCAGGTAACCATTCAAGAATGCACTCTTGACGTCCATCTGATATAGTCTGAATTTTAGCAAACATGCTACTCCTAACAACAATCTGATAGATTCAAGACGAGCAACAGGAGCAAATGTTTCATCAAAGTCTACCCCTTCTATTTGAGAGTATCCCTGAGCAACTAGACGAGATTTGTTCCTTGTCACATTACCACTCTCATCAGACTTGTTCCTGAATATCCACTTAGTTCCCACAACATTTGCATCATCAGGTCTTGGAACCAATTCCCACACTTCATTTCTCTTGAACTGTCCCAGTTCCTCTTGCATGGATTGAATCCAGAACTCATCAGTCAGAGCTTCTTTGACATTCTTTGGTTCCATTTTTGATATGAAGCATGCATTAGAGACTAGATCCCTTGACCTTGTAATAACCCCATCATTCAGATCACCAATGATATTTTCTTTTGGATGTATCTTCTGAATTCTAAAAGAAGGTTCTTTGGTAGCTAAAGGCAGTTGAGAGACAGTGTCTTCTTGTTCATTTTGGAATTGAATTGCTGGCTCATCTGGTTCCCCATTAGTACACTCATACGGTAGATCATCTTCATCATGTGCTTGTTCCGTTCTCTCATTGGATGTATCATCAACAACAACATTAATGGATTCCATCATGACTCTCGTGCGGATATTATAAACTCTGTAAGCTCTGCTGTTTCCAGAATATCCCAGAAATATTCCAACTTCACTTTTAGGATCCAGTTTTCTCCTATGTTCTCTGTCAGTCAGAATGTAGCACTTGCTCCCAAAAACATGGAAATACTTCACTGTAGGTTTCTTTCCTTTCCATAGTTCATACTGAGTGACTGTGTCTCCTTGACGAATAGTGACACGATTGTGAATGTAGCAGGCAGTGTTGATGGCTTCAGCCCAAAAATGATATGGTAGATTTTTTGCATGCAACATAGCTCTAGCAGATTCTTGCAATGTCCTGTTCTTCCTTTCAACCACTCCATTTTGCTGAGGAGTGATAGGAGCAGAGAATTCATGTTTGATTCCTTCAGATGAGCAGAACTCAGAGAATTGACCATTTTCAAATTCTTTTCCATGATCACTTCGTATTTTGACAATCCCACTTCCTTTTTCCCTTTGCACTTGGAGACATAGTTCTTTGAACACTTCAAAGGTGTCTGACTTCTCCTTCAGAAATTCTACCCAAGTGAATCTGGAAAAATCATCTACGCATACAAAAACGTACCTTTTTCCTCCCAGACTTTCCACTTGCATTGGTCCCATCAAATCCATGTGTAGTAATTCAAG
The DNA here is from genome assembly GCF_012489685.1 of Lotus japonicus. NCBI lineage: Eukaryota > Viridiplantae > Streptophyta > Magnoliopsida > Fabales > Fabaceae > Lotus > Lotus japonicus. The sequence goes on along the minus strand of NC_080042.1, from coordinate 17,571,722 downwards.
CACTTTTGATGTAGTCAGATGTTGCAGCTTCTGGTGGGACATTTTGACTTGCTTCCCAATCTGACATTCACCACAAACCTTTCCTTCTTGAATTTTCAACTTTGGTATTCCTTTAACTGCTTCCTCAGCGACAATTCTTTTCATACTCTTAAGATTCAGATGACCTAACTTTTGGTGCCAGATTCTAACTTCATCTTCCTTAGACATCAAACATCGAGCAGACAAGGATGTTGTTTCAGAGGTCCACATGTAGCAGTTGTCCTTTGATCTGGCTCCTCTCATTAGCACATCCTTGTTCTTATTTTTGACAACACACCCAGATTGTTTGAACACCACCTTCAAGCCTTGGTCACAGAGTTGACTTATGCTGATCAAGTTTGCAGTTAAACCTTCAACTAACAGAACATCATCAAGGTTTGGAGACCCTGTGTCAGACAATTTTCCAATTCCTCTGATCTTTCCTTTGGCTCCATCACCGAAAGTAACAAAGCTCTTAGCATGTGGTTTCATTTTCTTCAGATAGCTCTTCACTCCTGTCATGTGTCTGGAACATCCACTATCAAAGTACCAGTCTTCTTTTGATGATGCACGCAGAGAGGTGTGAGCAATGAGAGCAGTAGCATTAACCTTGGGCTTCCACATGCTTTTGCCTGGACTTTTCTTTTCATACTCTCGTGATACATCTTGAAGTATAGGATATCCATAAAGCTTGAAGCAATAAGGTCTAATGTGACCAAATCTCCCACAAAAATGACATCTCCAAGTTGAATTTTGATAGTTCCTGACTTGAGCATACGAATGTGCAACTGATTGCTGGGGCCTGCGGTTCCACATTTTAACATTTGATTGCCTTCCAATCTGCACATGTTCCTTAGTCATGTTCTGGCTCGCCTTGTTAACAGCACGATAATCAAATCCTATCCCAGTCTTATCACCTGCATTTTTTCCAACATCAAGAATTTCATCCAGAATGTCAGTGCTTTTACTCATCATGCGAATGGACTTGGTCATTCCTTCCATTTTTGAGTTCAATAAGGCCACTTCTTCAGTTAGCTTCTTCTTCTCAGCTTGAAGCTCAAAAACTTGCTTCTTCTGTTGCTGACCGTAGATACATACTTCTTTCCACTTAGTGTAGAGAAGCTTATAAGCTTCAGCAAGTTCCTCATCAGAGATCTCCTTGTCACTATCCCCATCATCTGAATCACATCTAACCATGAATGAAGTTACTCTGTTTGCTGTTTCATCTTCACCTTCTGTATCAGATTCATCATCAGACCAAGTGGTGACCATCCCTTTCTTTTGTTTCTTCAAATAGGTGGCACATTCAGTCCTGATGTGGCCAAAACCTTCACATTCATGACATTGAACCCCTCGGCCATTTCCTATCTTGTCTTCATCTTTCACTTTTCTTTGAAATTGCTGATTCTTGAAATTGTCAAGCCGTTTGTCTTGCACATTTGGCCTCGATCGCTTATCCAGCCTTTTCAAAACCTTGTTGAATTTTCTTCCGAGAAGAGCTATGGCTTCTGATATGCTTTCACCCGTTTCATTATCAGACATATCTTCATCTAAATCTGTGCTTGAGACAAGAGCAATGCTTTTATTTCTTTTCTCAGGTCTATCATTTTGAGTCATTTCAAAAGTCATCAAGGATCCAATAAGCTCATCCACCTTGATACCGCTTATGTCTTGAGCTTCTTCAATAGCAGTTACTTTCATGTCAAACTTCTTAGGAAGAGATCTGAGAATCTTTCTCACAAGCTTCTCCTCTGACATTTGTTCTCCCAAAGCGAAAGAGGAGTTTGCCATATCACGCAGTCTCATATGAAAATCAGAGATGGTCTCATCTTCCTTCATCTTTAAGTTCTCAAACTGAGTTGTTAGAATCTGAAGCCTTGACATTCTAACTCTGGAAGTCCCCTCATGAGCAGTCTTGAGAATCTCCCAAGCATCCTTAGCCACAGTGCAAGTGTTGATCAATCGGAACATGTTTTTATCCACTCCATTGAATATAGCATTTAGCGCTTTAGAGTTACCCAACGCCTCCTCATCCTCTTCTTTGTTCCATTCATCCTCAGGTTTCAACTCACCAACAGATGACCCTTCCTTGGGTATGTTCACCGGATGTTTCCAACCTTTGACAATAGCCTTCCAGGTCTTGCTGTCACTTGATTTGAGAAACGCAATCATGCGAGCCTTCCAGTAGTCGTAGTTGGTGCCATCCAGAATAGGTGGTCTATTCACAGAGCCACCTTCCTTTGAGTTGTCCATTGGAACCGAATCTGTCTTCCCTGGAGCTCACCCAACCAGAACAGGGTGCCTGCTCTGATACCAATTGAAATTCGTATTCACCTAGGACAGATGTGATACACAATGTTGCAACAATGTGTAGCACAACAAAACACAATTAGCACAACAAAACACAATCAGAGTATTAAAAATAAACAAACAGTTAAACAGACAAACACAAGGAGTTGTTAACCCAGTTCGGTGAACATCACCTACGTCTGGAGGATACCAATCCAGGAGTCAATTCACTATCAAATAATAGCTCTCAGGTCACATGAAAGTCCCTCCTATACCTAAGTACTCCCCCTTAGTATAGAGCCTCTTTTATGTCCACCACTATTACACAAGTGAATCTAGCTTAGCCCTTCTCCTCTAAGCTATGAGAAAACTTTCTCTAACCCCTAATGACCACTGCCACAGCGATCATATCATGTTAATCAACAAACAAGTTTGATGAGATTACAACTCACCTAAACAAATCAACTTAGTACTTTGATGAACGAAAGCACTAAGTTGGTACAAAACTCACAAGAGGACTCACAAATAAAAACCCTAAGATCAGTATATATCTCTCTGAATCCGTAAGCAGCTAGGGTTTATAAGATCCTTTATATAGACGTTCACTTGAGGCTTGGACCTTCAATGGGCTAAACGTCATAGAGTCCACTAACACACTTCTGGAAAGAATCTTCATGGAATCAAATCTTACCAGAATAAAATAACAGAACCAAGTAAAACAGAATTCAAACTTTGAGATAGACTTGGTTCACACGCTATCAATCTTGTTACTTCAGCCAAGATTAAAACAAACACACCTTCAGAAGATAAAACGCACAGCATAGAATAAATCTTCTGAATCCTCATGCAATCAGCAACCTCACAACAAACCAACAACATATGTAATTCCACCATGTTGCTCCAGATGTTGGAACATATGGTTGCACATCATGGTTTGAGCAAAATGCAGCCAATCAAAAGAACTACAACATCCGATGCAAAAAGCAACTTATCGGGTAAAATAGTTTTATACCGACTATGCTTTAGTTGCCAAAAATACAAAGAGACCTCTTTTTAGTTTTGGAATTCTTTCGCCAAAACCTATCTTAGAATTCATGGAGAATGACGCCGGAAAAATCAGATTCGCGAAACTTTCATTTTACCGCGTTTTGCCAACCTCTATATATAGCCAAGAAAGGAAGAAAAATACAAATTTTCCACCATTTTCCCCACCCAAACCCGCGGCCAAGAAGGAGAAGAAGGAGGAAGAGATTTTGTTCAATCCTTGCTTGATCGTCGATCAATCAGTTGCTGCTTCAAGGTTTCGAGGTATAGTCGCTAATCCTTACCTCTGATCGCTTTTTCCATAGCTTTTCTGTAGAGTTTTCTGAGCGGATAGTTTATGGGTTTTTGCAAAACTATCCTGAATCTTTCATTTCTGATTCTAAACCTCTTCTATATGTGCCCAAGATCACTTATGCCGGATTAGACTTTCCGTTATGTCGCCGGAATTCCGCCGGAATCAATTTTAGCCTTAAATACCCATTTTTGGAGTTTTTGAGGTAAAGCTTCAACCTTTAGGCTAAAAACTATCGCCTTAGCTTAGTGTTAGTAGGATTAGTTGTCATAAACGTCGTTAGTAACGTCCCTGCAAAATTTGGTTTTTGGGATTTCAGTTTTGAAATTTCTAAGTTAAAAATCATGACCAAAATACCCCTGCGACAGTTTTTGATCCGATAATTTTTCCGAGTTCAGAATACCCTTAGTTACGGCTAATGAAAGCATAGGAACCAAGTTTGATCGAAGAAAAATCGAGCCCCACAATTGTGAAAAGTGGCCGAGCCCTATAGGGGAGGAGGGGGAAAATTCCTTTTCCGAAAACTTGTCCTTTCGCGCTAGATTATCGTACCTCGGAGTATGAACTACTTCGTGTAACCTTAGTGAGCATTGATAGCTTAGTTTCCGATAGATTTTGATAGAATTCTGTGGTTTTACTTTAAAGGTTCTTTTGAAGAATTTCCTGAAGATCAAGGAGCTCATTGTGAAGGAACGTTTGAGGAGAACGCTGGAATAACTAGAGGTAAGGGCAACTTACCTTGCTAGTTAATGCTTTAGGTGTCGATGAATTCGACTTGATTTATTGTTTATGCACTTGTTTGTGTTTGACTGGTAAAATGTTTTCTGAGGCTTCGGCTGACAATGTAGATGATTCATCTACTGAATGTTTTTTAGAGTGAATTACATGCTATGTGCTATGTGGGTAATCTAGGATGTGTGGTGCATGCCTTATATGCTAAGTGCTATGTGGTTATTGCTTATTATGTTGATATATGACATGTTGATTGATGGTGCTGAGTTATTTATGCTTTAGCAATGAAATCTGAGTTTCTGAATAGTGAGAATAGCGGGCAGGTCATGCCGATTTTATTTTGAGAGTTTTGGGGAAAGTTTGATAGGACGAATGAGATTCGGGCCTTGTTATGGTGTTTTATGGATCGAGACATTCTCTGGAGTCATTTGGGGATTTGGAGATCCCGGGAACTTATAAGATTCGCGATAAGATTAAAAGGATCTCATTTTGTAAAGAAAACTCATAAGACATTAAACAACCTCTAAAATCTTCAAATAATGATAATAAACTCGAAAGGAAGCTTAGGATGATGATCTTAGTTTTGGAAAACGAGAAGTGTCGTCGGATCCAAGTGTTGAGAAAGTTGAGAAGTTTTGAGTATGTCGATACTCTTTGCTCGCTGAGCAGCTTTTGACCATCAGATGGAGATGAGTCGGATGATTCGAGGAATCATCATGAGTTAAGTTTATGCCTTCGGGTACAGTTTATGCCTTCGGGTACAGTTTATGCCTTCGGGTACAGTTTATGCCTTCGGGTACAGTTTATGCCTTCGGGTACCGTTTATGCCTTCGGGTACAGTTTATGCCTTCGGGTACAGTTTATACCTTCGAGTACAGTTTATGCCTTCGGGTACAGTTTATACCTTCGGGTACAGTTTATACCTTCGGGTAATTCGGACATCGACGGGGGATATGATCGACCGTGAGGTTAGGATCGACCTGTTGATTGTCGGGCATAGCGGAGGGAAAAGTCGACCCGCAGGGTTAGGACTGATCCGGCTATGTCAAGGTTGTAAGTGACACTCGGGGGTTATGGTCGACACAATGCCAGTGTTAGGACCGACTCAAACGTGCCCAGCCTATTCTTTCTGGAACCGTCGAGAGTGACGTTGCATTGACATATCATGCACTCTAATTGTATCGTTATGTGTTTTGATGAGTTGATGTTAATAAACATCGTTATGTGTTTTGATGAGTAGATGTTGATAGAGATCGTTATGTGTTTTGATGAGTAGATGTTGATAGATATCGTTATGTGCTTTGATGATGGAATTGTACTAGAGATTTGATAACATGCTATGTTTAAACCTTAGGGTAGACAATGCAGAACTTATATGTATGTAGACAACATATATATATATACCCCTTATACTTTATCTGGTGTCTTGTATTCTCTATCCTATATTCCGTAAGTTGACCCTTGCACGTGCTACCTGTGTTTGGGGGGCTATGTATGCCCTTTTTGTCAGATGTCGTTGGTGGATTCTTCCGTGATTCCTCGTCGTTCGGGGAAGACCCGGAGCGAAATGACTACTATTGAGCCTTCGACGTGGACCCGGACTTCATGCATGACCAGATGGGAGTCGATGATGGAAGTATGGGGGATGGGTGATTAGAGTCTATTAAGGTTGGGTGTTAGTGTCCTAGCTCTGACTTATTCTTATTTTTGAGGGCTTGTGTTGCTGACACTTGACCTAACATTTTGGGATTGTACATTTTGCCTACGGGCGTTACACCTTTCTACTTTCCGTCATTGGAGGTTACTCGTGACGAGGTCGCTATTTACAGCGGGGGATGCTATATATATATTGTATATTAGTTCTGTTGCCTTTCGCATTTGGGTTTTATTTAATTCAGTCTTGTCTTAGTTATTATCAAAAAAAAAAATATTTACGTTTTCCGCATTAAGTTTACTTTTGGTTACTAAAGTGACGCCACCGAAATCGGGGTGTTACACAAATCCACACTTAAACAAAAATTTCCTTGGCATGAGTTCTGACTTGAGTCTAAAACAAATATTATTTTCTTGACATAACAAATAACTGGAAATCTAAATAACTGAAAACCAACAAATGGTGTGAAAACAGGATTTTAAGTAAGAAAAATAAATGTGTAAGGAGGAAGGAAAGTAAAATTTGGATTTTAGTGTACAAAGTATTTTTTTTTGGTCTTCAAGCCCATGAAACAACCATCACCGCATGGCAGAAGAGGAGGCATTGAAAACCAGCAGGTTTTCCCTTTAAGATTAGAAAGTAGACATGTAACACACTAATATGTTAATGCACTAAAACACAACTAAATACAAAAGAACATTAGGTAATAAATAAACAACTATTTACCAAAGTTAACGTTTGCAAATAATATTTGAATCATGAAAAAAAGATGTTTCAGTTAAGATTATTTAAATTCAAATTTTAATCTTTAAAAATTTCATACATAAAGCATCATAGTGGAAAAACAAAACTATATAACCAACAGAATAAATTAAAACGTAACTGCATCACATAAAAGTTGAACTGCCATTAAGAATTCAAATGAGACTTCAAACAAACATACAGGTTCAAATAAAGAGATGTCTTCAACATTACAAATTATAAACTCCAGAATGCCAAACAGTAGACACCTAGATACCCAAACAAAACAATGTTTGGTACAGTCTGGTGGAAAATCCTAGTAAAAACAGATAGTCTAAGGACTTCATAATAGTACTAAATACAAAATACATTTAGATAGACATTAAGTCACAACCACAATATCTGATACATCTCTTCAACAATAGGTAGATAAAAGGAATCACTTTTCAGTCTTCACATTGACCAACTTCCTCTTTCTTGCAGGCCTGGTCAAGGTTCGACCATCACTTTCAGAGTTGGCAATGCTTAAACCATCTGTTTCAGGGTTGGAATTGCTTAAACCATCATTCTCAGAGTTGCCAGCAACTGAACAAATTGATGCACCTTCAAATGGGGAAAGGTCATCAAGAGATACACTGGTTTCAGCAACCGCAGATGTTTCGCTGGAACAACCAACTGATTTCTCACTGAAAAGAGATTCTTTGTCCTCAAATGAAGATATTGTAGCAAATGGGTCAGTAAGAAGCTGAGCACAAAAAAAAGGAAAATATAGTTAGTGTACTTAAATGGGCAAATAAAAAATTACAGTTATAAAATAGGTTTGAGTGAAGGACATACCTTAGTTGGAGTTTGAATCTTTGTTTTGTCCTTGAAAAGTTCAATTATTGCCAAGTCATCACAGATCTTTTTAACCTTGTATGAATCATCATACTTCATCCCATGATCACTTGACTTTTCAACTTTGAAGAGAACTTCCTTCCCAATGATTGACTTCATAACATCAGGGTATTCTTCATCAGCAGATTTACCCTACATGGTATTTATTGAAAAAAAGTAAGAATATACAACCAAGCAATTTAGAACAACATATACAACCTTTTGATTTACTAATTTACTAATTCACTAATAATGTAATGATGATAATCATCTAATAAGATTAGAAGTTGTGAAGACTTAACATGAAGAGGAGCATAAAAAAGAATAGCAACCTTTGAGCATAAAACTATCTCTCTGCAGCTCTTCTTTAAAATATGCTGACAATCAGTGTCAAACAGCACAAACGTGGCAACCTCATCTCCATCATAAACCTCCACCTTGAGACGAAATCTGCACAATGATGAATAAAAAGACATGAGAACTATGGCTGAAATTAACAATAAGAATAAGAAAGTAAAATCCAGGAAATAATATAGGACTGCATTATGGAAATAGAAAAACCTAGGAGTAACATCTAGAACAGCAGTGGAGCAAGCAGAACAATAAAATTCCTTTCCTCAATAGTCACAGCTCTGCGGCAGCGGCAAGATGAGTACCACCACTTCTCCCCATCAACCAATTGACTAAAAGTTGCTAAGACTACAAACAAACCCTCCTACATCGAAAATACATTGAATATAAACAAAGAAACAAAATGAATGAACCTCAAAATCAAAGTAAAAATGGCTCATCAGTTCAAAATTTCAAATAATACCTCATCTGTGTCATGTAGCTCCAAAATAGTCTTCCTAGGATACATTGTAATGAACTCCTCATGGGGAGGAATATTGTGGAATCCACCACCAATATGACCAATAGGAATCTGAGCATCAATACCATGCAAGGCCAACCTTGTAAATAAATGGAAAACTTAAATTAGCTCATAACTAAATACACACAACTATAACATACTGAAACTGAATTTTATGATGAGGGGACAGTGAGATTACCCATCACGAAATACAGCAACCTCTGGAATTTCAGCATTCCACAATAGCTTTGTAGCTTGCATAACATTCTGGATAACAACTTCTCCTACAATTAGTGATACAAACTTAATCAGTATAAAATGCACAAAATTTTGAATTGAATTTGAATTGTAATGAATAGAAAAAGTAAAATGTTGTGAGGACAGTAAATATAAGTAAAAAAAACCTTTGTAAGTCTTGATCTTGGCAAACTGAACAACAATAACTGCAAGTCCAACACCATCAACAGCAAGAAAAGCTTTAACAATATCAACATACTCTCCAAACACAGACATCTTAATCTTTCCCCTGACAAAATATTTAAAAAGAAACAGCATAAATCATCCCAATAATTACTATTATGACTATTAGTTACATAGAATGTTAAATATGCCATACTTGTCATCAGTTATTTCCAACTCAATCCTTCTAGTCACATTTCCAGACTTAGTATATTGTTGCTCAGTAGAAACTGCTGTAACCAATCCAATAATATCTACACAGAAATATCAAATGAAAACATCAACCAAACACTCCTATCCAACACTTCTAAAAATATGAGTAAATAACATAAAAACAAATCTATAAATGTAAATGCTAATTTGACTACACAAACAGACAGTCAAACAAACAACAACAACACTGACCTATCAAGAAGTCAGATTCTCCCATAGTCATCTGAATTTCAGAGGTATCTTTGAACTTTAAACCAAGTCTAGGAATGTTATCACACTGGTCAATTTGAACCCTTGTCTTGCTATTGAAAAGAATCTTGTACTCATGATCAGCAGCACGATATGATCCATTGTTGTCCACAACAACGAAGAAGGTTATCTTATATACATTGCCTTCAACAATCTCCCTTTGAAATTTGGCCAGCATATATTTCTTGATAGTAGCCTCAATTTTGGAACCCTGCCAATTAGGACAGAACATTACATTTGATGAACATACCACATAAATTTGTTGAAGGGAAAACAAAATGCAAAGAGAAATTAAAAGATATAAACTACCTCAGAATCAATGAGGACAAGCTGCAAAGCATATGGCTTGGAAGGTTCAGCAGTAGGTGCCATCTCCCACTTTCTAATTATCCTTGCTCTGATCTTCCATGTTTGTCTACCAGGGCATAAGCTCCGAATGGGAGTCATGTGTCCAGACATTGGAATTGGAATTCGAATTGCAGATAGAAATAGAAATAGAAAACAGAGAAAACAATCAGTGAAAATGAGAGGGGGAAATGTGCTGAATGGTATTCACTGCAAGGGGTATTTATAGAAAAATTTGGAAACTACACTGACAGAACCACACCTCTAGGAGATGTAGGTAAGTACCCTAGAAAAGGTTAAAAGTAGTAGGAGAATGAATTTAGATTTCGATTGATACTGACCATTAGTTCACAGAATGAACCTTTGAAGATGAATTCAACCCACGAATGCAAGCTACTGAAGGTAAGAAATGAACAGCAACCGGCGGCAAAGAGAACCACATCACCCGATCAATCGGAAAAGACGATGTTGATAGATTGCTCAAAAGTGGGTGGAAAAACCAACTCACACACGATAACCTAATGTACGGATCCAATGAATGTGGCCAAAAGGAAACCGTCGAAGATAAACCCATGAAAGGATGATTAGGAAAGGTACGATGGAGTAGATACACGGTGAGAAGCAAAACGCCTTTGCCAGCTAGGGTTGATTTGAGATAGGGATGATGAGTTCTTTGGTGGAAAACGATGTCGTATGAGAAAATCCATGACTGGTTAGGTAGTAAACGACATCGTATCCAAAAGTCCATTACAAACGAAAAAAAAAATAAAAAAGGAATGAAAGACAGATGGCTAAAGCTGATTGGAGGTTTCTTAGGAATAGTAACTCACAAATAAGATGTAGTAGATTACCGAAATAGTCTTTTTAATAAAGCTTTAGATTTATTTATTTATTAATTTAATATAGCCTAATCTGAACCTCATGTAAATTAGGGTTAAGTCTCCCGAACGGCCTGATATATTTTTATCTAACGCTGAGCCTAATATTTCCTTTTTTTAATGTTTAGAAAGTGATGTAATTTTATGACGCAAAAATAATAAAATTATGATGATATAATTGCCCACAAATTAAGGCAATTTCCGGTCTTTCTTTCTCCTTTCAATTCAACAAATTACGAAGAAACACAATGCGCGCAGTTACTCAGTGCTTAAATATCATTATTGTCATCTTAAAAAAACTCCAAATTTTCATGTAAAATTTCGCAGAAACGGAAACTTTCGAAGAAAATTGAAAAGAAAAGAAAAGAAACTTGACATTTCAGTTGCAGTTTCAATTTTCCTTTTCATTTTCACAGATCTGGTTTCCAATTCCAAAATCCTCACTCAATCAATCGCATTTGCACAGCACGTCAATCAATCACGCAAATCATGCCCTCCAAAAATCTCGCGAATTCCAATTCTCGATCTCTGAATCAGAAGCTGATATGATATAGTGATATGTTTCGTTTCGAGGAGGAAAAGATCCGGAAGCGCATTTGATCTTTTTTTCTTCCATCGAGTTTGTTTGCATTTCTCCCACAGCCATGGTGGACGCTCTCTCGGTGGTTCCGGCGGCCGTGCTCCGCAACCTCGCCGACAAGCTCTACGAGAAGCGCAAGAATGCTGCTCTCGAGGTTTTTCGATTTTCGTTTTCGTTTTCGTTTTTGTTTGTTAATAATGCAATTGCAATTTGGTGAATGTTGTTGTGGGTTTTGTGTTGTTGGTTAGGTTGAGGGGATACTGAAGCAGCTTGCTACTGCCGGGGATCATGACAAGATAACTGCTGTGATCAATTTGCTGACTACGGAATACACTTACTCCCCACAAGCAAATCACCGCAAGGTAGCACAATTATTTATTATTATCTGGGTTGATTCAAGTTTGAAGTAATGATTTGAGAATGTTATTTGTTTTTTTTTTGTTTTGAAATTTAATTTAGGGAGGGTTAATAGGCTTAGCTGCTGCTACTGTTGGGTTGACTAATGAAGCTTCTCAGCATCTTGAGGTAAGGGTTTAACCACTAGTTACTGGAATGTAGAATTTTAAGTCTGAATTTCTTTACTTTGATTGGATTGTTTTTGTTTCTGTTTTAAACTTGTGTATGATGGGTTGCAATTTGAACTGTTTACTGTCGTGAGATTATATGCAAAACTAATTCTGAGTGTATCTTAGAAACTTGGTAGTGGTAACTGGGTCTAGTGGAAGCAATCACTTTTTCATGTTGCATTCATTTCTTTATTTAGTTTATGTATCCACTACTTGTTAGTTGTTAGACTCATTGTTCCTATGGCGATATTGCCACAAAAATAGTTCATTTCCAGTTTTGAAGTTGTGTACATTTAGATGCTCAATAATTCATAAGAAGCTATCCTGTGTGAATGTGTAATTCATAAGAAGAAGCTATTCTGTGTCAAATGTGTAATTCATAAGAAGCTCTGAGGACTTTTTACAATAGTTCTTAACATTCTTCAATAGCATTTCTGTAGCATATGCACAAGGCAATTTGAAAAACCACTGCATTCTGGAACTGCAATTGCAAGCATGTCAGTTCATGGAATAGTAGGTGTAATTTTGCAATTCTTGTTACCAACACTAGACACGCTAATTACTTTTAGATGCTGGCCCTGTTCTGTTTTTTTTACCTTGGTTGACCTGGTTTTAACATGGCTTGAAATTTCTGGAATCGGAACATTGAAGAACAAAAATGGTGATTTCACCTTAAGGGGTATAAAGCTGAAATATGTGGAATTTTATCAAGCTAGAGTATGTCTAATATTAATAGAAATATCTTCTTATAAGATGTATTTGTCAAAAGCATGTATCACCATTGTAATCATCTTTCACTTTATTATAAACTTAATTTGACAAGGCCTGGCATATGTATGTGTTTGCATGTCCCTGCTGCAGTGGCGACCTAATCTAATAAATTGAAAAAATCAATAAAGAAACCCAAAACCAAACACACCGTAAACCCAATTATTTTTTCTTTTAGAATTTTCTGGATTTCATATAGCATATTGACAAAAGGATGAGTTGCTTCTTCTTTCTCCAGTCTGGGTCGCAAGAAGAACTCTCCTGTGTCTAGACCCATGACCAGATGATACATTAGGGGCCATAACACATTTATTATATATTTTGAGATTCATTTAATTTGGCATCCCTTTTAGAGAAAAGAAGAAGATTCAAACTGAAAACCGATCCAATACAAATCGCTTTAGATTGACTTGGATTGGTTCAAAATTAAATTTATGATGGATTGAAATGGATGACAAAATAAGTTAACTGAAATATTGGATTAGGTGATTTTTCTTTTCAAAACGATCTAATTAAATCTGCTAATTCCCTCTTCCTGTGTGCGTGTGCGGGTTTGTGTGTGTGTGTATATTCATTTACCTCTCCTTCTTTTTCTTCTTCTTACCTATACACTTTTTATTTGACAGCAAATTGTGCCTCCTGTACTAAATTCTTTTTCTGATCAAGATAGCAGAGTTCGATATTATGCTTGTGAAGCACTATATAACATAGCTAAGGTGAGGATTTAATCATGGACCTATGAAAAGCTTCAATATGATAATATACAATACTCCATTACGAATTGGGTTTTGATGCTAGGTTGTGAGAGGAGAGTTTATTATATACTTCAACCAGATCTTTGATGCCTTATGCAAGCTTTCCGCTGACTCAGATGGCAATGTACAAAGTGCTGCTCATCTCTTAGACCGACTCGTGAAGGTATAATAAGTTTCTCAACTCCAGCAAGCCTTTGGAAAGATCTACATGTGTTCACGCTTAAGAAATTTTCTAATTGGGAATTAATCAAATAATTATTCTCTTTATATTAACTAATGCTTATATATTGATCTATTGAAACAGGATATTGTGACTGAAAGTGACCAGTTCAGGTACACCTTCTCACTTCTGCAGTTCTGCTATATGTTTCTCTGTACAACTGTACCTCGTGTTTTGATTTCAAACGTCTTGTAAAACAACAGAAATCTCTGAATGTAACTTCTACTGCTTCATACCAATCTTCTTTTATTTCTTGATCTTCAGTATTGAAGAATTTATACCATTGTTGAGGGAGCGCATGAGTGTATTGAATCCATTTGTTCGCCAGTTTTTGGTAGGATGGATTACTGTGTTGGACAGTGTTCCAGATATTGATATGCTGGGTTTTCTTCCTGATTTTCTTGACGGTAAGTATCAATTGAAGAATGAGGTTTATTCTACTTTTATACAATATTAATGTAAACTAGTTAATCGTTTATAAATACCTCAGGTTTGTTTAATATGTTGAGCGATTCAAGTCATGAAATACGTCAACAAGCTGATTCTGCTCTTTCTGAGTTTCTTCAAGAGATTAGGACCTCCCCAGTAAGGCTTCAGATAATGTATAATTTACATTTTGAATAACAAGGCTTCTGAACTATCCGACTCCCAATTCTGCTTTTGTTATCGTTTTTCCTTGTTACTACCAGCCATGATTCCCGACGTTATGTTTCCATCTTTTAGGGTTCATTTATTTACTGACTCCTTTTTGTTCGTGCCTTTCTTTATCAATTAACTATGCTTTGCATCATTTTTTCACCTACTATTTTGAAACAAAAGCAACATGATTTGTTCATTAGTCATTTTCTGACTCGAGCAGTGCTACTGTTGAAGTCTGTAGATTATGGTCGAATGGCTGAAATACTGGTCCAGAGGGGAGGTTCTCCAGATGAATTTACGAGGTTAACCGCTATCACATGGGTAAGTGGTATGGCAATGTTTTGACTTGCTAAACAAGTCTTTAATTTCATTAAACTGTTGCTTATTGTTTTGTTGATTTGTTCATTATTTTTTCTTAAATAATGTCTTTGCTTTCTTGTTTTAACAGATAAATGAGTTTGTCAAACTTGCTGGAGACCAGCTTGTTCCATATTATGCTGACATTCTTGGAGCCATTTTGCCTTGCATATCTGATAAAGAGGAGAAAATTAGAGTGGTAGGCTTGTTTGAGCTATTCTTATTTTCATTCCCCTCCATCATTTTTTCTTTTTAAATTTACTTTTTCGATTTTATTTTTGTTTTGTCCCATATTTAATTTTATCGTCACCTGCGATGCAAAATGATGAATTTGAAATATTTCTTGGCTTTAAGGTTGCCCGTGAAACCAATGAAGAGTTACGAGCAATCAAGGCTGATCCAGCAGAAGTGTTTGATGCAGGAGCAATCCTATCCATTGCTAGGAGGTGTAGTTTTTCTAACCTGGAAAAAGGCTAGGTTTGAATTTCAAAATACTTGTAATTGAAAAATTGTTTCTATCTATATTGGTGTGCACGCCTGAGAGGCTATTTAGACATAATTATGCAGGACCTTTTTATTTAGCCAACTCTAGTTTGAGCTAATTATTTTGTAGAGGGATTTTGAGAATGTTTTGATTTTTCAGGCAACTATCTAGTGAATGGGAAGCTACTCAAATTGAAGCATTGCATTGGATATCAACCCTTTTAAGCAGACATCGTACTGAGGTGACTACATTGTTTGAATTCAGATTTCATTTTTATATATATTGAGGCTTCTATATATTGACATGTGGTGTTAATCTAGTTTCTCATTATGTGCCTTGAAGCCTATGTCATAGAGCTCAATTGCATGCCTGTTTGGATATTTGCTGAAGTCAGTGGAAACACTTCTTTTGTTATGCCCTATATCATGGCAACATTTTGATTATAGGTTCACTAAGAGCTCTATTTCTATTGAATAATGATGGACGCTACTTGGCTGTAACTAGTAAATAATTCTAATATGCCCCTTTTATATTTTTTGCGTTTTCCGTAAATATCTAAAGAGACTATGCTTTTCTCCATGAAGTTATTCCTTGAATTTGGGGTCTGATGTAGTTATTGTTTGACATGGTTTAATTAATTATACTACCAAAGTTTGCAGTTTATCTACTTAAGCTGCAATTCTGCAAATAGTTATGCTGTTGTCATAGTGAATGAATGATGTATAATTTGTTTACCTATTGTTTGGCATTCTCTTCCTTTAATGTTCAAGACTTTAATGCCAATCGATTTTTGCAGTTTACATGAAATGTTTTGTAGTTGGGAGATCTTCTTTATGTCCATATGACACAGATTTCGGTGTCCAGCTCATATATTGACTTTTGTTGTCTGAAACAGGTTTTGACATACCTTGATGACATATTTGACACCCTACTCAAAGCACTTTCCGATCCATCTGATGAGGTAGTCTTGTGCTAACTGCATCTTTTCCCCCAACAAAATCCAATAATTTATTTCTCAAGATCTTTGTGCATAAGTTCTGGTGAAGTTGTGATTTTTACATTTATAAGATCATTTTTCTTACGTATAAAATATTTTTGAAATATGGGCGAATATCAACTTCAAGATTGCTTACCGATGAATGTTTATTTTATTTAAAATTTTGAGTGCATGATAATCTTGTTAATATTTCATGATTCATGGTTGGATTTCTTAAATCCGCCTCTTTAGGCACAATCTTCTCTGATTTTGTTGTACTCAATAAATGAGCAATAAGAACAATAGAAGAACTCATATACTCTAAAAATGAAATACGATGAAACAGATGGGAAAAAGTGAGTAAATGGCAATGCTTCTTCTGGAATTTAGGTCTGTCGAAGTGCCTAGGATTTTCTTTCTAAACTTTGCTGTAACTGCTATACCTCATTATGTGAAAAAGTTGATCTACATATCAGGCCTGAATACGCAAATATTACAGACCTCCAGTTTCCATTTCTATCTTTGATGGTTACCTAATGGCTGCTTCGTGCTGTTATTGTATTATGGATTGATAAGTATGGTTAGAAGGCCATATAGATTTCCGTATACGCCATCTTGAATATCAATGTTTAAAAAATTGAACTGGGTTGTTTTGTTGAACTGGTTGGGACTGTGATCTATGTTTAAAAAATTATCTGGGTTAACCACTGTTAAATCAGGGTTTAATCACTAATTTAACTGGTTGAACTAATTGAGTCATTGCTTGGAGATCATCGGTTTAATCTCTGGTTTGGTTTTTAAATATTGTTCAAGTGCTGACTAAAATAAACAGTTATATTTTTTAAGTTTCTCTTGTGTTCTGTATTGTTTATTTGTGGAAATCAATGATTCACTTAAATAGTCATTAATTCATCACAATCCTTTAATGTGAAATAGGTTGTGCTTTTAGTTCTTGATGTTCATGCGTGCATTGCAAGAGATCCTCAGCACTTCCGTCAGCTTGTTGTTTTCCTAGTGCACAGTTTTCGGCTAGATAATTCTCTTCTGGAGAAGTAAGATATTTTTCTTCATGCTCTGGATTCTTTTAGTAGGGCCCGTTTGTTTCTGCTTATTTTGTTAAATAATCACTTATGTATATTTTTACGTGGGTGTATGCTTTTGAAAATAACAAAATTTAAAAATAAGCAGAAATTTAATTATTTTCTTAAGCTATTTTGAGTAGCTTCTGACAAAATCAATTATGGATGAGGAGAGAGAAATTGAGATCTATTTTTATGTTAACACTACTTGAATTCAAATTTTCAATTTAATCCTAAAATAATTCTTTGAAAAAATAATTCTTCATAATTTTATGTCCTCTGTAATGTAATTTTATATGAAAGAAGAACTTTTGGTTTTAGATCCAAACAATTCAAAATCAATTTTACAGTGAGAAACACTTATTATATTTGTATACAAACATAAATGAATTTATGCTTTTAAAATGTTCATTTAAAATAAAATCAATTTTCGATTCAATTTTAAAATCACTTTTTTTCTAAGTGGAAATAAACGGGCCTATAATTTGTGGAACTATGTAATTACTACTAATTTCACTTTTCCATTGATGAAATTTTTAATTTTTGTATATTAAACTTCAGGCGTGGTGCTTTGATAATCCGTCGTCTTTGTGTTCTTTTGAATGCTGAGAGAGTCTACCGGGAACTTTCGATAATACTAGAAGGAGAATCAGATTTGGATTTTGCGTCAATTATGGTTCAGGTTTGTGGGTCCTTCCCAAGAGCTTAATCAAAGGCTGCAATGAACTTCATGTTGCTGTTTTGTTAATATACTGTTATGGACTTATGGGGATGGAAGAGAGAACTATTTTCCTTTATGGGTGGGCTTTGGTTTGCACTCTCATTACACAACTGGCTTAATTGTTTGGGTTACATGTAGTATTGTAGACTTTTATCTTGGATCCTGTGGATACACCCAACATTCATGTTTTAAAAATAAATATTGTACTTCAATGAAATTAAAAGCACAATATCTCAAAGGTGACGGCTTCTGCTATTTGGTGGAAAATTGTTTTCATTGTTAACTTAGTAATGCTGAATGGTCCTCTGTTGTAGGCTACAATCAATTAATAGAACTAGAGAAGTTAGTGAGTAGTGACTAATGTATAACTATCCTAGATGATGTTGAGATCAACAGTTCTTGGACACTTATCAATATTATATTTTTTGTTGTGCTTGTTTCATTGTTATTTTTCTTTTTCTTTTCATTTAGGCGACCCTATGTAGTGAGTGAAACAGTATTCATCTGCATCTGCCTTTTTTTTCCTTTGCAAAATTTTTCAGGCTTTGAATTTGATCTTACTTACATCATTGGAATTATCTGAGATTCGAGATCTTTTGAAGCAATCACTGGTTAATCCTGCTGGGAAGGACTTGTATGTTTCTCTGTATGCCTCTTGGTGTCATTCTCCAATGGCAATTATAAGTCTTTGCTTTTTAGCACAGGTAGATATCTTTATCTTGGTTATGATTTGTTGGTTTCCATTTTAAGTCTAGCACATGTGCACATGGATACACTCACACGGCAATTTCTATCTGTGGATATTAGCTTTATGTCCTTTAGCTTTATTTGGATGACATGCTGCCTTTGTGTGATATCAATTTTGCATCTTCCTTAACAGACTTACAGACATGCAAGTGCTGTGATTCAATCTCTGGTAGAGGAGGATATACATGTCAAGTTTCTGGTCCATCTGGATAAATTGATTCGCTTGATGGAAACTCCAATATTCGCTTATCTTAGATTACAGGTGCTTAATTCAAACAGACTGTTTCATGAATATACATCTTTAAAAGTCTTCTAATTGCATATATTTTGTACTCAAGTCTGGTAAAATATGATTAATATGGAGATGTTGATTATGTTTATGATGATTAAACTTAAAGATCTGCAATCTCTTCTAATAATAATAATAATAATTATTATTATTATTCCCTTTTGGGGCAATACTTTTACTATTTTATCTCTATATTTCAGGAATAATGTAATGTATCTTTCAGCAATTTCAGGCTTTGTTTATCTTACCACCAGCCAAATATTAAAAAGGGCCACCTGTTTTTATCAAACCTCAAGTAGAGATTTAATCCTTGATAAACACACTTCTGACAATCCTTTTTTAATTTTTTATTTTTAACTTAAAAAATGAAGGTTATTTTATATGTGGGAAAATTTCACTCATAGGCATTATGTTAAGGTAAAGAAGTCGGATTTGCAAATCTGAATGGAGAATGAAGCTTCATTGTTTCAAATTTAACCTAAAATGGCCCTGAGAAGGCCTATAGTGCCCCAAAAAAGGTCCCCCAACGATTTAAAATCAAGGGGCTTGAGTCATTTTCCCTTCATCCATATAGCGCCGCTATTTCAGGCTATTGGCCGCGACCTCTTGCTATTTTTGCCGCTATTCGTGCTGCTACGGCCGCTACTGTGAAGTGCGCCGCTATTTCATTTCAATAGTTGCAGGTAGCCGCTATAGCGGCGCTATATCGCGCAGGAACAGAACTGGAGCAGGACGAAGATAAAATGTTTTTGAAAAGTTACACAGGTGGAACTCATTGACTGGGTTTTTGGCTTCCCTTTTACGAAAAGAGAAGGCAATTAAAAGAATATATCAGTTGTATTATAACTTGAATTCTTTTTTGCTTCTATACCCAGAAGAATGTATATACAAATCTTTATCAGCTGTATTATAAATTGAATTCTTCTTTGCATGTGCTGATCCTCATGTTAGCTTTTATCCTTTCTTCATTGCGTATGGTATGGTCAGTCCTCTTTTTAATGTGGTAAGGTATAATTTTATTTGTAAATGACTTCTCTCATGTGCCCAAACTGTGATATAACTTCGCAGCTTCTTGAACCTGGAAGATATATCTGGTTATTCAAAGCATTGTATGGTCTTCTGATGTTGCTTCCTCAGGTATCCACGAATTTATCAATTTCTTTTTATCTTAAGAAAAGCTGTTAAGACATTAATTTCCTACTAATAAGGTGTGTTCAAATGTCCTTTCACATAGGTTACATATTTGAATTCTCTCGTATTTTTTCTAAGCATTTAGAAGTGAAATTTTTCTTTGTATTATTCTCTGTTTACTGGGTTTCATTACTACATTCTTGTATAGCTAATTTTCTTATTTCAATGCAGTTAATCAAACTGCATTAATGTTGTTTAGTAGTTTAGAATAACAAGTCTTCTATGTGGGTGAAAATGATTTAATCTAGTTGTTGCACAACTAAATACATTTGGATAAAAACAAGGAAAAATACATACATAAAGGACATTGTGTAATTGTGATCTCTGAAACACTGACACCTGTCTGTAAAGCACTGTCCCGTTGTAGGACTCCAACATGAGACCTTTTGGTAGTCTCTAAGCAACTTTTTTTTTTCTTTCGGCTTAGACATTTCAAGCCGACACCTCTTGATGGCTGGATACTCGTGGGACTAATATATTTTTTCAAAGTCAAATAATAATTTTGTTTTTGTATGTTAGATACAATAGAAGATGAGTTGGGAACACTTGATGAGGGTTGTATTCTTCATGTTTATCTAATTTGTCATTTGATAAATCAGAACTTTAGAGTGTATTTTTTTCAATCATGATCAAGAAGGAAGCGAAACCATTAGATATATTACCTGTTTCTTTTTGAGACATAATGCTTACTCTGTAAAATGAGTTTTACAATTTTTAAGCTCATTGCCGCCTTGCCAGGACAGGGCACGGGATGTTTAATGTTTTCTTTATAAATATTCGTACTTGTCTGTAAAATGAGCTTTAGAGTGTATTTTTTTCAATCATGATCAAGAAGGAAGCGAAACCATTAGGTATATTACCTGTTTCTTTTTGAGACATAATGCTTACTCTGTAAAACGCGTTTTACGTTTTTTTAAGGTCATTGCCGCCTTGCCAGGACAGGGCACGAGATGTTTAATGTTTTCTTTATAAAAATTCTTACTTGTCTTGATTTTGAGAAGATTAGTATACACGCAGACACACGTTGTCCCAATGTCCTACTTTTTGGATGTTATTTGTTTCACTATGTCCGTGGCGTGTCATGTCTCGTGTCTGTGTGGTGTCATGTGATGTCTCGTGTCCGTGTCGGAGTTGGTACTTCATAGGTTGAGATTTAGGAGAAAGACATATCGTAGTAGAGGTTCCGGAAAAAAGACATCTAGTGTTATAATATGGCTAGTTACCACCAGTTCACATAGTTACTAGTTGTTCATGTATGGTTGTTATCTTGTGTTAGTTACCTTATGTTAGTTGGTTATGTGTTCGTTGGCAGGTTGAGGGGGCATGCTCCTCACCAATTCTGACCAAAGTGCACGCATGCCCCTCGCCAGTTTGCAGGGGCATATATCTACATATATATTTACATGTTCCTATAGTTCCTAGTTGTCTATGAATTAGGCTGAGTTTTTTGGACTGTTTAGAGAATAGTTACTCCTCCGCTTTCGCTTTCTATGAATAAGTGATGTATCTCTTCTTTATATCAATGTAATTCAATATGGTTTGAAACTTTTCCCTCTTCTTGGTAATTGGTGTGGTCCGTTATGTTATTGAATATAGTGGCCGATGTGAGTTCATCTTTATATGTTTTATCCCTTATGTTATTCCTTTTTTTATAGAATTGTTTCTGTCTGGCCAGTAAAAATTGTGATTCTGATATTTTGATAACAGTAACTATTGTTGGATGTATCAACTTGATCTTTATGCTAGTTACCTTCGACAGATTGATGTGTACCCAAGGCAATTTTTTTTTGGGGGGGTGGGGTGGGGGAGATGATTGTGTTAATGATCCTTTCTAAGGAAAGTCTTCTTTCATGAATTCATGATATGCTGTTTATATATGGACTTTGCAGCAAAGTGCCGCCTTTAAGATACTAAAAACTCGTTTAAAAGCTGTGCCGTCAAATTCTTTCAATGTTGAGCAATTGAAGAGAATGCCTTCAGCGGATCCCTACCAATTCAATCATCGGATGCCTGATGGATATTCAACCATTGAGGATGGTGACTCAACTGAAGATGGTGAAAGCTACAATGCAATAAATTTTCCTGCAAGGTTACAACAGTTTCAGCAAATGCAAAACCAGCATCGGATGCACCATAAAGCACGGACAAAGTCCTGTAATATTTCCAGCTCATTACTAAAGGTTACTGACATCTTCATTCTACGAGTCGATATTTTTTGTTTCATTAGTTTATTCATATAATTTATAGAGAATTTTGGAATTGGAGATGAAGAGGGATGTGTTGCATGATTTATAACTTCTCGATGATTATTTTCTTAATTTTGTTATTTTTGCCCTCATTTAAGACATCCTTTTGCTTTGTTCTGTATTCTGATGTCATTATCAAAACTGTATGCAGGAGGCACAAAGAGAGGAAGAGCCAAGGAGACCCCAGTCTATTGACCTAAATGTTCCTCCTTCAAGGTCAAAGAGAGGTCCAGGACAGCCACAATTATAATTCTAATGTAAATTGTAAATCATAGTAGGTTGGAATGGTAAAATTTCGGTTTTTCTGAATCGCGAAAAATCATGGGGCTTTTCTAGGTTATTCTTTTGACCTTGTAAAACATGATACCCACCTGGTTCTGTTATTTTTGGTTATGACCATGTGGGCTAGAGTTGATATTTTACCTGGAAAAGTTTCTTTTTGATTACCTGTTTATACTTACTGCCATGTGATAAAAGGATGTAGTTACTTTGTTGGACAAGGTTTGTGTGAGCGAGAAAGTGAGAAAATAATGGAAAATGTAAAGACAAGACTGAGTGTTTCTGTAATATGAGTAATTCTATGTCTCCAAATGAACATAAGATTGAGGAGGGCTACCAATACACTTGTAAGGATGCACTACAACACACTCACTGTGATTGTTTTTATTTATTTATTTTAGAAGTCAAAATATTTCTGGCTTTTCATAAAAAAATGTGTTGATTTCTTAATAAATCAATCACAATGAGTTTATTGAAGTGCGCCCTCTTAATTATTACAGAATCACTCATATTGCAGAAACACTGTTTTCTCGAATTACATTTTCCTTTTTTTTTTTCTCCCTAAACCCTAAAAATTTGAAACACGTAGTAGTTGTACCTTGGTTTTGATAGACACTAATGTGTGAACAGATTTCAACGAAACAGCATCATCAGTTTGGTTTTTTAACATCCTGTACTTTAATAGTCTCCCTTAAAGTCAGGTGGATATGTGAATTGAAGACAGGGTTAAAGTTGGGTGGAGTTTCAAGAGTTGGTGTGTTTGGAAATCTCGTAACACTTCAAAGGTCGTAAATGGAATTGCTACCTTCAGAGAATTTTTCCCACCGTGCAACCGCCGTTATTCAGTTTTTCTCGATTGGTAAAGTCAATCGTAGGAATATTTCTGAGAATGCCCTATCATATATATGTTTTGCAAATACAAACTTTGTATTTTTACATTTTTTCTGGACGCCACATTAAAAGACTCCCAAGATGGAGAAAAAGAGTGCGTCTTTATTTCGTCCTTACTTGTTTTCAAAGTCTTCCTTCTCGCCGCATCCCAGCGTCGCCTTCCCATGCCCCCGGCTACAGCAACTCTCTTAGCTCCACGTCCTTTTTCCCCGAAGTGCTCGCCTTCCACTCGTCGCTCTTAAAGAATCCTTCACCTTGCCTAGATGCGTTACTGACCTTCGCCCATCCTCCACCTCGCTTGTTATTGACCTTCTTGAACTCACCCTTCTGTTGACAACCCGCCTTTGGAGCCTTGAATCTTCCTCTCGCCTTTATGGCCTTAGCTGCGACCTTTGCCACTTCTTGCTGCACCGCCTTCCCTATTTCTTTCTCATTTAGAAGGGGTCCTTGCGGCGCTGGTAGCTTGACCTTAGGTATTCCCTACTTAGTTGGGTCACTCTCGCTCCAGTCGAAAAGGTCTAAATTATCATCCAACAATCTTTCCAAACGCAATTCCTGCTAAGCAGTAAGCCTGGATACAATCGCCAGAACTCCCCTGCTGAATTTTTGCTCTTCAAAATCGGCAATGATATCCGCCAGCGGCTCTCGGCCTTGGAGTTAGTAAACTGACCATCTTTTCCCGTCCTCCTCGAGCTGGGGAGATCCTGCCATGGCTGGCGAACCTCGGTCTCATAACACCTATACCTAGCAGCAGCACCTTTCTTCCCGTACAGGCTTAGACAATTGTTGTAGCATTATCTAGCTCGCCTTTGGTCGACCGCGATTCTCCCAACTTTTCCGCTATTAAGCGGGTATTTGACCACCAGGTGAGCCGTGGAAATTAGCGCACACAGGCGGTTCAATGTGTTTCGGCCAATAATCACATTATAGGAGGCCACTACTTGCAAAACCAAGTACCTTACTCGCAGCACCTTCGCTTCTCATCAAAGCCAAAGATCGTATCAAGGTCCAGATAACCCCTTACCCAAACCTGTTCACTTGAGAAGCCTACCAAGATTCCTGTGTAGGGAATCAAGTCTTGATCCGTCAGCCCCAGCTTTTCGAACGCGTCGCCGTAGATGATGTTCGCTGAGCTGCCTTGGTCTATACGCACTCGTCTGACATTGAACCTGTTGATCCTCACCATGATAACAATAGGATCGTCCTTATGCGTCTTGATGCCCTCGAAATCTGCCGTTGACACCACTATGTCTGAGTGTTGGAAGCCAAAAGGAATTTCCAGAACTGAACTTACCGCTCTCACGTGCCGCTTTCTCGCCGATTGAGTGTCGCCGCCGCCTCCGAACCCACCTACAGTTGGGTTTATGGTGTCGACCACCGACTCCATTTCCTTGTTGAAGGTTTCTTCAGCTCCTCCCCTTCCGGTCGCCAACGTTTCCTTTTGATCCTTCTTCGCCGCCGGCTGGCGGTTCCCTTGTTGGCGATCTCCTTGCTGGCGGTCTCCCTGTCGCGCTCTCCTTGTTGGCGATCTCCTTGCTGGAGGCCTCCTCGCTCATACTGCTTCAGCCGCCCCAATTGGATCAGCTTTTTATCTCCCTCTTCATGGTGAAGCAATCATCTGTGTCATGGCCCACCGACCGGTGGTCCTCACACCACTTGGTTGTGTCGATCCCGCTGCGTGGTGGGGGTTCCTTCTGGGTGGATTCTCCAACCATGTGTGCGGCCTTCACCTGTCGTAGGATATCTGTCAAATGTGCGTTGAGCTCCATATCCTCCTCCCGCCGGCGAGATCCCTGAGGCTGCCACGGTCGGTAACGATCTAAAGCCTCCCATCGCGGGTACAGCTGTTCCTTAACCAACTTTGCCACTGACTTCCCCTTCTTCTCCCTGTGCTTGCTTCCTTCGCCTTTTTCTTCACGCGCCTTTCCTTTCCCGCTTGTTTCTCCCGAGCACCGTCGCCTTCCTTCTTTGCACGCCTCCGCTTGAACGCGTCATCTTCCTTGTCAAGAATGTACGTGTTTGCTCGAGCTCGTATCTCCGCCATAGACCTGGCTGGCTTCCCACTCAGCTTACAGTTCAGCGAGCCAGACAACTTTTTTCGGGGAGGGACTAAAATTAAATTCTTTTACAAACACAAGGACTAATTTGATGATTATCCATTTTATTTATTTAAATAGACCTACTGTTAGTCTTAAAGGCCCATTTGATAGTTAGGATATGATAAGAGCAAGATATGATAAAGATATGGATAAGGGCATGATATGATATAAGAGCAAGATAAGCATTTATCTTATCATGTGTTGGAGGTTGACACAATAATAATAGGATATGATATAATAATGAAAGTACATATTATTTTTAGAATTTAATATTTATAATTACTTTTTTTCTAAAGAGTAATTGGTCAATTATTTTTTAGTTTTATAAATGAGTCTATATATATTTTTAAATTAACTAAAATTAAATTATTTTTAATTAATTATTCTATTTAAATTAAAAATACACCACTAATCAAATAAATTTAATTTAATATTTTAAAGTGATAAATAATAAAATTAATTAATTTTATAAAAATTATAAGTAGTGTTATTTATTTTTTAATAGTTATTCTATTTATAAATTATAAATGATAAATAATTATATAAGTACAAAAATATTGTAAGTATGTATAGAAGATGATAAGAGAAAACCAGTCCATATTTACTCATAATAATTCAATATACCTATTTTAGAGGTAATGCAATTTTTTTTTTCGAGAACATGAAGATTTTATTGATATATAAATAGGTCATGAGAACAATCCTATCATTTAGATTATCTAAAGGACAAAAGAAGAAGAACTCTGAATTAAATCAATCCAGCTCAATGTCCTAATAAATCCTTGTGCTATTTTGGTGAAAAGAAATGCTAATGAAGGAGTCTCATTAAAACCTCCATAGGAAAAACCCAGTGGGAAAAACCCTAATATAAGTAATGGTATAATATTAATTGAGTAGTAGCTAGTGATAAGAGAAAGAGTTGTCTATTTTTATATAACCAAGACCAATATTTTCACAATTGATAATTTAGTTCAATTTTCATTAATTTTTTTTTGAATTAATTAAATTTATATGAGTAACTAAATAATTTTAACTTTCTTTTTTCAAAAGCAAAAATTTATTGAAATCAATGGGAGTTGAGAAACAAGTCCTCGACAAAGGACACAATACAACACAAAAACCCAACAAACACAAAGCGTAAGAACCGCAAAAACACCCAAACTCTGCAACTGAATTAAAAGAGCGAAAACAACGTAAATAAAAAATAAAACGGAAAAACGCAATGGCATGAAGTCAAGCTGGACCTCCAACCCCGTAGAGCCTCCACTAAACCCACTAGCCATAGGTATGACAAAACCAACACGCACTGATTCAGAGTACCTATATCACGCAGAACTAATGTAGAGCTAGTATCATCACTGTCACAACGTATGAAACCGGTGGAGGGAGCGACTTCCAAAAGCCTCATAATGACAAAATGTAACGAAAGAAGACCAAAGAAAATGCTAGAAGAGAAATCCTAGATCTGTTATCTCCCTGTAATCTTGATTTCATGTTCGATTCTTTTGGAGTTTGTAAATGGCTACTAAAAAATCCGGAACAAGCCCTCCAGAACATCTCGATCTTTTGAAGATCCACCATCTTAGAAGAACAAAGTACAACACCCCACTGAAATGGAAAACACGCTACTTGTGCAGGTGGTGGAATCTCTTTGTGAAGGCCTGGATGCACACAAGAGCCATGTTAAACTGTGACTTCAAATAGTTGAAAATTGTTGTTAGTGGTCAAGATTTTACCAACCTGAATTAAGAGACAAACACCTTCTGTCTCCGCCGTGGAGGTCTGGCGACGCCCTAGAGTGGCATCATTGTGATTGTGACTCTATCTGATGCGAAATGCAAGGACAATTCTCAGAGAAGGAGAAATTTTATGTCTGGGAACCTCCATATCCAAAAAATCCAAGGTAAAAAGGACGCCCAAAACAGGGGTGAAAAATATAGACGCTTAAAATAAGGGCGAATGACAATAGATCAACGGTGGATGAGGCACTAGTGGCAACGCGAGAGGTCGTGATGATCGTGAGCGCAGCCGGAATTCTGGAACCCGGGAAAAAACAACGCCTTAAATAGGGGCGATTGTGAAGAGGACCTTATTTGTTACACAACGAAGGACTCCGAATTACGATAAACCTAATCCAAATTATAAAGCTACAACTCAAACAAATCCAAATGAACAAAATGTTTAATTGAATCGTACTAGTATTTACTGGGGGTTAAATGAAAAAATCGACAATTATGAAAGATGGCGTCATTAGAATTATGAGAGGTCTTGAGCGACAATGGAACCTTCCAACGCTCAAAACCTAGCAGAAAGCCTTGGTTTTCTCTTTTAATTTTTTTACACTATTAATCCATAAAATTTGACATTAGGCAAGAATATGTCCTTATTATACGTAGCCTGTTCCTTATATATAAATTAAGACTGTTCTGAATTAACACTATAACATAAATCATACTAAAGTATATAAGATGATAAGCGGTACTCCCGAGGAGTACTGTTCGGTAGACAATGGTGTAAGTGCAAATTATCATCGTATATACTTTAGTATGATTTATGTCATAGTTTTTACTAATGTTCAAACAAAATCTTCACCATTAATCTAAATTACATACATGAAATGACATATGCATAATCGAAACTTCTCATAAAGGTTTTGACTCTTTGGGACAACATCGTGGGAAATGATCAGCATAAATTATATTACAACATTTAATTATTTTAACACATATCTATATCTTTGGCCAATTTCACTTGAAAATTTCAAATGCGTTCCACCAGATGAAGGAATAAGGGGCTATTTTGGAGAGAAAAGACATAAAGAAAACACAATTTTTTTTTCTAGTATGATGCCCTTTATTTGAATAATGCATATATAAAACTACACCACAATAGTTCCCAACTACATAATGGATATGTAATAGAAGGGGAACAAATTTCAAAACAACTTATGAAGCGATAATTAAATTTCAAATCCTAAACAGTCCTAACTCTATGATTGTTGAAAAAACTTGAACTTGAAAAAAAATTGGGCATCATCTTCATCATCATGGGATGATATTAGTAGAAACCAGGGGGTAGTCCTCCATGTCCTCCCTTGTTGTTAAGGCCACCAAATAAGGTTTGAGTCTGCATCATTGGGCCTTGAAAATTTAGTGGTGAAAACACCTGAGGAGGTGTTGGTGGTGGGTGGTGGAGAGGGATCATGGCGTTCGAGGGTCCAGTAGCAAAATGTTGATACATCAGTGGGTTGGTAGGGGCATCACTAGCAGCAACATCACCTTGCATAGGGAGCATGTCACAATAGCGAGTGACTTGCTTCTTGACCTCATCCAAGGCCCCCTTGAACTGCTCAAGTTGAGACTTGTCCATCTCTTTAATCAGAGAGGCCCCCCAAAATTGAGCTTGCACTGCCTTGATCTGACGATCTAGCTCCTTGATGTGCTTCTTCTCAGCATCGATTTGGTTGTTAAATAGAAATATTTTTGCATTGAGCCCAAGCACGTCAGCGCTACTCTGAGCATTGACGTATTGCATGTTGTTAGCCGGTTGAGTCGGGACCTCCAAGAGGTACTTCTCAATGATGGTCTCAACATTCGGATGGCCGAATGAAAACACCTTCTGGCCCGGCGAGATGACGATGAGAGCCATCTCTGCATCAGAAAGCGTGGAGAGCTCGCTTGCTTTCTTGAAGATCCCAGTGCGGCGCTTCAAGAAAGTAACCTGCAAATGTTTCTGATTCGTCATTTTCTTTATGTCAATCTTTTTACGCCCCCAACTTTTCTTTCCTGAGGTGGACATGGCTGTTGAAGAACGAAATAAAGAGAAATGGAGGGATAAGAGTGTAGAGGATGAGTTGCAGACACATTTCGAAATCACGTAAAAAATGCTCTTTTTATAGGCAATTTTTATGCATAGATTAATGTTGTATTGACATGTATCTGGATTGAAATTTTGTGCATATCCTCATTCGCATGACTCATATAGTATAAAATTAATTTTGAATCAATGCTGCATTACAGACAGCTGTTCGCAATATGACTCTGATTTTTTGTAAAGGTAAATATTTTATTAATAAGATAAGTTTATGAAAAAAAAAATCCAGAGCATATTTTGAGTAAATTTTTCTTTCGGGACAACTGTTCACAGGGTGTCTCTACTTACGCAACAATATTTATTTTATATTTGTTTTAAAAAATATCAATTGACAACTTACGCCTCTTCATCTGTTTCTAGAAATAAGCAAGATTAATTGTAAATATTAACGGTGGACCATGTTAAAACTAGTCCACCAATGAACCATGATTTTGCCTGTTATAGAAAGTACCAGCTTATATAAGTTTTTGGTTCGAAATATTTATCATATACTGATTGGATTAACAAATACCCCAATGTCGGTTGTCACGGGGGACGCGGATTTGACAGTAATGCTGAACGCTTTCATGGAACAAATGGCTGCCAGGCAGCAAGCGCTAGAAGAACATATGGCGGATCTCTCTGTCGTCGTTCGGGACTTGGAGAAGAAAACCCTGGGAACCAGCGCAGACGGCAGCAGCACTAGCGTACGTGACAACAGCAGCACTGGCATACGTGGCAGCAGCAGCACCGGTGTACGTTACTGCGCAGGAAAATCCATGGTGCCGAGATATCCCAAGATGGAATTTCTAGTTTATGACGGCAACGACGATCCTTTGGGTTGGCTGAAACGCTGTGAGCGATTCTTCCATAGCCAAAGAACTGTTGAGGAAGACTACGTGGGACTAGCGGCTTTCCATTTCTTGGGCGAGGCTCAATTATGGTTTAATCATATTGACCAGGAAGGAGAAGAATTGGACTGGAACCGTTTCAAGGAAGGTTGTCATGTAAGGTTCGGGCCACCCTTGAGTAACAACCCCTTTGGGGAACTCTTTAACCGAAAACAAACAAGATTTGTTGAGGAATACCAATGTCTATTCCAATCGTTGCTGGCTCGGACTTCTGACCTGAAATACCATCAGAAAGTGGACATGTTCACTACTTGCTTAACAGATGAACTCAGAATTGATATCGAGATGCACCAACCTGAAAATCTCGGTGCTGCCATGAACCTGGCTCGAGCATTAGAACGTAAACAAAAGGTATCACACAGAACTCTTCCACCATGGACTGTGGGGAATGGCCATTCGATTGCCCTGATTGACAAAACCCAGATTGGCAAGGGAAGTGGAAAAATCTGCAAGCCAACAAGTGGAAACAACAGAGGGGGGCTCTTCAACACCTTTTTTAAAAGGTTAACACGAGCTGAAATGGCGGAAATGAGGGAAAAAGGGATGTGTTTCAACTGTGATGAGTCATATTCAACTTGGCACGAGTGTAAGAGGCTATTTTGGATTGAGGTTCCCAATGATGACAACGACCCGGAGAACGATCTTACAATTTGACCTTGAGGACAAGGTCAATGCTGAGGAGGGGTGTGATGATATGGATGCATATTTGAATTGATGCTGATATGATTTATTTTATTTAGGATATTTAGGATAACTCTATTTTATTGTTATATCTTTATAAGTTAGGATTTGATTCTATCTTATTTTATAAGACCTTAGGATTTGTTTCTTAGTTTCCTAGTTTCCTATTTTCTTGTACTCAACCCTTATTATAAATAGGTATTTCAGTATTGAATACAATCAAGCAAGTATTTTCTAAAGGAACCGTAAATAAAAGAAACTCTGTCAAGGACGAGCACGCTTGTTTTCTACAAAATGGGTCGCAAGAAGAATTCCTCTGCGTCCTGACCAATGACCAGATCCTGCGCTAAGGTTCATAACAAAAAAAAAAAAAACAAATACCCCAATGCTTAAGCTTGACTTCATTTTCAGTTTATTCTGGCAATAATTCATCAATAACATGACCTGCATTTTGGGATTAGATATCTTGATATTTCTACATACGTATATGTAGTGTTTGATATATTAATTTAATTTGGACTGATCAGGGACTTCCTAGGTTAAAGGCTCACCTTAGAAGACGATCGCTCTCAAAATGTTTTATGGTTGAGGCGAGCAAGGATCCCATAAATTTAACCTAAGGGTCAGCCTTCGGTGATCAAGATATAACTAGGGTGTTGTGTTAGGGCAAAGGAAGCGTCCACTCTAAAGCCTTCGCTCATGGAAAGCCACTCATGTAGATGGCGAGTTGGTTCCTTGTTTTAGGGATTTTACACTATTATGGCGGGCCAAGTATGGTTAACAGTATGTAATGAATCTTGGATCGTTATTCTGTGAGGCCCAAGAGTCCAATTTGGAATCAGATTTAGGGTTTTAGACTTTTCCTCTAAAAGAGAAAAATTTTCATTTGTAATTGGCATGCTCACTTGATTATTATACAAAAACGGCTAGGTCTTTAGACATTCCTACTTCTGCTAGGGTTCCGACTTGGTTTGCTTCATTATTTTACTCGATGTGAACATTGATGTCATCTATGGGTATATGATAAAACTTTTCCCAGGTCCTGTCGTTATTGTTAGTTCAAATCGATGAACACTCGTAATGAAGGCGTGAGAGACAGACGATGAGGTCCAAGCTGGAATGGTGGACGTAGCCCTGGAAATGATAGAGGTGGAAGAGTAGTAGAGGGAAGCGGAAGAGCACTGGGAAGAAAAGCTGGATGTGGGTATCGAAACGTTGGCGGAGGGAGAATAATCATTGGAGGTCGTGCTCCCAGAGGTGACAAGAGCGAGGTGGTTGAGAACATAGGTGGAGTTTTGATTGACGACGTTTTTCCTCCTCTGGTCTTTGTTACCCCCTGATGATTAGCGGCGGATGCAGGAGAACATAGATACGATTCAACAACAGAATAAGCTTTTGCAGGCTCAACTGAATCATCTTCAGTAGGAATGCGACCATCTCCATTGAGAAATTAATATTTAAATACGAATAATAAAATCAACATATTAATTTTCAATGAAAAGTAAGTGAAAATATACTCAAAGTGTAATTGAGTCTGAATATAAATGTTTTTAAACCTGGACCTACTTTTTTTCTACACTTTAGTTTTATTTCCACTTACTTTGTTGTACTTTTTTTCATTTTCTAACACATCATTAATCATATGTCTTATTTATATCGTTTCTTTTCTTTTATTTCTATTTTTCTGAGTGTGAGTGGATTTAAGGTGTTAAAAAGAAAAAAATTGTCATATATAAGTATTTTTACAGTTTTTTTTGTCTATAACATTAGTAACTAATTTAAATTTTATTTTGACAGCAACAAGTAATTTGAAATTCAGCCATGCATTAAATATTGATTTCTTGAACGGAGAATGACTTGAGTTTCGCCACCGTTTTCGTCCAATGCAAGCCATCTGACGATGGTCGTGTTCATGTCAGAGGAAATCCAACTGAGCCTGTAGATGCTTGTGTGACGCGGATCACGTCAATGTTGGTGCAAATCCGTGCCAAATCTTCTAGCGTCACCGCCGGTGGCAGCGAATTTTCCTCGTGCAGTTGAGGTCCCATATCTAGCTCTGCTCGACCTGGGTCGTCCTAATTTGGGACAAGCATTAGATTAGGTACGAGATCTTTGTAAACATGCTCCTGCTTAACATGCTCCTCCAAGACCTGCTGCTAACGAACAAGCCCCAGTATCCTATACACCGACGCAATGGAGAAACACACTTTTGCTCCGGCGAAACTCTACGACGCCTATACCACGTCTCCATCTCACAATTCTCACTTAAGAAACCATACGACCTTGGAATGAATTTCTCGATCTCGCACATACGACCCCTATTGTTCATGTACAGAGAAAAATGAGGAAGGAACAAGTCTGAAACCCTAGCAGAGGTAGGGTCTTGTAATAACCTAGCCACCTAATGTATATCAATCAAAAGTCCTTTTCTCAACGTATACAATTTCTCTTTTATAGGGGGTAATTGGAACCCTAAACTAACTCAAGTCGACTCTAAGCCCCAGTATCCTATACACCGACGCAGTGGAGAAACACACTTTTGCTCCGGCGAAACTCTACGACGCCTATACCACGTCTCCATCTCACAATTCTCACTTAAGAAACCATACGACCTTGAAATGAATTTCTCGATCTCGCACATACGACCCCTATTGTTCATGTACAGAGAAAAATGAGGAAGGAACAAGTCTGAAACCCTAGCAGAGGTAGGGTCTTGTAATAACCTAGCCACCTAATGTATATCAATCAAAAGTCCTTTTCTCAACGTATACAATTTCTCTTTTATAGGGGGTAATTGGAACCCTAAACTAACTCAAGTCGACTCTTGGGCCTTTTAATATCTTGGCCCAAGAGTTCGGACAAGATCTATGCCCACACATAGGCAGGTACCTCCTTAGTCCCTAAATGTCTATCATTATTTCACATTAATGCTTCTTGTCCATCCTTTACCCAGGTTGATCCATATTAGCGCTCTTAAGGTCCACTAAAGCCCTCCAGCGAAACATTTTTTTGGCCCTAAGGCTTTCCCAATCTAGCATTTATCTAAATGAACGATTAAACTTGTATTTATAGGCTAGATGTGTAGGTTCAATGTCTCTGCAAGAAAGTTAAAAGTCCTTTAAGTCGAGCTTCCGAGCGCATATTTTCTTGGTGCCATTGTGCTTAAGTATATGCCTTGGCCCTTTGCTAGGCCTGTTGGGCACTTCTCCAGTCGTGTCGGGGTGGTGTGTTCCTAGATCAGGTCGTGTTGGTCGAATTCACAATTTCTTCTTATGTGAATAACCTAGTGAATTGCTGCGACGTCGCCGGGTCATATGACTTTTAGATCCGACCGGAGCAAAAAAGAGTCGACATATTCAAATTTATAAATATGTTAATAAGTATAGAATTTGAATATATTATAAAAAAATATAATTTAGAGGTGGGCAAGATAATGAAAGGATATGATATCAACAATGAAAGGATAGAATTTAATTTAAAAAAAATTAATAATTTTAAAGAGTAATTAGTCTATTATTATTTATTTATTTATTTTATGAATGAGTCAATATCTGTTTTAAAATTAATAAAATTCAATTTATTTATTACTAAGTCTATTTAAATTTAAAATACATCAGTAACTAATTGATTTTAATTTACTAGTAGAAAGTGATAAATGTAACACCCCGATTTCGGTGGCGTCACTTTAGTAACCAAAAATAAACTTAATGCGGAAAAACGTGAATATTTTTTTTTGATAATAACTAAGACAAGACTGAATTGAATAAAACCCGAATGCGAAAAGCAATAGAACTAATATACAATATATAAACAGCCCCCGCTGTAGGAAGCAACCTCGTCACGAGTAAACCTCCAGTGACGGAAGGAGAAAGATGTAACGCCCGTAGGCAATATGTACAAACCGAATGAAAGGGTGAAGTGTCCGCAACACCATCCCTCAAAACTGAGAATAAGTTAGCCCAGATGGCCTAAAACAAGACCTCCTAAGTCCAACCAACTCCCTGTGATTCCCGTAAAGAAACCACACTAAAAGCTATAGGTGGGAAGCTACCCTGTCCCAAAAGAAACAAATGATGTTCAGAGCTAAGACCCTACTCCTACACTAATCCCATCTTGAGGAGCTCACACCAGCACTAAAACCTACATGCTAGCATGATCGTCGTCCGAATTCGAAATCCAGAACGACCTAGTCTATGTACACCATCCGTCATCCTCTCGCTACCGCGATGCGTTCCTGTTCCAGCATCCCAACCTAGTTTCCCCCGAAGGGTGAACCATCATGAACTAGCCCGCCAAAGACATCTGACAATGGGCGTTTGTCCGCCAAAGCACACACAGAAGACGCGAGGGTCAACTCCAAAGAATTATATAAATAATACCACCGATAGATATAGATAAGGAAATAGCCACTTAGGCTTATAGCTAGGGATAACATCCTAGGGTTGCACATTCCACAATAACATAAACAACAATAATAACATTTAGCATGTTCCAAATAGGATTAACAAATAACAATCACATTCGCCAACTAAATTAGTATGCATGTTGCATGATATGCAAATGACGGTTAACCCAGTTAACCAAATGCATTCCGGAAATGGATGGACATCAAACGGATCAATCCTAGCACCAGCAACGGTGGGACCATTTCTGCCTGCGTGCCTCTTACACCAAACAAAGGTATGGACAACAACGAGTCAATCCTAGCACCAGCAACGGTGGGACCATTTCCGCTCGCGTGCCTCTGGGATGGACATCAACGGGTCAATCCTAGCACCAGCAACGGTGGGACCATTTCTTCCCGCGTGTCTCTTACACCAAACCAAGGTAGCCAGATCAGCTACTAAGAGTCACCTAGCAGCGCTCTTACGCGGAAATCCTGGTCTTATAACCAATTTTGGAATCCGCCGTGGTCCGGTATCTCGCCGTGTTTAAACCACTTAATGAGTGCATGCAATGCAGTGATTAGCCAAACAACGTCTCCGACCTCACTCGACACGTCGCCACGTGTTCTAGCTAAATTAATGTCTCTAAAAGCTTACCCTAAGGTAAAGTCGATTCTGCGACAAAATACAATAATCATAAAATGAGTGCAACCACTCACGATGACTCTTCGGGTCATCACTGCTCTCACGAAGTCTCACGCTTCAGTGAAGTTTCATGCTCTCACAAGGTCTCACGCCTCAGTGGAGTTCCATGCTTCCCACAAGGTCTCACGCCTCAGTGGAGTATCCCGCATTCACAAGGTCTCACGCCTCAGTGAAGCTTCTCGGCTCATCCCTTGGATGGCTAACAAACTGCTCAACGAGCGAAGGAGTACCAACATACTCAGAACTTACCAAACTCCTCAACACTTGGATCCGACGACACTTCTCGTATTCCAAAAACTACGGTTTGCATCCGAAGCTTCCTTTCGAGTTTATTATCTTTATTTAAAGATTTAGAGGTTGTTTAATGTCTTATGAGTTTTCTTTTCAAAATAATATCCTTTTTAGTCTTATCGAAATTCCTATAAGTTCTCGGGATCTCCTAATCCCCAAATGACTCCAGAGAATGTCTCGATCCATACACATCATAACAAGGCCCGAATCTCATTCGTCCTATCAAACTTTCTCAAAACTCTCAAATAAAAATCGGCATGACCTGCCCGCTATTCTCACGATTCAGAATTTCAGATTATAGTGCAAAAGCAGAAC
Source organism: Lotus japonicus (assembly GCF_012489685.1). Classification (NCBI taxonomy): domain Eukaryota; kingdom Viridiplantae; phylum Streptophyta; class Magnoliopsida; order Fabales; family Fabaceae; genus Lotus; species Lotus japonicus. The sequence continues at coordinate 17,535,055 of NC_080042.1, read as the reverse complement.
TTACTTATCATAATCAATCAACAGGTCATAGGTCAATATCTTAAGCAATAACCACATAGCACTTATCATATAAGGCATGCACCACACATCCTAAATTACCCAATTAGCACTTAGCATGTAATTCACTCATCAAAAACATTCAGTAGATGCATCATCTACATTGTCAGCCGAAGCCTCAGAAAACATTTTCCAATCACACACAATCCAGTGCATAAACAGTAAACAATGTCGAAAACATCGACCCTAAGCATTAACTAGAGATTCAGTGAGAAGCCCTCACCTGAAAGTTCTCCAGAATGATCAACTAGTGCTTCCTCGCTCTCAAAGTGTTGGTCCTCGGGGAAATCCTCAAAAGCACCTTTACAATAAAATCACAGAATACTATCAGAATCTATCGGAAACTAAGCTATCGATACTTACTAAGGTTACTCGAAGTAATCTATACCCTAAGGTACGACAAACTAGCGCGAAAGACAAGTTTTCGGAAAAGGAAATTTTCCTCCTCCCCCCCTAATAGGGCTCGGCCACTTTGTGCAATTATGGGGCTCGATTTTTCTTCGATCAAACTTGGTTCCTATGCTTTCATAAGCCGTAACTAAGGGTATTCTGAACTCGGAAAAATTATCGGATTAAAAACTGTCGCAGGGGTATTTTGGTCATGATTTTTAACTTAGGATTTTTCAAAACTGAAATCCCAAAAATAAAATTTTGCAGGGACGTCACCAACGACGTTTATGACAACTAATCCTACTAGCACTAAGCTAAGGCGATAGTTTTCAGCCTAAAAGTTGAAGCTTTACTCCAAAAACTCCAAAAATGGGTATTTTAGGCTAAAATTGATTCCGGCGGAATTCCGGCGACATAACGGAAAATCTAACCCGGCAGAAGTGATCTTGGGCGCATAAGGAAGAGGTTTAGAATCAGAAATGAAAGATTCAGGATAGTTTTGCAAAAACCCATAAACTATCCGCTCAGAAAACTCTACAGAAAAGCTATGGAAAAAGCGATCAGAGGTAAGGATTAGCGACTATACCTCGAAACCTTGAAGCAGCAACTAACGGATCAACGATCAAGCAAGTAATGAAGAAAATCTTCTCTTCTCCCTCCCTTGTAGAACTCGCGGCCTTGATGAAGAAAATGGAGGAAAATTTGAGTTTTTCTTCCTTTCTTTGCTATATATAAAGGTTGGAAATTCGCGGGAAAATGAAAGTTTCGCGAATCTGATTTTTCCAACTTCATTCTCCATGAATTAATAGATATGTTTTGGCAAAAGAGTTCCAAAACTATAAAGAGGTCTCCTTGTATTTTTGGCAACTAAAGCATAGTCGGTATAAAACTATTTTACCCGATAAGTTGCTTTTTGCATCGAATGTCGGAATGGAAAACTTCCTTCGGAAGAAAGATTGAAATCATCAAGAGAAATGGGTGTACGCGTGTAGAATCTTCATTTGAAGCTCTGAATAGAAAAAGTCCCCATAGTCAGGTGATTCTAGGGTTTTGAAATACCAGGGATTCGGTTTCGGCAAACTTCCGATGATTGGAATCGGACGTTTGTAGATCCTAGAGTTTCGCCGCGAAACGATTGTGATATATGGAAGAAGAGAAGTTCTAACATTTCTCTGAAGATTTTTGGAATTAACTTCCATCGTGCCTAAAAGTGAAAATTAGCTATATACTAGGGTTTCTGACCTAGGTTAAGCGTATAACGATCGTGCTATAACTTTCATCGACTTTGGTAAAATCCTTAGACTTTTCCTGAACTTTCTCCTTCACAAATTTATTTCATTTGGTAAACTCTTGTTCAGGTTTTCCTTCACGATACGTCAAGCCTAATCGTAAATGGAAATCTCTTCCAGTTATTCTAAGCTTAAAAACTTGGGTCTCACAATAAATAATTAAATTAATAAATTTTAAAAATAATATTAATATTATTTTCTTAAATTAGTCTTTATTTAATTATAAATATAGAGATGGATAAGGGTTGGATAAGATAAGAACACGATAGACTCATATCCTATCATGCGTTTGAGGTAGACTTGATAATGATATGATATGATATCAGTAATGAGTAACTAATGAAATTTCAACGGAGTAAATATAAATTTAAAATTTCTAAATTTTAACAAATTAAATAATCTATAAATTTTTATTTTTATTTTTATATATAAGTTTATATTTATAGAATTTGCTAAAGTTAAATTATATTTTATTAATGAGTTTATTTAGATTAAAATGTGTAGGTCACTAGTTGATTTTGACTAATTAAGCAAGTGATAAATAATAAAAATTAATATAGTCTTTTAAAAATAGTCTATATTAGTAGGTAAACAGTTTTAAGAAAGTCCTTCTTCGGGGTTGCTAAAGTTCAACGTCAACGGTGCATCGAAAGGTAACCCGAGTCCCTCAGGTATTGGTCGTGTTATCCGTAACCATGATAACCTTATTGTGGGGTATTTTTCCAAGAGCATTGGGCACGACTGGGCTTTCGAAGCGGAGGTCAAGGCTATCCTCCATGCCTTGCTCTTCTATCAACAATTTTTAATTAGCAACGTTCTTATTGAAAGCGATTCAACCTTGGCTATTGGTTGGGTACTTTCTTCTGAAAGGAGGCCTCTTGATTTGCTTAACGATCTTAACCATATTGACTACCTCGCCCTTCAAGTGAATTGTGTGGGATTTCACCATGTCTTCCGTGAAGCTCTTGTGGAGGCGGAAAAACTTTCCAAAGATGGCTGCTCCAGAACCGATAATTTGTGGGTGTGCTTGGAAACTTCAGTGCCGTAATTGTGCAGTGTAGCTGGTTGTTATGTGCTGCTGCTGCTGCTTAGTCCTACTTCCCTTGCTGCGAGGTGGTCTGGAGTGTTTTTCTACTGTTCTAACGTGAAGCTTCAAGTTGACTTATTCACGCTTGTCTTGTAAAGGCATGGTTCCTAATCATCACATCGAGTTTGAATTCATCACAAATTCACAATAAATAGACACTTAAACTTATATGTATTTATTTATGTCATGGTTTAAAACTATTAACTAATCAATTCATATGCGTAGAACCCTCTATGCATGGCTAGGGATGACTAAAGATGGCAAGAAAACCAAACCTGCAGGGCCTAACCCGAACCGACACGAAATTTCGGGCAAAACCCGATATCTTTGGGTTTGGGTTTCACCCGAATTTTAAAATCTGTTTGGGTTTGAGTGTGAGATTGATTAAACCTGCACCCAAACCCAAACCCGAATTTGTGGTTGTTTTTATTATTTTGTTATATTATTTGTGGTTGTTGTTTCTTGAAGACTTCGACTGAGAAGTTTAATTAGAAGAATATTGAAGAATGAAATTGAATTAGACATTTAGAATTATGTTTATAAATCCATGAATTATGTTGTTTATCAGCATATGTTCATGAACTATAATTTTTCTTTTGTATTGGAAAGATGATGATGTTTAATCTGCTTATGTTCATGTTGTTCTGTTATGTACATGTTGTTTCCAGGTCAGATTTTTGACTTTTTTGCGGGTTCGGTGCTCACATCGGGTTTTGGATTTGGGTTTGGGCAACCCGAAACTCAGGTGTTTGGGTTTTGGTTTAACTTTTGCACCCATGTTGGGTTTGGGTATGGGAATGACCAAACCCGCACCCACGGGGCCTGTTGCCAACCCTAGGGATGACACTCGCGTAGAGCGGGGGTGGGGAGTGCTTGTCCCCGTTCCCACTCCCCATCTATGTGGAGGGTGAATTTTCACCCCATCCTCAATCCCCAACTCTCCACAGGTCCCCATGGAGATCATTAATGGGCTGGGCGAGACTTCATAAGCCTAATACTCGTCTAAGCACCGGAAGGACGTAAAGATCAAGGCTTGATAAGACCTGGCATTAACTGGGCGACCAAGGACAGGGACGAAGACATGCGCTGTAACGGTTAGCCATCGCAAGGAGTTCCCCGCCTTATGAACTGGACTTGGGCCTATTTTATTTATTTCAATTGGGAATTGGGCCCTGGATGTAAGACCCTATTCCCAGAACCTTCTAGATAAGGATCCACCCACTATAAAGGGGTGGGTGGGGGGCTCCTCCATTGTACTAAGAGATTTTTTTATTGATATCATCTTTCCTTATTTGTGCTATGCTAGGGTTTAATAGAATATTCCCTTATCCTTAGTAAGCCTTTAGTACGAAACATAGGCGCCGTTTGTGGCTCTGCCTTAGGTGTTTTATCAGTGAAGCTGAGAGGTTAGAGTTGCAGCGAATGGAGAAGATGTTTGGCCTCGCGCCGGAAAGGGGATGGTAGGCACGTCGGTCGGAGTACGGATCAGATCTATGTTCAGGCTATTCAATCTGAGCCTCAAATGGAGTAGGAGGCTTCTTCTCGGGCGGCACCGTCGCAGACGACAAGGTCGCGCAGGAGCGCGATGTCGGATCCAACCCCGATTATTGACCCATATCTGCTTGTTTCTCCAGATCCGAGCCTTGGGGGTGGAATTCCGACGCCGAAGGGAGTGAATCTGGGTCGACAACAAGTGGAGGTACCACATGGCGTTCCACATCCAACGCGAGGTGTTACTCCGACAGATCTGAAGCAGGTTTTGGACACTATACATGCGGTTCAATGCCAAAATGAACATTTGCAGGCTCAGGTGGAATATTTGAATCAAATGCGTGATTTCCGCCATGGGTGACGAGTTGAAGCTGAGGACGTTGTGGAATTCCAGCCATTCGCACCAGCGGTGGCGGCGGTGGAGATTCCAAAACATTTGCAAACTTTAACATTGGATGTGTATTTTGGCGACTCAGATCCGATGGATCATTTGATGGTTATTGGCAGAGCCACTGATTCTGTCAAGTGTCATTTGTTGCCTTCAACTTTTAAGGGGACGACGATTACTTGGTTCATCAAACAACCGCCATATTCAGCTTGTAACTTTACAAACTTGTCCACTAAGTTCTTGACTCAATTTTCTGCCAATCAAGCGCAAAAGGAAACCACTGCGGACTTATTTAATGTTCGCCAACAGCAAGGTGAAAGTATAAAAACCTATATGGCGCATTTTAGTAAAGTCTCAGTACAGTTAGAGGACGCTAATCCTCAGGTTTGTGTGACATTGTTCAAACATAGTTTGCGGGCGGGACCCTTGAATAGCGATTTAACTCGAAGGCCGGCGCAAGATATGTCTGAGTTGCATGCTAGAGTAAAATAATTCATTTTGGTTGAGCAAGATGATCAATCAAAAAAGGAGTGAGAGGAATGGCGTAAAGACTTTCAGTCAAATCCCGCCGGCGAGTGATAACAGTTCCGCAAGTGTACGGATTGATCGAAGTAATAAAAAAATATCCAACCACAAGGATAGTTGTTTATCAAATTGTTCAAGGATTTTAGTGTTTAGAATTGTAAAAAAGAAGGCAATATAAGTTTGAGGTTTTGTTGTGTTTAACACACTTTTGATTAAAAGAAAGAATTGTAATTTAGATAAAGAAGTATCCTGGCTAAAGTTTCACTTAGTCCAATTATGTTTCTTACAACCAAATCCTTATATGAACTTTAGAACCCCTTCTATGGTGATGTAGCCTTTACCTTCACTTGTTAATACCTTAATCAAGCAAATCATTCAATCTCAAGTTGCTAAGCCTAATACCTTAGTACCTAGTCAATTAAATTGAAGAATTATTGTTCTATGTTCAGGCCTACACAATAAGTTCCCACCCTTATACCTAAGTGGTGGCAAACAAATCAATCTAGTCCCAAGTCCCTTAATCCTTACCAACTACCGTTGTGCAAGAATAAAGCAAAACACTTGCATGCATTCAAGAGAATATTGAAACAGATAAGAGATACATAGAAAGAAAACTTTATTCATATAAGAAACTCAGAAGTTCAAACCATAATAAGAACTAAGGTTCACTTCACCCAAAGTACAAAGATAACTAGCCAAGCATGGCTAGGGAATTCATAATGCAAATTAAAAAAATAAAAACACGAAACAAGAGTGCCAAGAAGCCTCCCACAAGCTCCAAGAACCTAAATCTCTAAGTTTTGTTTAAAAAGTTACAAGATACCTAAAAGAAATAACAAAAACCCTATTTATAGAGTTTCCAGCGGCGCACCACGCATGTGCGTGGCCTCCCCCACGCACATGCGTGGATTATTTGTTAAAACGCAGCGCCCAGGTCAGCCCTCCACGCATGTGCGTGGCCTAGGCGACACACATGCGTGGCCTTCAACTCTTGCCACAGAGCTATGCCACGCACATGCGTGGCTCATCAGATTCTTCTCCAATTTTGTAACTCCTTATTCACCTATCATCATGGCTCATTATTTGGCCTTCAACCATCATCATTTGCCATCAACAACAATGTAACTCATGGAAACATCTCATTAATCATGATAATTCATTATCCCTTCATTCAATTCAGCAAACAAAACTCCCAATATACAATCATCACTCTTGAATTCAAGATATATGCCTCTGCATAATGTAGAACATAAGTTCAAGAGCTACAGAGTGACCATACCAAAATATATACAAAAATACTTACACAACCATATTATCTATAATCTATCTATAATATATATAAAAGCAAAGTTTCTGCAGCCTTGAGGGCAAAAAAGTCCTTCAATAATTTATTCCAAAAACTATGAAAGTTGGGCATGGATATATTTGTAAAAAAACATTTTATTTCACTCAGATTTGATCTCAGCCGTTGATTTACAATTATATCAGTTTCAGTCCTTCTTTCATTCAATCTGAAACGATTTTCAGTTTAAAAAAATAGAAACGCTTCCCCTTTCACCTTACCTTCGTTCATTTTCTCCTTCTCTGAGCCGTTTCTCTAGGGTTTCAAAATCATTTAAAACCTTCCTCAGAGAATTTCATGTATCTAGCTGCTTCAGTCAAGGATTCGCATTCTTTAGATTATCAGTTTCATTTGCACCCTTTTCTCCCAAATTTTTCAGCGCGCCGTTTGAGAGGAAGAAATTGAATTTGGGAAGAACGGTTTTGTTGGGGTCAGAGGAAAGAAGCTTTGGATGATTCGTGATAACTAAGAGTTTGTGAAGCCGTGGGCTCTGAACAAGGCGAGGATTGAGTCAGGGTTTTGTGAGTCGGTGAGACGAACTCGGGTGGAGATGCTGGAAGCGGTTTCAGGGGAGAAGTTGAAATTGTTGATGAGGTAGTTGGTGGTGAATGAGTGTTGTTTGGAGGAGGAAAAGTGGTGAAGAAATGAGGGGGTTTTGATGATGGTGATGTTGAGGTTAGGGCAGAAAAGTTGATGTTTTTTTGGTTACAATCAGATTTTTCAGATCCTTTTTTTTATCATAATTGATGGTTTTGGTTTTATAATTGTTCAGGTGGAGTTGATAAAGGATGGGAGCTTTGATGTTGAGGTTAAGGTCCATGTGATTCGCTGCAATGGAGTATAAGATTGTGGTGGCTGGGTTTGATAATGCTGCAAAGATCACCACCATTTATAAATTGCATTTGGGTGAGGTTCTAATTCCTTCTGTTTTTTTTTTTTTTTTGTATATTATAATCGCCTCTGTTTGATTCTCCATTTTGCCAAATAATCTCTCTTTTGCAACCTTTTGTTTATTACTCTTTGTTTCTCTTCCAAAGTTTGGTTGTGTTTTTTAAGTGGGTGGGATTTGGTTAATGGTTTGAGAGAATTCCTGAATTCCTGATTCCTTCTTTGTTTGGTGATATTGCATGAGTTCAGTGCATATGACTATGGCTGAGGTTTGGCACCGGAAATAGTTCCTTCAATGGTGGCTGCTGGCTGGGTGACAGGGTTTTCATGGTGCATTTGGGTTTTTCCGCAATTTTTCAGGTTTGTTTCTCTTTCTGGCGGTTGGGATTCGTTCTAGCGGCTGGCACCCAATCTAAGCTGTTGATTACCTTTGAATCCAAAAATGACTTCTCTCTATTGTAGTTTTAAAGGAAAAAATGTAACACATAACTCCAATTCAATTTTACGTTACAGTCTTATAGATACTTTGAAATTTGAATAGCCTGAAAGTCTGAAACTCCTCCTCAATGCCATTACTAATTAATAACCAATACAGGAACGGTTACCATTTCTTCTCACTGCGATTCATCTTCCATATCAGGTAAGGAAATTTCTTTTTATGCATTCTTTCTTCTTCTGATTTTGCCTCACCCCATATTTCTACTCAATACTGTTATCATGTGTTGCCAGTTTGTGTGCAGCGCCGCCACGAACCCATTCACAGTAGGTGTTTCTCTCCGCGTGTTTATATGAGATTTGGTTCTGTAAGTTTCCCATCTTTCAGCTTAATTGAATCCACATGAATTCATTCCTCCATTTGTTCCTTTGGTTGCAGGTACTGTGGTACCTATGTGACCCATGATTTTGTAAGTTTTTCACTTCACCTAGCTCATCTTGCTGATTGCTTGCGCCTGAGTTATTTAGGGTTAAATTTATTCTTAAAATGTAATATTTAGGACTACCTAAAATTGGACGGAACAAGTACTATCTTTTCATTTATAATCTTCATTGACTGAATTATTTTCAGACTGATGTGATTGAATTTAACCATGCTATTGGAGCTCAAGGAATTATGAGTGTAGAATATAAGGAAATTGTTGCTCAATATGGAGAGCTGATTTGGGATCACTTGGTATCAGGGGTAAGTTCTATTGTCCACCCTTTCAACTTTTAGTTTATGGCTTCCTGCTCTTTCCTCTCCTGCAAATTTACTCCTGGACCTTAATGTCAAATGAGAGTTTGATATGGATTTGCAGGTATGTTCACAATTTTCAACTCCCAGAAAACTGCATTCCCATGTCTGATAAGGTACAACAGCTTCACCATATGTTTCTGTTTATAATTGGCATGGTTACTCTTCTCAAGTGTACAACCTTGGATACTGTTATGGGACATCAAGCAAGAAAGTTGAATTACCTACTCGGAGTGATCTGATATACATAAGAGTATCATTATTTGTTTCCAAAAATCAACAATGCAAAACTTGAAGAAAAGTTGAGCATGTACTTGCTGACCTTGGTTCTTTTGGTTAGGGTGGAGAGCATGTGGAACTCCAAATTCAAAAGGAGAAAACAATGGACAATGACCAGGGATCAGGGATGGGCTGTGGCCAGTCAAGGTACAACCGTACAAGAAGGACAACACAGGGCAATCGAGGCACATTTATTATGTGCCTTGATGAACATGACCAGTGGAAGAATAAGGCTAGAGATAAAGGGCTTTTGCAAAGAATGGCTGATTTATAAGCAAGAACTCCAAACGCCATACCATTGTAATCGCCTGATACTGTCAGGAGTTAATGTGGTCATCCAAATGGAGAATTTCTTCATGTATCGTTGCTAAAGTGAGTGAATGACAGCACTCATCACCTCACTTTAGAGTAATGTGACTAAATCATGAAAAAGACTATTCGTATAACATTAATATTCATAATGTACTCATCTACATTGTTAACATAAAATGTAATTTCTAATGTACTGCTTGAACTACTTGAGTCCCATAATTTACTTAAACTCTTCCAAGTGCTTGGAGCTGGAACTACAAGCTATAACTTTGCACTGACACAAATTGCTTCTTTTACCACGGACATCAAATTGTCCTCCTTGGTGTAACAGGTAGTGAACTCATGGTGTGAACTCTTAACTTATGTTAGCTAGAAATTACTATGTAACCATCGATCCATCCTCATTTAATCTGTTAGTCCCTCCTCCCCTTTCCTTTAATTCATTTGTTGCATCCATTCTTTGAAGAAACAACTGCACGCACTAAGCTAAGTTTGTGTAATATTATAGTTGTTCAATTTAAGTCAGTTGTTCAGTTTTAAATTATGTTTGTAATCTCTATAAGTTCAGACACAAGACACTAATGAAAACTGATTCATTTTTCCTTTTTCAATTGCATTTCATCTTCTAAAGTGATGTGATTCATGTTTGGATACAATTACCAGAAAAGCTTTATGATAATTTTGTTTGGATTACTTTTAGTGGAATTTCTTATAGATGTGTAATTGGTAAAATGGGTACGAATGCCCTTTTTTTTGGTACATGCACATAAAAACTGAACATTGTTCCAAACATATCATCTTTATTAGTCGTGTCAAGTTAATGGAAATATTACTAGCTGCACCTTTCCTTACATACTTCTCACGCTGTGTATTGGTACTACTTTTTCAGGTATGAGGCATTCTCTGTAGCATATTGAAAGCGGATTGGAAAGCAAGCTTACACATGAGTTGATATGGATAGTTATTTTTATGTTCTTTTGTTTGCTAAGAAAATTCTTTGCTCATAATATTTTCATTCACTTGCATGCCATTAGTGAGGGAAAAAGGATTAATGGCATTCAAATAAAATTATTTCAATTTTAATTGGTGTTTAAATATCCAGTTCAGCTTCAGTTTAAATTAAAATTTCACTGTTACGGTTTGAATAACATTTAACCAGTTCTCAATAGCTTTTAACCTCACCTTTACTACTCTAATTGTAAATATAGCTGTTAGAATAGAATAAGTCAGATTTTATGATTATTTGATTGAATTAATATGTAACCACTTCTATAATATGTAACTTTGACTATATAACTTTAGACACTTCTTAATCAGTAATCTTTAGGCACTGTTATGATAGATTAGTCAATAAATTTTTAACTTCTATGTAAATATATTGGTTACATATTATGAATTAATATCATTTAGGAGTTATATAGAAGTTAAAAAGTTATAAACTATAAAGAATGTATTTAAATCTCACTTGCAAAGTGCCTAAAGATGACACAAAAATAAATAATTTGACCCATGGACAAAAACTTTTCCACTTTTACAATTCTATTCACGCGTGCTTACTATTATATAGAAGGTATACATAAATACAATTGTTAACATGGTCTTTCATTTTATTTGTAAATTAAAATACATAAAATTCAAGAGGATTTTAAAAACAACAATGTAATTTTAAAATAAAAAATATGATTAAAAATAAGAATTTAATGGTAATACACTGTCGGTGTAATTTTTTTTACACAAACATCCAATGATGGACTGTCAAATCAGAAAATAAGCTTTATATTTAATTAAAATAAAAATGAACATAAATGCTTTTGAACACGTGACATTAAGTTATTGGATGTCTGTAAAAATAATTTACACTGTCTGTGTACAACCATTAAACTCTTAAAATAAATCTTAAAACTTCATATTGTTATACATCTACGATTAACATATTTAAAATTAAAAATATAAGCATAAAAATAGTGGTTACATTCTAGGAATTAATTGCTTTTATCATTTAGGAATCATCCTACTTTTTTTTTTTTGAGTAAAAGGAATCATCCTACTTCAAAGTGCCTGATGATGACAAAAAATTAAATAATTTAATTCATGTGACAATTTTTTTTTACTTCATCGAAAAAAACAGGGAAAAAACCTATTAATCTCATTGGAAAACATATATTTCTAACGTAAACTAATATTGTTTAAATGTTATGCTATTTTGAATTTTGACTGAAGGAATATTTTAAAATGGAAGTTTAAATAAGTAGTTTACTAATTACTATACATAATTATTAATGGCACTAACAATAATACTTCTTTTTGGACCAATATTAGGTACTTTAACTAAAAAAAGACATGAGGCTCTATACTGGAAGCTTAATTAGATACTGAAAATGTTGAGCTAATTTTTTTTCATACTGGATATTAAGTATAGAGAACATAAACGTAATTTTTTCGATGTACTAAAAAAAATTGGACATGAAACATAGATAGATAGGCGATGAAATTAGCCTGAACATCCCTCATGAATTTTTTATCACACATTCATGTCTTTCAATGATTCTTATAGTCCAGTCTTCTTATATATTTTTTCTTAAAAAATTCTCTTAATTTTTTCAGCATCGTGCTATTTTATCCCCAAATTAATGAGTTTTTGAATAGAATAAACTCTTTAGGTTTGCCTAATGATCAATTAAGGCTAAAAATTGGTGTTCCAATAATGATTATAAGAAACATTGATCTAGCAGTTGGAATGTCTAACGGGAAACGTTGATAGTTACTCGAATGAGAATACAATCCACTATATTGCCAAGGCAACACACAAACGACAAGGATTGTACAACAAGACAAGTGTGTGGTGTGTCGTCACAGGGAAGACAAGACACCGCTTACACATTAAATTCATCACTATGCCACGACTAAATAAAAAAAACACATTTATCACAAAAATAAACATTAAAAAATTCTAATGTAAAAATAATATATTAATACAAAAATATCTTTTAGAAAATAACACAAAAATCATAAAAACACACAAAATAAATAAAAATGAATATCCCCGTGCATCGCACGGGTAAAAAATACTAGTAAAAGCCATAAATATAAAGTTAATACTCCCTCCATTACCATTATAAGTCTTTTTTGGGTTTACTCTTATATATGTTAAGCATTAATTGTTTTTTTAAGTTTACTCTTATATTTAATACTCAACATTCAAAGATTTTCATATTTCCCACAATTTTTCTTGATTTCTAAGACCCTTATTATTTTCTTTTTTGAAAATAAGACCCTTATTATTTAAAGATAGTGAAACGTATATGGAGAGAGAATTTTAGATGAGGGTAATGTGGGAAAGTTTTTAGAAACTACAAATTTATTACTACTAACTAATTTTAATTTCTTTTTTTAATCCTAGAAAATCAGGTAAAAATGACTTATAATAAAAGATAGAGGGAGTCATAAAGTACTAAACTAAAATCACAAAACGGTCATTCAGTCTCTAACTAAAAAGTAACTAAACCCCTCATACACTCAACTAATCCTGCATGAATGTATAGATCAATTGATCGATGTTAGGTGGATGCATGCTCAAACTCCGTAAATCTGGAAGCTAGTGTTGGATCCAACACCTTGAATTTCTAGGAAAGTGACCAAAGGGAAGAAAATCACAAATGGAAGAGGTGGAAGACGAGGGAGACACTACAAGCCTTGAAGAGGAGAATGTTTGATAAAGCAAATGTCAAGAGAAGTCACAAAGACCTCGCATCTTTGATCATTCTCAAGGGATTCTCTAGAGAGAAAATGTGAAAAATGTCTTATGTATCAAAAATGAACCAAAGTTACAGCACACAAAGAGACTCTCAAGGGATCATTCTCAAGGGACTCTCACAAAAATGTCTTATGTATTAAAAATGAACCAAAGTTACAACAAACAAAGATCTTCACCTTTATATAAGTAAAAGCCACGACCTGGAGAGCTAAATGGGCCAAGCCCATGCTCAAATCCTAATCTCACTCATATCTATGATCTCATACACTCATATGAATAGTCAGCTGACCTCAACAAGCTCCTAAATAACTTTTTTTCCATTCCAACTTAATAGCAGAGAAAAGCTTCTCATAGCGCTTAATGTATCATTAGTCAATATCAAAGGTTAAATCATAATCATGGTTACAATTTCATACTCAAAATTGTTTTAAATTGAAATTGTGGTTACAACTTCATACTCAGAATTGTAGATAAACATCGCTGATAGGTTGTAACTGTGGTGGCAATACATATATAAGCTTCTCATGGCTTCTAATCATCTATATTTTTTTTCATATACATGAAAATCTACATTTGATTTCTGATCATTAGTCACATGTATCTACAAATCAGAGAAAATTTTTCGGCAAAACCTAGTAATTAATTTCATATTAATCAGCTGAATCCTAGTGAGCCAATTTTCCACTCCCTCTAAGTTGGCATAATATCTGTTCTGGAAATAGTGATATTCAATGCCATAGGGCTGCACAAAATAACCAGTTTAGCTGATCAGAACCAGAAACCGAACTGATCCATTTTATTTCCCATGGTAGCAGTTTGGGTACCCGTTTCGTATACCAGTTCAGATAACTACTTCTATCCAAACCAACTATAAGTCAATGGTAACATACTCTGTTCACAGAGCATACATATTCTGAAGATCAGAGTTACATTCATCCACATCTGATATATGTGCTGAGTGATTCCATGAGAATGATATATTTCCACTTGCTCTCTTGACTAATCTCTGGGAAATACTTCGGAATCCGAAATGTCGCAGAAAAACAAAGTAGCACAAGTATGCTAGAGTCCCAACTAGGATTGGTGCTCCCAAAAGGGTTACAGTTATAGCCATCCATGTTTCCTTTCCAACAACCACAAAAGCTATAGCCAGAAAAGCACCACAAGTGCAGGCACAAGCAGTCCACATTAGCTTGTTAACCACTGAGACAACCTTCCTTTGAGCCCTTGTGTCCCAAGCTACCAAAGTGATTTGAACCACAACAACCGAAAAAGAAATAAAAAGAGATGTAGCATTCAATAGACAGAAAGCACTGAAGGCAACATCACCAGCTATGTTTGCTTCCCCTGCCCGTGACTGTTTCATTCTATATTGACCTGGCAAACTGAACAAAGCCACGAACGCTATTGAGGCGAAAAGGACAGCGACAACTGTGACAGAATTAATGGTGTTTTGAACTGCCTCCCTGTGAATCTTCCTCAATTCCTTAGCAATACCGGAAACTCGTTTCCGAGTTTTCTCATTCTGTATAAGTTGTGACTGCACTTCGTGCTTTATATCACTCACAGCTCTCTTGAGTTCCTTGGCTTCATCGACTTTGCTGACATGCCTAGCACGCTTGGCACCACGTTCTGTGAGGGCTTCATGGATCTCCAGAGATGAATTTCCATATGCCAGTTTATCTGCCAAATCCATGGCTGTTTGCTCCTGATTGTTGATGGCATTGACATTCATAGATGCATAGCTTAATAAAAAGCTCACTATCTGAAATAAGGAGGTGAAAATGAAGCATGTGTCAGTAGGGGTAGCAAAATTCTTCGCAAGAAAAACAAGCAACAACTCTGAAAGGAAAGAGGCACATGCATTTTATTGAGTATAATGTAGGATATCAAGTATGTGTGTATATAAACCTCATCTTAAATAAGATAAGAACATTTTGGTGATAAAGAATCACATCCAAATGTATTTTTCCTTATAAACTACAAATTAACTTTACAAAGCCCAATCCTCATATCCCAAGACTGAGAGTCTGGTGGTGTTTTCTTGTTACTTCTCCCTAGCGTAAAAAATCAATGGAAGAAAATCCCTTGCTGTTCCTCTATGACCTTAGTTAATTCAGAAATATTTGAATTGCTTCTACCTGAACTAGATTTTTCCGTATATTTACCCAACCGGAATCCAGTGCATTGAGAAAAATATGTCCAACTATTGCAAGCTGCAGCATAAGTTATATCTTTACAGGGAATAACACATTCCTTATACAAGAATTAGATGTCTTAAGGTTTGACAAGTGCATCAAGAGAGAGTGAACCATAACTTCACTGTTAGAGTCCCACATTAGCTAGAGATATGGCCAATCAATTGCTTATAAAGGGTAGAGCAACCCTCAACTCTCGAGCTAGCTTTTGTGGTTGAGTATAGGCCTCCGAATTTCTAATATTCACATTTAGTAAAATCACTTCCCCTTAAAAAAAGAGGGGGTAGGAGAACAACACATCTCTATTATATATGTGCTAAAAATATAGTATAAAACCATTCATATATCTTTACCCAACAGCTTAAGTTCATGACAATCTGATGGGTGAACTTTTACTAACTTTCATACCATGTCATGGACTTTCCCATCATTTACTCACACCATTAAACTTTAACAGTATTTTTTAACAAAATTCCCTATATCCATTAAACTAGTCAAACAAGGCTGAAACTTGATTTTTTAAAGGACAAATATTAGAATGAGCATAGTCAAGCTGAGCCTTTATGCTCAATAATAAACTGCCCCCTGATAATGTAAGAGAACGAGTGACTGCAAGTATAGATGCTTGGAACAGGATAATGCACTAGTGTTTGACTGCCATTTGATATTGTTTATGGTCCCAAAAACTAAGCATTTCTTAGACCATCTGAAAGATTGGATGGACCAGGTTATAACAAAACAGAAGCAAACATGTTAACTTAGAAATAAACAATGGTTTAATTGACCTCTGAACGGAGTTTCCTGGTAGCCATGTGAAGAGCTGTATTACCCTTCTTATCTTGTTCATTCAATATAGCAGGGTCAGCCTGTAATATCTCCTCTACGACTGGTGTACTATGTCCTTTCACAGCCATATGCAGTGCAGTTTGACCTTTTTTATCCTTGATGCAGACTATTCCGGCATCACGGGCAATGAGAGCTTTCACAATACCAAGCATGCCATACCTGGCAGCATTGTGCAACGCGGTTTTGCCGTTTCTCCTCACAATCATCATTGAACTGACATCAACATCCAAGATAGCATTCACCACATCTAAATGGTCTTGTACAGCAGCTGAGTAAAGGGGGCTAGTATTTGAGGTGTCACATAATTTACAAACCTCAGGCCAAATGCTTAAAATCTCCCTCACGATTTCTGGAAAAAGATTGAAAATCTAATATATCATGATTGAAATCCTTATTAACAGCAATACTGAAGTGAAGAATGAAAAATTGCAACATGATGATAACTATCCCTTTGACTTGATTTCTACTTTTGTAGGAACTATCATGTGGCACCCATAAATACTATAATAGAAATTGTAGCTAGGACTAGGAGTCGAATATACATTTAGGAATCAAACTGCAGCTGCTATCATTAAAATATAAAAACTTGTTATCGTCCATGGCATTCAAGACAGACTTGAACAATTTGAAAACTTGTCAAATATAGAAAGAAAAATCAACATTAAAGAAGACAAATCCATAGACCATAGTAGGTCATGCTTCAAGTGGAATAGCTGATTCATGGTGCACTTCTAATTGATAGTTTAGTGAGAAAAGAAATAAAGAAAAGAAAAATATTTAATAGAAGGAGGAACATTGAGGTTTGGTAGATGGTTATGCAATTTCTTTACATGGAAATGCAAGCATACCAATTATCATATTTGATGAAAAGATTGCTACAAAAGATTACCATCCAAAATTGATTATGTGAATGGTTGAATGGCCATATCAGTTATATTAAAAAAATATATCTAGCATTTTCTGAATTCCGTTCAAGTTCATAAACTATGATGCCAATGTCATGGAAGGTCAATGGATACAATCAACTAAAACAGTCAATCGAATGAAGTAAGCTTCTATATCATAAAATAAAAAAAAAAAAAAAAACTTCATTAGTCTTAAAGTGAACCAGGTTATTTTTTCAAATGTAATATAAAAGAGTGAACCAGGTTTAGTGCATGTTTGGAAATTCTTCCACTAGGATTGATTATAAAGCCAAAATTAACTCGGCTGAGAAGAGTAGCTATCAGAATTGATTCTAAAAAAAAGCTAATCCAATGCTATTCATCCATCAATAGCAATAACCCCAAAAAATAATGGATACCCAATTGAAAAGGGGGAAAAATGAAACTGAAGAACCATGAATAAACCAAAGGAAAAATACCCAGATGGCCTTGTTTGGCTGCAACATGAAAGGCGTTCATATCAGGTTTGGACCTAATCTTCAGCACCTCCAAGTCACAGAAGCTGCGCAAGAAGCTGAACACCTCTTGAAAACCACGCTCTGCAGCAATAAACAGCAAGGTCTCTCCATCATCGTTCTGCATGGACATGAGTTCAGAAAGCGACGATGACCCATCTGAAGATTCACCTTTGTTCACCTGTTGCAGTAGCTGTTTGAGCCTTTCAAGGTCCCCAGATCGAACCGCGTCGAAAATTGCTTGGTGGGTTATGAAGCACAGGGCCTTTGAGTCCATGTCATGCAACATAGACTTGATTTTTTTCAGCTTATGTATGCTAATTTGCACTTGAAGACTTGAAGTCTCTTCTCTTCTTTGATATTGATATCTTCCACAGCAAAATGTTTCTTTTTTGTGTTTCTATTCCAAATTTCCAACCCAGAGGAAGTAGAGAGGCACATGCGAAGGAAGAGATAGGGAGAATCTAAGTGGAAAATGTGGTGTTAAGGACAAAAATGGTGGTTATTCAATTGGAGAAGCGCTTCACTATTTGGTGTTTATTTGGAAGGTTTTGTGATGGTGGGGTCTTGTTGTACAGAAAATCCATGTGAATGTGAGGGTGATAACTGATATTTGGGAATTAGATTTCCCACCCCTGGGTTTAGAATTGCCACCCTAGTCTTTTTAAAAAAATGCCGGGAATACCCTCCGGGACTTAAACCTCCATACCAGTCCAGAGGTTGATGTTCTGGACTAGTCCGAGAGTTAAACCTTCGGATTCTTTACAGTTAAAATAACATGACTTTAGTCCAATTGCAGCAAATATAACATGACTTTAAAATTGAAAAGTTACATAATCCAATTTAAACAAAATTACAATACAATAATCCAAGTTAAGCATTAGAAAAGTAAAGCAAAATAACAATACGAAATCTAAGTTCAGCATTTCAAAAGTTACACAAATAGTCCTTAATATAGATTAGTAAAGAACTAATATTAATCTTCTGTTATGTTTGTGAAGCTTCCAGGTGGAGGTGCACTGTCCTTTGAAAATACCTGTATAATGAAAACAGATTCAAATGCTTTGTTGTAGATGTGGAAAAGATTCAAATGCTTTATTTTAGATGTGGAAGAAGATTATCATACCTTGACTACATTGGACAAGGTTATATTCAGATAACAATTAGACTTTCTAGGAGAGAACACAGCGACCTGAAAGCAAAGTGAAGAAACGATGTGATGTCCAAGTTGTCCAAAGAAGCTTAAAATGTTAAAGTTGCCTATAGATTAACCTTTTGGAGAAGCAGAACAGATCCAACAGTTATGTCTTTCGCAAATACGCTTTCAGTGAAGACCTTGTGATGGATACTAGCGCCAACAGTGCCCGTAGGGTCCTGAATCTCAATCTCAGATGTCATGAGAGAAACATGAATCATTTCACTGAAATATAAGGAGGAATAAGGAAATACCTTGAGTGTAACTGTTGCATCTCCAAACCCATTGGGATTGCAGGATTTGATAACACCGATGACGTGATCTACTCTTTCATGATGGTGAGTGATTGCGCCCAGAGGAGTGGCAGATCCGTTTAATTGCAGGGCTGAAAGCCAAGCATTGGATTGGAAATCGGGATCGGTGTCGTGGCCGTCTTGGAGGACTTGCCTAACGAATTGTTGGGTTGAAATGTTTGGTTTGTCGTCGGTGGATCTGCGGTGAATCATGGCGGCCTGGACGGCGCCAGCTGGGCCGGGAATGAGAGGACGAGAGCTGGAGGCAAGGTTGTCTTGGCGTTTGCAAGGGCGGATGAAGGTTGATGGTGGATCTTGTTCCATTTCTTCTGGTTATTTCCTGCAACAAGGGAAGAAGGGAAGTAATGTAATGGTGTAGGATGCCTTTGGTGCATAGGGGACTAATATAGGAAGTAAAGGGATTTATGGTGTAGGAGGAATGAGTAATGGGGTTGGTGGTGAAGATTAATGGTGGTCAGAGTTGGTTGTGTAGGCAGTGATGGTGGTTGAGATTGTAATTGATGGTGGTCAGAGTTGGTTGTGTAGGCATTCTGCTGCTTGATAAGGGTGATCCAGGACTATAAGTTTCGGATCACTCCAGGACTTTAAGTTTCGGATCAATCCAGGACTATAAGTTCCGGACTGATTCATAATTAAATTTACCACCCCCCTTTTTAAGACGTCCGAGAGTTGAAAACCCGGATTAATATGAAACTTCAAGATTCGTACCTCTAAAACCAGATACTGTCACAGACAGAAACGTGAAAATGCAGTGACAATAATATGGGACAAACAGACCTCGTTACAATACTGGAGCATTGTCTTAATACATGTAGGAAAATATTCTTGCTAATAATATGGTTACAGACATGGTTACAACATTACAAACATGAATCATATTATCAATCTTCTGTTATGTCTGTTAAATCAAAGTTGGTAATAACACAAGGACCAATCCAAACAGTGTGTTCAGCCATAAATCTATCCAAACGCTCTTTATACGGTTTACACCATTCGGACTCGGGTTCTTCAACGTTGTATTCCCATTGGGGAGCAATTGGCGGCATAGGATGTCCAGACACCAACTTCAGCTACATTTAAGAGTATAGTAGTAAAATTAGATATATTTCAATATAAATTGTTTAACGTGACAAGAGAGTGTATTAATAAAAAAGAAGATATGTATTTAATTGAGGATATACCTGTACAAAGTGATTGGTCACATGACCAATAGCTATGACAGGATGTTCTAACAGTGGGGCGCCTCCTCTCATCGGAAGGTAAGTGTAACTAGATTTTAACGAGATGGAGATGAAAACCACCCGAAACCGGTTAGCAATAAGGTACCCCATCTCCGGTAGATGCATCCATTTGGCTTTAGTGGCTCTACCATCAGGAGGGAGAGTGAGACGATTGTGCATGGCTTGTACCACATCATAACCCCACATGCGTGTATAGTGTTTCTCATAGAGTGTGAGTTCTACAATCAGCTCTTCCCTAACCCGAGGCCAACCGTCCTGACCGTTCTGAAGGTCCAGCAATGCAGCGACGGCTCTGTATCCACAATTACCATCCCCGACAACATCTATCACTTCATGTATATATGGCCATAAAAAAGATGGCAACTCCGGTTAGTAGATTTTGGAGCCGGTGGCCGTCATAGCCATCTTGTTCTTTGACTTAGGAGCTTGCGATGTTGGAGTTGTTTTAGGAGTTTTGGTGAGCCTAGGTTTCCTCTTGCTAGCTTTCGATTCTTGTTCTTTGGTCTGATTGTCAACATGTTCCCAATGTGAAAGGTCACGCTGGGTGGATCCTATTGATTGACCTCTAGGAGGTTTGGTTTTCCTCTCCTTGGACGATTGATTGTGCTTTATCTTCACTTCAGGAGGACACAATGAACTGATTTGAGGACAATAAAGCTCTTTAAGCTTCCTTCTCAGCATACTTTGGCCCGCATCATCCAAGGTATTGAAATGAGCCCACAAAGCCTCAATCTCTAGCGGCATGCATCCACTGTTTGAGGTTTGACTCTCCACAACAGGCACTTGTTCCCAAGAAAGTATCTTCCAGAATGGATCAACTGCTGCATACGGAATTGAGGCAATACTCTGAAGTGCACAAGCGCAAGGTAGTCCATGAGTGACTTTCATCACGCAACCGCATTTCTCACCATGACCCCAAAATCTGTTTTGTTCATCATACATTAGGTGAAGTGCATGTTTAGCAACGAATCCTCTCATATTCTTATACATTGGAGACTTGAAACGGTGCTCTACAATGTTAATACTGCGCTCAAACGATGCTTGTATTGCATTGTGGCGTACAATGGTCAACCTATCAATTGCTTCCCATGAATCGCACAGGTTACCCTTGCCATTCCTAAGCATCTTCTTCAAGCTTGCATGTGCACTTTCAGCCCTGCATACAAACATGAAGCTAGTCTATCAAGCCTATCAAATGCATACAAAAAATGAAACAAGCCTATCAAATGAATCAATTCTATCAAATGAAACAAGTCTATCAAATGCATACAAAAAATGAAACAAGCCTATTAAATGAATCAATTCTATCAAATGAAGCAAGTCTATCAAGATTGCATGTGCGTAGTACCTGTTACTTGTTGTCGTTCCAAAATGCTTCACTCTGTTTGTCCATGCCTTCACAAATTTCTCCTTGTGAACCAACCAAGTGTCATAAATGTACGATGTGAACCTTGGATGATCCTTACACATATCACACATGTCGCTCCATTCCTCCTCAAATTGTGTAGTTGTTTCCGCATATACCACTTCATTCCACTTTTGCATCACTAAGGCTTTAAAATCCGTTGTGTCAACCCACAATTTGCACTTTGCCTCAACATTCTTGTTTATGTGGAATAGGCATAGTAAATGGGTAGCCTCAGGAAAAATATTCCGAACAGCACTGAGTAAAGCCAATTCCCTATCAGTCACAATCACTCCAGGTAGTCGGGCAGGGTCAGCAAGTAGAGATTTCATGCACTCCAAGGCCCAAACATAGTCAGGTGTGCGCTCACGAGTCATGTAGCAAAATGCAATGGAGTAAGTCAGACCAGTAGAAGTGAGGCCAACCATTTCAAGCAATGGAATTTGAAATTTGTTTGTCTTGTATGTGCAATCCATGATTACCACGTGAGGGAATGTGTTGAAGAGTTTAATAGCATTAGGATGAGCCCAGAAAAGTTCCATAATGACACCCGAATCTTCTTCATGTCTTTCAAAGTGAACATAGTTGGCTTCTGCCAACTTCTTCAGCAAATATTGCATCTCTGTAAGTGGCCCGCGGTCTAATTCTTTAACTTTTTTGATGCGATTATACACTTTAGTGATGGTAGACAAGTTACCCGGATTATTTTCCTTCAAAGTGGCCAACATGTGTCTCGGTGGGACCCAATTGTTATTCATGCTGTCGACTTGAACCTTCTCTTCTTCTGTTAGTCGACCAGCATAGGAATGGCCAACCAAAGATCCAGCTGGTTCATGGTTGTGTACCCCTTCCAACACTTTCAGCCACCAATTTTTATCACCCTCCGTAGGTCGTCCTTTAAGTTTAAAAGGACAATCACATTTTTGTGATCCGGTGGAGTTGTACTTGAAGGACTTAGGGTCCTTGTACGGGATGTACACACCATGCTTCGAGCACCGCAGAACAATATACATATTTCCACCTTTTCTGGAATAATCAGACCTTCCAGTCACAATCGCATATCCATTGTCCTTCCCAACATTCTTAGCCCATTGTTTAAGGTCATCAACAGTTTCAAATATCTGTACAGTGGTAACATATCATTTTAAAATTAGTAATCAATTCAAGCATCACTAAACAATAATGTCATTATGGTATACGCAATGAATACCTGATCGGTCGACCATAAATGAGTGGTATCCACACTTAAAGGCTGAACATTATCTTGTTGTTGAAGCAACATTCCTTCACTGACATCATTATCTTGTTTTAGAAGCAGCATTTCATCATCATAGAAAAATGTGCTCGTCATACTGCCTGCATAAACCAATCTGCCACTGGTTAACAGTCCGTATAATGAACATTCGTACTAATCCGAGACTATAACTCTCGTACTAATCCGAGACTATAACTTTCGTACTAATCCGAGACTTGAACATTCGGATTTATGTCGGGGCAGAAAAGTTGAAGTGATGGTGGTGGCAAAAAATGAAGAGAAATTTAAATGGTAGAAAATATAAACAAACGTATATTATTGGCAAATTATAATGGATGCAATGATACATACCAAGGTGGTGCTGGTTGATGAAGGTTGTTGTTGGTGGTGCATGAAGGTTGTTGTTGGTGGTGCAATGATGGTGGTGGGGGGTTGAGGGGTAGTAAGAAAAGAGGAAGTGAGGGAGTGAGGGTGATCAGAAGTGAAATGTAATGGGGGGTGGTTTGGTGGTTGAGGAGTTTATGCAGGCCATAATGGTGGTGAGGTAGGTGAAGCTATGGAGTAATGGTACTGAAAAAGGTGGTAGAATCTGTCAGAGGTGTCCGGAAGTTGAAGTTTCATACTAATCCGGAAGTTGAAGTTTCATACTGATCCGAAGGTTGAAGTTTCGGATTATATCTTGAAGATTAAACTTCATTACAAGGGTTTGTGTTGTTGAGTGCCAGGTTTTGGTTTCCATTACAAGGGTCGATTATTAGGGTTGGTATAAAAGTTATTGATTTTTAAAATTATTAGGGTTGATTATAAAAGTGAAAAAGAAAAAAAAAATGTTAAAGTGAAGATAAAGCTCACAAATTATTAGGGTTTAGGGTAAAAGTGAAAAATAAAAAAAAAATATACGTTAAAGTGAAGATAAAACTCATACTAATCCGAAATAGTAGTGCAAAATACATAGTCCCCTAATATCATAATAGTAATGTCAACAAAATGCTCATACAACTAATGTCCCCTACTGTCCCCTACCCCGACGACCTCCCCTACCCCTACGACCTCCCCTGGCTCCTGCCCTGCCGCCCTCCCGGCCACCTGCTCGGCCACCTGCTCGGCCGCCGGCTCGGCCACCTACTCGGCCACCTGCTCCCAGACCTCCTCTCCCAGCAGCGTAAGCAATGCCCTGTGTCCCAGCCAAGTCCTGGAGGATGCGAAGTGCTCTCTCCGTTAAAGCGCGGGCCTGTGTGCCTGGCAGCAAAGCATCATCCACCTCAAGTGACAACTCAAGGACTTCTAAAGCCCTACGCAAAGCAGCCTGAAAGTAAATAATAAAAAAAACGCTGTTAGTAAATCACATACAGAAAACCACAAGTGCATAAAGAAAATAGAAATAAAATTTAAAATTTACCACGGCACTGAGATCAATCCTCCTCTCATCCGGTATGATGAAACAATGAGACACTCTAGCGTACCAATCCATGTAACCGCCCACAGCCTGTCCCTCCTCTATAGCAGGGTCGCCCTCAGGGAATGAGTACTGCACATAACCTGCGAATGCCGCATCAACAGCCTCAGCTGCGGGAGATCTATCCATCTCACTAGGGTGGCGCGGGATCGTCTGTATATACCCAAACTGTCGCATGACCCGCTCCGGAAGATGAGGTCGCACAGCAGGGGGATAGGGACACCGAATGTAGCCTGAGAACAAAGCCCTCTCATCCCGCTGTCGCCATTCCCTGTGGGCCTCATATGGAGTCCAAGTGACGTCGTCGGCCGTCAACTCATCAAGTAGTACTCGCCTCTCGTCAAGCCTAGCATGCCCCGACCGTGACTCTGTCCACCTACGAGCTCTGGGCTGGTCCTCTGTGTAAGCCGGGTTCGCATACCGGCGAACGAGCCTGTCTGGAAAGTGCTCAAAGACCCAGGCCATCAACAGGGAAGTGTAACCGCCCATCTGTTTGACCCCGCTGCGAGAAGACTGTCCAAGCTGGTCGTACAACGTGGCAAGGGCCATGGCGCCCCACGCGAACTCCGACACCCGCTCAAGATCCTGTAGCATGCCTATCCAACGGGCGGAGAATGAGTGCCCCCCACTCTTGTCGGCGAACAATGTCGCGCCAACAAGATGCATCAGGTACATCCTGGCTGCATGCTCGTACCGCCCCTCTACATTACAATGTAATACCAATTATGATTAAGTAAATATAAATAATAGTTGGAAAAAGTTCAGATAATGAATGAAACAAACCTGCAACAGCTTTCGGGTAAAGGTCTCGCAAGAAGCTGAACCTCATAGTCGGACCCCTAAGCTTATCAAACTCAGCCATGTACAAATCTGCATCCCCCCCTAACAGCAAAGCGCAGGTCTCTGCCACATCATATCTCGAGGCCACTCCTGGAGTGTAGAATCTCCCACCAACCGGGATGTGAAGAAGAGCGGAGACGTCGTCAAGGGTGACAGTCATCTCCCCAAATGGCATGTGGAAACTACTAGTCTCCTCGTGCCACCTCTCCACAAGGGCCGATATAAGCCCTGGATCCGTCTCTACATAGCTGCACCTGACCAGTGGATACAGTCCGCTCCTCTCCACAATCAAGCGGACCTCCCTGTAATTGTCCCCCTCACACGTCATCAGCCCGAGCTTCGTACCAGCAGTGGCAAGCCTCAAATCACCTCGCTCAGAATAACGAGGGTCAGTGGTGCCTAGTAGGGTATGCCACGTCCACGGCGCTATGTGATCCGGGTAATGCTGCAGAAGTGACAACTCAACCGGCCCACCAGGAAACGGTGGATCTCTCTGGAGCGGCGGCATATTCGGATCCTCTACCTCTACATCCTCACCCTCAATCTCAGACTCAGACCCCGACTCCGACCCCGACTCCGACTCCGACTCCTCAACTGCATCAATATCAAGTGAAGAGGTGGAAGGCTCAACAGTATCGTGGGCGGTAACCTCAGGCGTCGACTGAGGAGAAACCTCAGTAGCAGTAACCTCAGGCGTCGAGAGAGCAGGAACCTCAGTAGCAGGAACCTGAGTAGCAGGAACCTCAGTAGCAGGGGCAGGAACCTCAGTATCAGGAACCTGAGTAGCAGGAACCTCAGTAGCAGGGGCAGGAACCTCAGTGGTCGCCTTCGGAGCCCCCTTCCTAGCCCGCTTCCGAGAAGTCGACACATCTGTATCATGATCACCTCGCCTATGAGAAGCGTGGAGATAGGCACGACGATCGGCCAACTCTTCAGACGATACCCTCTTAGTTTGCTTTGTCCTCGCCATAATCTATCAGAAAAAATAAGGAAAACAGATTAATAGCTATGTAATGAGTAACTAACTAGTTGAAGCAATCCACAAGTATACACAGTAAACTAATGTTATGAAATTTCAATACAATTCAAATAATGTTATGAAATTCAAATGTGAAATCTCAAGTTGGTTATGTCCTTAACCACTACCCTAAGATAGCCAAAAGCATGGAAATTATCTTCACCCCATTCATCTTATCATGAAAAACAATAACAGAAGCAATAGGAGAGACAGTACTGAATCTCTCAAGTCCGAATCTTGAAGTCCTGGACCAGTCCGAATCTTGAAGTCCTGAACCAGTCCGAATCTTCAAGATTCGGAGTACGAATATCCCCAAATTCGCACCTCAGAACCCCATATACCCCAGAAATCACAATAGGAATGAAATTTCACCAAATCAACTCATAAAAAGGGATTCGAAACCTAACCTAATCTGAAATACCTAAATTTGAAACCCTAAATTTGAAATCACAACACTAACTCATCAAAATACACATGATTCAAAATACACATGATTCTTGGTCGTGGATTCCAACAAATTACCTCAGTGTGGTCGGTTTTGAATCACAGATGATTCTTGGTTGCTTTTGGTCGTGATGTGTGGGTCGATTTGGGTGCCTCTGGGTCGCTTCTCCTGAACCAGTCCGAGAGTTGATGTTCTGTCCCGTTACAAATGTGAATCTGAATTGATAGTTTTGTTCTATTATTAACTGAGTCCGACATTTGAAAATTCGGAGGAGTCCGAATGTTATACATTCGGACTAAAACACGGAGGGGCAATATTGGTTTTTCCCCACTTTTAAATGGGGTGGCAATTCTAAACCCAGGGGTGGGAAATCTAATTCCCCTGATATTTACCTTACTTTAGTATTGGCTTTTTAACTAGGTTCAATCTAAAGTTGCTGCTCTTTTTTATTTGTCGGTTTTCTCTTGATAAAAGTTGCACTTGCTTCATTTCAAAGCCAAAATTAGCTTATAATTTAATTTCATAATTATACCCGTTAGAAACTTTGGACCCAAGTGTGTGCTTCACAGCTTCTTTTACATTTGGCATTGCGTAAATAACAAAGTTGGTCCCTAAATGTGTCAGCCGCCTTCATGTTAGTCCCTAAACTTCTAAAATGCATCCCGCGGTCCCCAAATGTGGCAAAAGACATTCAAGTTAGTCCTTGGCATTAAATAATGTGACGGACGTTAACAGAATGCTGACATAGATTTTTTTTGTGAAAGCTGAAGCTTATGTAGCATTTGAACAAAAAAACATAATAAAATAAAATAGTTAAACAAATAAGAAAATAACTCAGGAAATGAAAAAACTCTAACCTTAAATTAATCTTCATCATCTCACCATCTTCATCACCACACCAGAACCTCCTCCCATTATGCTCCCAAATCCAAATGGGTTGCTGCTTCAGCAAAGTCACAACCCAAAATCCACAAAACTGAAAAGAACCAGCAGCAACCCCATGTGAAATTCTCACTCCCCAAATCAAATCCAACCCATGAAGAACCCCCACCGCCGCTACTCCGCTAGAAGAGGAATCAGTGAAGGAGGAGTCGCTCATCCAGATTGCACCACCACCGTATTCAACATCAACATCAGATCTAAAACCCCCACAAACCATTGCTTGCAGATCTAGATGAAGTTGTTGTTGGGGGAAATGGGTTCTGGGTTCAATTTTACTAGGTTCTGGCCTTCTGGGTTCAATTTGAATTGTATGGGTTTGAGTTAGAAATCGGAAGGGAACATGGGTTTTGGATTCAATTTTTATGGGTTCTAGTTTCAATTCTTTCTAGAATATGAAGATAATTTTTTTTCTTAAGTTACTTTTTACAGATTCAACTGATAATTGCTCCATCAAGGGCAGTGCTGGAGCTTAAGGATTTATGTTGGGTTACTATGGATTCCTGTTGTTTTGATTTATCTAATGGATATCCATATTTGGTATGCAATATATTCATCTTTGAAAATGAAATTGTGGATTTTTTGGGAATCAAACCTTTCTCTAACACAAGAGGGAACAAAGGTTTGATTTTTATCAACAAAGAAGACAAGAATAGGAAGGAGGAATATGAAGGTTTTGAGTTTTGTAGGTTCAGAAGTTTGAAGGTTTTGAGTTTTAAGATGAAGTTTCTGAGTTTTGTGAGTTGAAGGGTATGAGGTTCAAGTTTGAAGGTTCTGGGTTTTGTGGGTTTGAATTTGAAGATGAAGATAAGATGAAGATGAAGATGGAGGTTATGAAGAATGAAAAGGGATTAGTGTTAAAAAAACATGATTAATTTGGGGGTTTTTGTAAAAATGGTGAAGTTTACATTGGGGGGACTAGTTTGTCATATTCAGGGACTAATTTGACACCCTAACATTCCAATTCCACATAAGCAGTCCAGCTGGGCAAAAAAATTAAAACAAAAAAACTTTGTTAACGTCCGTCAACATTATTTAATGTCAGGGACTAACTTGAATGTCTTTTGCCACATCTAGGGACCACAGGATGTATTTTAGAAGTTTAGGGACTAACTTGAAGGCATCTGACACATTTAGGGACCAACTTGGCTATTTACCCATTTGGCACTATTCGGTTTTGTTTTAATTTAGTCAAAGGAGATATTGTTAAGAGCTAAATTTCTCTTAGGCGCCGCATTCAAATACATATAGGGCTCGTTTGGTATGTCTTATAATATAAGGTTTGATAGTATAAGACTGATACTATTAGGCATGATAGCATTAGACGTGATAAAAATTTAATACTATACAATGTTTGGTTACCGTAACTTAGCATTTTGTTTAATTTAATATAAACCTATGTTTCGTGAAATATTGAATAATAAGAAATATTATGAAAATCATGATGATGTTAGTGGACAGAAAGGATGACAGTGACGACCGAGGTGTCTGCCACAATGGCGGTGGCGGTGATGGAGGGTTGTGGTTGTGGTGGTGGTTGTAGAGGTGACAATGGTGATGTTGAGTGGTGACGACAGTGGAGGGAGGTGGTTATGGCGATAGTGGTGGTGGTGGGTCGTGACAGTATGTAGTGGTGGTAGCGATGACGATGACGTTCGGGTGGTTGTAGTGGCAGTGTTGTAGGGCGGTGGTGGTGGCAGTGAGGGTTCAGGTGGTGGTGGTGTTCGAAGGTGATGGTGGTGGCGATGGAAATGGTGACGGTGGAAGAATATGGTTGTGGCTGTAGTGGTGTTGGTGGGTCCTGACGATATGTAGTGGTGGTGGCGATGACGATGATGGTGGAGGGAGGTGGAGGCGGTGTGATGGTGATGATGGTGGTGGCAATGGTGATGGTCGTATTGGAAGGTGATGGTGATGATGATGGTGGCAGTGGAGGGAGGTGGCGGTGGCGGTAGTGGTGGTGGTGGGTCAAGGCGGTATATAGTGGTGGAGGCGATGACAGTAGAGTGTGGTGAATGTAGTGGGGGCGGCGGTTGTAAGACCCGCGATTAAGAAGAGAAATAAACTCGATTAATTTCTTGGTTTAAAGCTTTAATTCTTAATTAAAGTGATCTTTATGTGTGACATTGTTTGATGGATTTAATCCAATTGTAATGATATTATGTTAATTCATGTCGAAGTTATTTTTCAAGTGTTTCATTCTTGTTCGTCGGTGAATTCGGTGGCACAACGGAAAACAGTCGAATCGACGTGTTTTCGAGTGTAAAATAAATATTTCTCTTATCATTATGATGATCTACGCGTAATTTTGAGAATTTTGACTATAATATCGATATAGGGTCGAGAAATTCACCCGGTAGTGCTTTTGGCTCGTAAACGAGTCGAGTTCGGCTCGTAAATGAACCCATGTGAAAGCTGATCAGTTTTAGGAGGGAAGCTTAGTGAGGAATCCTTGTTAGTGGAATAGGACAAGCTTTGTATTTGAATTAAGTGGGCCAATACTAGAAAACAAAAACCTTCACCATCAACTTTTTCCATAAATGGTTAAAATGGGAGAATGGACCAAGATCAAGCTCACACTTCTTCCCATTTTCGTCCGCCCCCCCCCTTCCTTAAGGCTCATTCAATCAGATTTTTCTGATTTAGATGATAAAAAGGAGAAAAGAATAGAGAGAAGAATATGAGAGAAGTTAGAGAGAGTGTAGAGAGAAGTTGCTTCATCTTTCTTCTTCCAAGTTGAACCTTAAACACTAATCACCCGCAAACACCATCAAGAAGTCATCTTTATCTCTTCTACCCTTCATAAAGAAGCTAGTACTCAAGGAGAGGATCATGTTAATAGTTTCCAAATCCAAAAAGGAGTCATCTTCCTCTCTAATCCCTTCAAGACCTAAGTTGTTGTTGGGTTTGTGATGAACTTGTGGCCCTATGGCTTCATGTTTGTGAAAATAGTTAGCATTCAAGGTAAGCTTCATGGTGATGGTCTTCTTTTCCAAAAAGGAGTCACCTTTCCTTTCTAAGTTGCTCAAAAGCTTATGTTGGTTTTTTTGATGTTGTAGAGCTTCACCTTGGCTTCATGGAAATGAAAATGGTTTTGGACAATGTTGGATTTTGAGGTTAGTACATTTTGAACTTGAGCTTTGAGGAAAGTGTTTTTGTATAAGTTGTAGCCTATGAAAAGAGCTTTCAAACCATGTATTTAGTTTTAAAAAAGGTTCAGTTTTGATGATTTAGGATTTAACAAAGTTTGGGTTTTTGGGTGTTGAAGCTTTGATAATATTGTTGTTGGACTCAAAAACTCTCTTAAAATGTATTTGTTGTTGAGAAAACCTAAGTTTTGAATCGAGGGTAAATAGCATAAGAGATGCTAGAAGAGTTTGTGAAAAGATATTTACATTACAAGGACTTAAGGAAAATGGAAGAGGTTTTAAAGAAAGATTCTTACTGTTGGTGATTTTAGTATCATCAATGGATTTTAGTAGTAATGTGATTTATTGTAGGCCGATGTGATTATGCGTTAAGCTCGGAAATTCTTTGTTCGGAAAGTGTACGAACACGATTCTTTCAAGTTTTCCAGGATTATCATACCCAATTTCTAACACTTACTCCATTAAGAGTTTTAAAGTTTGGCCTTGAGTGAGTGTTTTCAATAAGTTGATGTTTTTCATTTAGACTCCTTAATCTTGAAGATTTGTATCCTTAGAGTTGAGACCTTGAGACTTATCCTTG
Source organism: Lotus japonicus (assembly GCF_012489685.1). Lineage (NCBI taxonomy): Eukaryota > Viridiplantae > Streptophyta > Magnoliopsida > Fabales > Fabaceae > Lotus > Lotus japonicus. The sequence goes on along the minus strand of NC_080042.1, from coordinate 17,503,742 downwards.
ACCTAGAGCCTCGTTGGTGATAGAAACCTTGTGTAGTGTTAGGTATGGCTAAGACTATGTGTATGAGTGTATGAGACTATTGATTGAATATTTGATTGTTGTGAAGGTGAAGAACACCTTGTTGATTTCGCTACGAGGAGCTAAAGCTTGGATCGAGGTAAGGGCACTTCGGGTCTTGGACTTCAGCGTTCAAAATTGTTTCTTATAACTGCTTGAAAACTTGATGAAAGGATGATGAACATGCTTGTAATGGACTCTAAATGAACCCTAACATGATGTATGGCCCTTATCAACATGTAAAGAGACTAAAAGAACCAAGAATAGGCTAGAATGGGGGTAAACATCAAGGAAAGAATGAAGACCAATGAACCTGCCATGTGCGTGCAGTGTAATGCACGCACATGTGTATGCACACATGAGCGTGTAGGCTTCTGGCACGCACATGCGTACCAAGAAGCCAAGGCCCTGACCTTGCACGCATGTGCAAGTCAATGTACGCACATGCGTACGTGGCCTGTTAGAGCTCCAATGTGGGATGTTTTGGGATGTTTTGAGGTACCTATAGATATGGATTTAACCCTTGAAATATATGCATGATATATGTGATATTTATAAGTTAAGAATGCATGCTATACATGAGGACTTATAGAGAACATGATGAATGATAAGATGCCTAAATACCTTAATATTTGAGAACATGAATACTTGTTGAACATGATATGAAGAATTTTGCTGATATCCACGATGAATATATGCCTTGTATTTCGTTCATTATTCGTTCATATTTATCGAATGATACGCGATGTATGGATGATGTTGATCGAATGAGATCGAAAGTGGAACCTACGATGGTTTGGCTACCGTGGTGACGGATAGTTGGTGACTCCTATGACTTGGTGACCCCGATCACTCATGTCAAGGTGTTGTGAAGTCGTCTTCGAACGACAAAAGACTAGAACTACGTTGTATGACTAATCATGAAGCATAGCATTGCATAGACTAAAGGTACAGCTGGAATGGGTACCGTGAGTTGATTACTAATGATTGTTGGCATGGATCATGTTCTTACCTTGAACATTGAGATAGGGAGTAATACCTATAGTAGAGAGAGATTGCACTAAGAGAGAATCTAGAGAGAGAGAGAGAGTGTAACCGCTCAAGAGAGAGAAAATAACTGAATTTCAAGTGTGTATTGATCAAATGTGCTAAGAGTCCTTTAAAAATGGTAACCGCTCCCTATTTATAGTAGGGGAGTTGGCCTAGCGAATCATAACTACTCTGATGGGCCGATTGGGCCTCGCGAGAGGAGGTCCAATTCCTAGGCTGGGCGACCGCCGCTTGGCAAGTAACCCCTGGGCGTAGGCCCCCTAGGGTCTCGCCCAGTCCACCAGTTCACAAGACACTGAGCACGAAGCATGAGGGCTAAGTGTGTCTTAAAGATCAAAATGACTAACTTAAGTGTTTAGTGAAAAAATATTTAAATCGCCGACATGGCATTAAAAGCAGCAAAATTTCACAAGTCCACGAGTTCATGAGTCCACAAGTGGCGGTTGTGGAGTGTTTGGTCGCCGCGCTTGAAGTGCGATTGTGGTGAGTTTCGTTGCTGTTGTTACTTTGTTGTCTTGCATTTTGTAAAAAACAACCGGATGTCGAAGCTGATGTTGTGGCATCTGCCTTTGTGTTGCTAGGACATCAGTCCTATGCTTGGAACGTTAATTGTGGGCCCTTGAAGATTTTATGAAGATATATTTTTATAGTTACTTGAGGAACAAGTAGCTGTACAGGAAGGGTTTGATTTGTTGGTTGTTATTTGTTGAAACAATCTTTGATAAAAGATTGAGTGTCTATCTTCACGTTTGAATTTTGCAACAATATCTTGGAGATTCAGTTTTGATTTGTTGCTGCTATCTGTTACTTCAGCAAAGCAAACCCAAGCCACCGCTGCTGAAGACTATAAAAGAACAAAGACCTAAAGCTTGAAGACCACAGAAGCTAATAGAGAGATCGAGTGTTTTAGGATTGTCATTGTTGATTGTGATCATATCTTGCTCACTGATTCTATAAAGCAAGGTTATGATCTGTGTTGATTGCATCTGCAAACTCTGATTGTTGATTGTTTGTTACCAATCACTGTGGCAGTGATTGAGAGAAAGTGAGAGGGGCTCTCATACTTAGGTTGAGGTTCTAAGTAGAAATACACTGGGTAGATTAGGAAGTGAACTATGAACTGTTGTGTTCATGAGTGTCTGTAATTCCTGAATCTTGAGATAGTGGATTTCCTTTCTTTGGGTGAAAACCCTCCAGACGTAGGTGAAGTTTTTCACTGAACTGGGTTACCAATTCTTGTGTCTTGTTTACTTGTGTTTTTGTTTATTGCTGTTACTGTTAATCAATTGTCGAACCTGTTGTCCCAGCACCGTGTAGGACAATTGTCCTGTGAGAGAACCAGAATTTCAATTGGCATCAGAGCAGGCACCCTGTTCTGCTTGGGTGAGCTCCAGGGAATCTAATTCAGTTCTCATGGATAACAAGGAGGGAGGATCAGTCAATATGCCACCTATTCTGGATGGTACTAACTATGACTACTGGAAGGTTCGCATGACATCCTTTCTCAAGTCAATTGACAACAAGACTTGGAAAGCTATTGTTAAGGGTTGGAAGCATCCCACCAAGGCACAAACTGAAGGAACTTCAACTGTTACTGCTGAGAAACCTGAGGAAGAATGGACTAAGGAAGAAGATGAAGCTGCTCTTGGGAATTCTAAAGCACTGAATGCTATTTTCAATGGAGTTGACAAGAATATGTTCAGGCTAATTAACACTTGTACTATGGCCAAGGATGCCTGGGAGATACTGAAGACTGCTCATGAAGGAACTACTCGAGTGAGAATGTCAAGACTTCAGATGCTTACTACTCAGTTTGAAAATCTGATGATGACTGAAGAAGAAACGATCTCTAAATTTTACATGCGTGTTCGTGACTTGTCCAATGCTTCTTTTGCTCTTGGAGAACCTATGTCAGATGAAAATCTTGTAAGGAAAATCTTGAGGTCTCTACCAAAGAAATTTGCTATGAAAGTTACTGCAATTGAGGAGGCTCAAGATATTGAGCACATGAAGGTTGATGAGTTAATTGGATCTCTGTAGACTTTTGAATTGAAACTTGGTGACAAGTCTGAAAAGAAACATAAGAGTATTGCTTTTGTATCTAACACAGATGAGGATGATGATGAAGGCTGTGAGGGTGAAAACCTTTCTGAAGCTCTGGCTATGCTAGCAAAAAAATTTAACAGAGCACTGAGAAAGATTGAAAAAAGAACCAGGCCTAATGTCCAGGACATGAAGTTCGACAACAAACCCAAGTTTTCCAATTCTCAGAAGAGGACCAAGGAAGAAGAAAGATCTGGTCAGAATTAAGGAGTGCAATGTCATGAGTGTGAAGGTTATGGTCATATTAGATCTGAATGTGCTACCTATCTGAAAAAGCAGAAGAAAGGGATGATGGTCACTTGGTCAGATGAAGACACTGAAGATGAGGAGGAGATCTCTGCCAACAAGGTAAATGCCTTCTCTGGAACTGTTTGTGACACATATACAAGTGATGAAGATATTTCAGATGAGGAACTTGCTGAGACTTACAAGCTGTTGCATATCAAATGGGAGGAAGGCTGTAAACTTGTAAGAGAACAGGAAAGTGAAATAGAACAACTCTCCACTCAGAATGAAAGATTGAAAGAACTCAGTGCTAAGCTAAAAGAAGATTGTGATAAGTGGAAATCTAAACTTGAAAATGTTGACACTATGGAAAAGGCAAAACTGATGATAGTCAATACAGAATTACAAGAGGAAATAGCGATTCGGAAAAGCAAGCTTGAAGCTACTCACAAATCACTCCGAATGTTGAATAGTGGTTCTGACATGTTAGATGAGATTCTGAAAGAAACAAGTAAGCAGGGAAGAAGCTTGAAGGGAATTGGATTTGACTATGGAATTGCAAACAAGAAAGATCAAAAGGGGTCAAAGAATTTTGTTGCTGCAGTAGAAAAATCTGAATTCAAGAAACCTGCTAATTATCAGATGTCAAGACCGATGCCTCGACATGTGCCTCGTCATGAGAGGTCTCAAACTAAGAGTATCAAAATAACACCTTGGAAGTGTCATTACTGTGGAAGGAATGGACATATAAAACCCTACTGTTTCAAATTGTATGGCTATCCTCAAGCTTATGATAGGTCTAATAACTCAAAGGTCACACAGATGAAGAAAGAATGGAAGCCCAAGAGTGAAGTTACTTGTCTAGTTGCCTACACATCTTTCAGAGCCTCTGCAAGAGAAGACTGGTACTTTGATAGTGGTTGCTCAAAACATATGACATGAAATAAAGGATATCTGAAGGATCTCAGAAGTCACTCTAGCAACTATGTCACATTTGGAGATGGAGCTAAAGGAAAAATTAAAGGGGTAGGAAAACTGGTTAATGTTGGATCCCCAGACTAGAATAATGTGCTTCTGGTTAATGATCTAACTGCTAATCTAATTAGCATAAGCCAACTCTGTGATCAAGGGCTTGAAGTGAAATTCAACAAAGCAGGTTGTATTGTAACTACAGAAGATGACAAAGTCTTTATGAGAGGAGTCAGATCGAAAGATAATTGCTATATGTGGACACCCCAAGAGATAGCTCAAGTCTCTAGATGCTTGTTAACAAAGGAGGATGAGCTAAATGTATGGCACCAAAAACTGGGTCATCTCAATTTGAAGAGTATGCAGAAGATAGTTGCTGAAGAAGCCATAAGAGATTTGCCTAGGCTGAGTATAAGTGAAGGTAAGCTGTGTGGAGAATGCAAGATTGGAAAACAAACCAAGGTATCTCATACAAAACTTCAGCATCATACCACAACAAAGGTACTGGAACTACTGCACATGGACCTCATGGGACCAATGCAGGTTGAAACCTTGGGAGGTAAAATATATGTGTTTGTTTGTGTTGATGATTTTTCCTGGTACACTTGGATAGAATTCATGAGAGAAAAGTCAGAAACTTTTGATATCTTCATGAACCTCTGTCTGAGGCTTGAGAATGGAAGGGAGTTTGAGAATTCTAAATTCTCTGAGTTCTGTGAATCAGAAGGAATCAATCATGAATTTTCAGCACCCATCACACCACAACAGAATGGAATGGTTGAAAGAAAGAATAGAACTCTTCAGGAGTCAGCCAGGGTCATGTTGCATGCCAAGAAGATTCCTCTTAAGTTCTGGGCTGAGGCTTTGAATACTGCATGCTACATTCACAACAGAGTCACCATTAGAGCTGGAACTTCCTTTACTCAGTATGAAATATGGAAAGGTTGGAAACCTACAGTAAAACACTTTCATATATTTGGAAGCAAATGCTATATTCTTGCTGATCGTGAACCAAGAAGAAAGTTGGATCCAAAGAGTGATGTAGGGATATTTATGGGATACTCAACAAATAGCAAAGCCTACAGAGTATTCAATTCTCGCACAAAAACCATGATGGAGTCAGTAAATGTGAGTGTTGATGATGAGCCTAGTGCAAGCAAGGAATCCAATCTCAGTGAAGATGAAGATAGTGCAGATGTTCTAGCAGATGCTCCAGCAATGAACCTCGACAATGAGTCTGGTACAAGTACAAATGAACATGAAGACAAGCTTCCTACACAGAATAAAGCCCCATCCATCAGGATTCAAAAGATCCATCCTCAAGAAAATATCATTGGTGAGCTTCAAGAGGGAGTAACAACCAGATCCAGAAGTCTTATTGCTCATGGATGCTACATTTCAAAGATAGAACCTAGTAATGTCAAAGAAGCTCTTACTGATGAATACTGGATAAATTCTATGCAAGAAGAGCTTGATAAGTTCACAAGGAATGAAGTTTGGAATTTGGTACCAAGACCTGAAGGAGTAAACATCATTGGTACAAAATGGATTTTCAGAAACAAGTATGATGAAAATGGAATTGTCACCAGAAACAAAGCAAGACTGGTTGCTCAGGGGTATACTCAGATAGAGGGGAATTGACATTGATGAAACCTTTGCACCAGTAGCAAGACTGGAGTCTATAAGATTGTTGTTGGGAGTTGCATGTCTTCTTAAGTTCAGACTCTACCAGATGGATGTCAAGAGTGCATTTCTGAATGGTTACTTAAATGAAGAAGTATATGTAGAGCAACCTACAGGGTTCATAGATCCTCATCATCCAGACTATGTATACAGATTAAGGAAAGCACTGTATGGATTGAAGCAAGCTCCTAGAGCTTGGTATGAGAAGCTTACTGAATTTCTGGTTAGTAATGGATATTGCAAGGGAGGAATTGACAAGATTCTATTTGTTAAGAATGACAAAGGAAAGCTCATGATAGCACAAATCTATGTGGATGATATAGTTTTTGGAGGGATGTCAAACACGATGGTGGAGCAATTCGTTCAACAAATGAAGTCTGAGTTTGAAATGAGCTTAGTTGGTGAGTTGAGTTATTTCCTAGGTCTACAAGTGAAGCAAATGGAGGATTCCATGTTTATCTCACTGAGCAAATATGCCAAGGGCTTGGTCAAGAAGTTTGGTTTAGAGAAGTCAGGTCACAAAAGAACTCCAGCTGCAACTCATGTTAAATTAACCAAGGATGAGCAGGGAGAAGATGTTGATCAAAGTCTCTATAGAGGCATGATAGGAAGCTTGTTGTATCTTACTGCTAGTAGACCTGACATTACTTTTGCTGTTGGTGTGTGTGCCAGATACCAAGCTGCTCCTAAAGCAAGTCATCTACTGCAAGTAAAGAGAATCATCAAGTACATCAATGCTACAAGTGATTATGGTATTCTCTATACTCATGATACAAACTCTTCCTTAGTTGGATATTGTGATGCAGATTGGGCAGGTAGTGCAGATGACAGAAAGAGCACATAAGGAGGTTGTTTCTTTTTAGGAAATAATCTAATCTCATGGTTTAGTAAGAAGCAGAACTGTGTATCTTTATCAACCGCAGAAGCAGAGTATATTGCTGCTGGAAGTAGTTGCACACAACTCATGTGGATGAAGCAAATGCTCAAGGAGTATGATGTTGAACAAGATGTCATGACATTGTATTGTGACAATCTCAGTGCAATCAATATTTCCAAAAATCCTATTCAGCACATGATGACCCTATTTTAGTAGTGTTTTTAGGGTCATTTCTTTGTTTGTTTTGAGTCTTTTTGTTGAGTCTCATGTAGTGTTTCATGCATTCTCATGCATTTTTATCTTTCTTTGAGTCTTTACTTTGTTTTGTTAATTTTGTAGTTTTATAGGGACTTTTCTTGCATTTTAAGTAAAGTTTAGGACTTGCATGATTTTCTTATGTTATATGAGGGACCTCTTTGCTAATGAGCTCTTTGAGCTTCTGGATATTTTCCTTGACTTGTTGGTTAGGTTTTGAGACCAGAAACTGAAGGAAAAAGAAGGCCAAGGAGCATGGAATTGAAGGAGGACTTAAAGAGGCTTGAAGAGGGGTTACAAGAAGCCAAAAAGTCTTTTCCAGCGAGCTTGAGCGCCTAGGCGCTGGGAATTGGCGCCTAGGCGCTAGTTATGTTTATTCAGGGTCCTGGAATTGGCGCCCATGCGCTGGGAATTGGCGCCTAGGCGCCAATTGCCTTCCAGAGGCATGTTTTTGCCCTGGAATTGGCGCTCAGGCGCTCTGAATTGGCGTCTGAGCGCCCAGACTTGTATTTTATGTCTATAAATAAGGCTTAGGCCAATTTCTTCAGAATACTTAGTCATTTTACACATTTTAGATCAAGTTTGAGAGCTGAGGAGAACCTTGGGGCTGTAGGAAGGCTTCCAACTTGTATTTCTCTCAGGTTCTTATTACATTTTCTGTATGAATTCACTAGCCATGAGTGGCTAGTTCCCTTTTTTGCTTTGTGTTAAGAGATTCTATGAAATTTTAGTTTGTTAAATCCTATCTCTATGCATGAGTTATTGATTTACCTTGTATTTCAATTCCATTATGCATGTTTAGCTTTGGTGCACCCTTGCTATAGGCTAGATTATAATCAAATGGAAGTTTGTTATGATTTAGGGACATGAATTGGAATAGGTCCTTCTATGCTTGCTTCTAGGAATAGAGTGAGGGTAGGATTTTGTTGGCCTGAATATGTATGCTTAAAAACCTCTTATGAATGATTAAGTACACAAGGAATTGGGCTGAACTTTCAATTTGAGAGAATTACTTTTGTGAGGTATCAACTAGTAAGTACATGGGCTAAAGCAACAAGAGAGAAATCAGGATGTCACATGCATAGGATAGGTGGACTAAAGTGGATTAGATGATCAACAACCCAAGGAAATTTTCCATCAATTGTTAATTTCAACATTTTCAACATTGCTCTTTTGCAAAACCTTTGTCACAAATATTCAAAACCAATTTCAGAATTTTACTGTTTTAAGAAGTTGCAAACTTTAGGCTTAAATCCACAATTCTCACTCACAATCCCTGTGGTTCGATATTTTAAAACCCGGAGGTTTCTGTACACTTGCAGATTGACCAACAGCACAGCAGGACTAAGCACATTGACATAAGACATCATTTTATCAGGGAATTAGCGGAGTATAAAATTGTCACTTTGGAGCATGTTACAACTGAGAAGCAATTGGCTGATATATTAACTAAGCCCCCTAATGCAAGCACTTTTGATAAATTAAGAGGAAATCTTGGGATTTGCCTCTTTGAAGGAGCATAGCAATTAACGTTCCTAAAGGTGTTAACGTGATGTCAGCAGAGAGAAGGCTACTTCTTTGCTCAGCTTCTATATAACCTCCTTCAACGGGCAAATTGTCTCTATGCAACCGATTGTACTTCTTAGTTTTGCAAGTTTTAACTTTCGTCATTTTCAATTTCTCATCAATTTTCTGTGTTCAAAGTGTTGTTCACTTTAATCATCATGTCTGAAGCATCAGGGAAGCACGACTCTGTCAAGGCCAAGGTTGAAAGAACTCCACTTGGTGTGAAATGCATGGGCCTCAAGAGTGGTTCATTAGGTTCTAAGAAGAAGTTTGAGAAGAAGACGACCAAGATTCCATCAAGAAAGGTGTATCATTCTCAAGCTCGTGACAATACTACCTCAAATGCTCCTGTTATTGAAGATGTCACAGATGAAGAAGAACTTTCTGCTGAAAACTCTCCCATTGGTTCTAATCAAGATGTTGTGCCCGATGTTAGGGCTTCTGTACCTGCAGATGTTTCAACTCAAGAAATTTCTGGGAAGGAATCCACTGCTCGTGAAGATTCAGGTGTACCCACTCATTCTGATGGCTCTTCTTCTCCTTCGAAAGAGGATGAACCAGTGCATGTGACCATTGATGATTCTCAGTCCAAGGAATCAAGCCAGGCTGCTGCCTCTATTCAGAACATCTCTGATGATGACTTTGATAATGTTCTGTTAACTGCTTCTCTGCCTGATAGTGTTACTGCAAGGATCAAGAGAAAAAGAAGGGTTCCTGATGTGGAAGAATCTCCTGCTCCAAAGAAGAAGACCAAGTCCACTCCAACAACTTCCAAGTCTAAGCAAAAAGATGTGAAGGGCAAAGGTAAGCAACAGGAAGTTAAATCCAAGAGTGTCAAGAAGAAGAAGGTTCCACTTGCTGCTGAGGAATCTTTGTCAGATGTTGAGGGGGATGCCGAGGACATCTTGCCTTCTGAGAAGAAGAAGTATGCAGGAAAACGCATTCCTCAGAATGTCCCTGCTGTTCCTATTGACAATGTGTCTTTTCATGCTGAAGGTAATGTTCAGAAGTGGAAGTATGTGTGCCAACGCAGAGTTGCCAAGGAAAGGGAAGTTGGCTCTGATGTACTTGAGTGCAAGGAAGTGGTTGCACTTATTGAAAAGACTGGACTGATGAAGACCATTCTCAAGGTGGGAAGGTGTTATGAAAAACTGGTGAGAGAATTTCTGGTGAATTTGTCTGTGAAAGTGGGACTTCCTGAAAGTATTGAGTTTAGAAAGGTGTTTGTCAGGGCAAAATGTGTTGAATTCTCCCCTGCTGTGATCAACGAAGCACTTGGCAGAAGTGCTGTTGAGTTTGTTGATGAGGAGTTGTCCTTGGATGTGATTGCCAAGGAGATTACTGCTGGCCAAGTCAAGAAGTGGCCCATCAAGAAGTTGTTGTCTACAGGAACACTGAGTGTGAAGTATGCCATCCTTAACAGGATTGGAGCTGTGAACTGGGTTCCTACCCAACATACTTCTGGAGTTTCTACTGCTCTTGTCAGATGGATCTACAAGATTGACACTTCTACTGCTTTTGATTTTGGGTCCTTTGTGTTTGAACAGACCTTGAAGCATGCTGACACTTGTGCTGTGAAGCTGCCCATATCATTTCCATCTCTTCTTACAAAGATTATTCTTCAACAGCATCGTTGGATCATCAGGGCTGATGAGGTTCCTTTTCCAAAGGGTGTTCCTATTACCCTGGATCAACGACTGTTTATGGAGCCACATGTCATAGACATTGCTGTGCCATTTAGCAAGACTTCTGCCCCTGCTCCTGTGAGTGAATATAGCACTAAGGTTATTATTGCTGAATTAATGGATGTTTCTAAGGCTCTACAGGAGACTATTAGGATCAGCATTGCAAGGAAGCTAAAGGTTGATGCTTTACTTCTCAAGCTTCAAGAGGAAGAAGGTCAAGAGGGTGAGCCAAGTGGTGCTGCTGCTGCTCCTCAGGATGCCAGCATTGAAGAAGAGGGAGAATCTGAAGAGCATATAGAAGACACGGAAGGCGACTCCAGTTCTGATGATTAGTTTGTGGTTCTTGTTTTTCTTTTGGTTGTAGTTTGTGTACCCTTTGCCAAATCTATGCTAAAAAGGGGGAGTACATCTGTGTAGCTGTGCAAACTATGTGTTTTGTTGTGTTGATGGCTTTGGTCTGTAATAATTTGAAGACAAGTTCAAGACAGAGGTAAGTAATTGACTGGTTGTTTTGTTTGGTGCTTAGCTTTTGTTCACATTGCTTCTGGTGTGTTGTTTAGCACTGGTTGATAGTTAGTACATTTCTGCTATCATGTTCTTTGTTCCAACTGTGCTTTATGGAGTGTGCTGGTTGATGCATCATTTGAGTGGGAGTCTGCTACTAAGGGGGAGCTTTGGTTCTCTTTGTTTACTCTCTCTGTTTAGTAAATTGTTTTAGACAAAATTTGAAAAAGGGGGAGATTGTTGTTACTTTGTTGTCTCGCATTTTGTCAAAAACAACCGGATGTCGAAGCTGATGTCATGACATCTGCCATTGTGTTGCTAGGACATCAGTCCTATGCTTGGAACGTTAATTGTGGGCCCTTGTAGATTTTATGAAGATATATTTTTATAGTTACTTGAGGAACAAGTAGCTGTACAGGAAGGGTTTGATTTGTTGGTTGTTATTTGTTGAAACAATCTTTGATAAAAGATTGAGTTTCTATCTTCACGTTTGAATTTTGCAACAATATCTTGGAGATTCAGTTTTGATTTGTTGCTACTATCTATTACTTCAGCAAAGCAAACCCTATTGCCCAAGCCACCGCTGCTGAAGACTATAAAAGAACAAAGACCTAAAGCTTGAAGACCACAGAAGCTAATAGAGAGATCGAGTGTTTTAGGATTGTCATTGTTCTTTGTTCTTTGTTGATTGTGATCATATCTTGCTCACTGATTCTATAAAGCAAGGTTATGATCTGTGTTGATTGCATCTGCAAACTCTAATTGTTGATTGTTTGTTACCAATCACTATGGCAGTGATTGAGAGATAGTGAGAGGGGCTCTCATACTTAGGTTGAGGTTCTAAGTAGAAATACACTGGGTAGATTAGGAAGTGAACTATGAACTGTTGTGTTCATGAGTGTCTGTAATTCCTGAAGTTTTTCACTGAACTGGGTTACCAATTCTTGTGTCTTGTTTACTTGTGTTTTTGTTTATTGCTGTTACTGTTAGTCAATTGTCGAACCTGTTGTCCCAGCATCGTGTAGGACAATTGTCCTGTGAGAGAACCAGAATTTCAGTCGCCTACTGCGTCGACACGTCAGCGAAGTGGAAAACTCAGCATATCTTTGAAACCTCAACTACCACTTTTGAAACGTCACCTCTCGTCATAGAGGGTAGAATTTGAACCTACCCCACGCTTACAACGCCTCCCAAGGTTACGTCGTTTGTTTTTTCAAGGCAATCATTCCCTTCTATCATTATGGAGCGCAACTCCCCATCTTCTACACACAATAAAGCGGCCGCTCAAATCCTACACGCGACTTGTGCCACCATCAGTCCCTTGCCTATAAGAACTCCCATTCTCCATCACTAGGCTCTTTCGAAACTTTCACTCTTCTTTCTCCTGACCGCCCCCTAGAGATCCCTCTGCAAGCCGCCGCTTTCAGCACCTCATTCTTCACCCTTTTGACAACTCCTCCACTATGCGACCCAAACACTGAACCAGGAACTCTTCTCGCAAGTCCGCTCCACCTGTTCCCCCATGTCGCGACCAGGCATCCATAGTGTCAATCAGGCCTCCCCTCCCGGCGGGACCCCTCTTGACCAGTCGAAAGTTACGGCCTTTCGCCTTAGGACTTTCCAGTCCCTTCCCCATCCTGTTCAGTCCGCGCCCTTGCTAGAGGCCATCAATCAGCCTTCTGATTATGAGACTCGCGACTCAATCTCGGACCTTTCTTCGGAAGTCGGAGGTTTTTGCCACGAAAGACCCCTGGACAACATCCTTGCTTACAGGGGTTGTAAAGCAGTCGAGCGCTCTTGGTACCGTCGTACGGCCAGCGACGTACACAACTTCCAATTTTTCTACGTGTATGAGTACTTGTTCACCGATCTGGGAATAAAACTCCCCTTTTGTCCCTTCGTTTGTTCGGTACTGCGGGATATCAACGCATCCCCCTGCCAATTGCACCCCAATGCCTGGGCATTTATACGGTGTTTTGAAATCCTTTGCGACGCTGTTCATCGTGAACCGTCAACAACCCATTTTTACTACCTCTAGGATATGGACGCCAAGTCTCTGCAGTCACACGGCTGGGTATCACTGAAGGCCAGGGCCGGCTGCAAATGTTTTAATCCCTTTTGATCTAACGCCAAAACCCACTTCGCTCGAAGATACTTTAAGATCAGAGTGTCTGATGATTATCCTGAAGGCATTGACGAAGAAGAAAATTGCTCAGTTCCCTCCCCTGTTCAACATGGAGGGCACCAAAAAGAGACTCTTCCGCCAAGAACCTGAGACCGACACCCGCCATTCGCCCCTCAAAAAGAAAGTTCTGCCAAGAGCCCCCACTGCCCCGGGCGGAGGACCTGACCTCCGCCCTGTATCAACGTCCGAGGTTGACGTCAAAGATACACAATGGGCGGGGGCGGTGGCCCGGCCAGTGTCAGGGACCAAATCCTTGCATGGCGAGGTTGATATCCCGCCAAGGACCTCGACCCGACCGAGCAGCTCCTAGCTTGACAACCAAAGCCAAAAAAACTCATGCAAGTCAACCGCAACCGTCAGGACCTGACTGACATTTCAATGACCTCCCTTATTGTGTCCCTCGGCAAGATTTCACCTTAGAGAAAATTTCTTCCATCGGCCGCCCCTCACCTTGGGATATCCTGAGAGCTCGATCGCCTTTCTTCTTTCGCACATTAATTCTGAGAGGCAAGAGGAGGAAATGCTGCATAAAGGTTTGGATCGTATGGCTGAGGAAGCCATGGCGAGCTTTTTGCACGCCGAGAGCATCTTCAGGCACGCCTTCCGCCGCTACCACTCTGCCGCCAAAGACGCTGAAAACTTGCGGCAGGATGTGGGTCGTCTTCGGTCTGCCAACTCTACGTACAACGAGAAGTGCGAGGTGTTCGAGGCCCAACTAGTGACCCAGAAGACATCCCACGAAGAGACTAACCGGGCCAAATTCAGCTTGGAGTTCAGGGACAATCAAATTCTTAAACTTGAGAGGGTGCTGGAGGAGCTGAAACAAGAGACGCTGTAGGAAATCGCCGCCAAGGATGAAGCTCTGGCTGTAAAGGAATAGAACATCGCTGCCCGGAACTTGGAGCTTGAAATCTTTCGCGGCGAATTAGCGAGGAAGAATGAAGCTCTCGCCACCGTGAGGAGCTAGGAAAAAACTGACTTGGTGATAATGGAAGCTCAAGCAAAGGTCAACACCGCGGTTCTTGAGGAAAGGCTGAGGAGCGCAGCCGCTTTGGCAGTTGCTATGCTGCGCGAGTACGTATTCTTTCTGGCCAAAGCTCAAGTCTGTCATCTCTTTGGTGACCTTGACCTACGCAAGTGTACGAATCCACCCGGTTTTAAATATCGAACCACAGGGATTGTGAGTGAATAGATTCGGTTCAAGCTTTGAGTCCGAAGGTTTGTTATATTGAGGCAAACATATGTCGAAGTAGTAATAAGGAAAAAGAAAATACAAATTCAGAAATGAAACAGAGAATGAGAAGAAAGAGTGATTTACTTTGGGTTCTTGCTCAACTAATCAATTCAAGTACATCATTCTAAGCACATGTTCTCATGGATCTCCCCTTGATGATATAGCCTAGTTACTCACTTATTGATTCCTCACATAAGCAATTCTCCCATAATAAAAGCTAAGCCCAATTCCTTGTGTACTTAGTCATTTATATGAGGTTTTAGATCATGTAAATTCAGGCCAACAAACCCCAACCCTTCCTCTATTCCTAGTAGCAAGCAAAGAAGGGGTAATCCCACAACAAGTCCCTAATCTATAACAAACTTCCGTTCTATTATAGAAAAGCATAAAGCTAGCACATGTTCTAACTTGAAACATAAAGCATGGATATGGGATTCAAGGAAAGAAGAAGAACATGTGGGAAAGAACTTAAGATTTAACTTAAAAGGAAAAGTCTTACAAGAAAACCAAAGTAAAAGAAGAGAGATTAGCCAAGCATGGCAAGAGCCATGCTTGGCTAAGAACCTTGAACACAAGCTTGGAAGTCCTCTCTCACTCTCCTAGATGATCCTCTACCTCTGAATTTTACAAAGTATCAAAAGATTACAAAAGAAAATGACTAAAATCCTATTTATAGGCAAAAATAAACGAGGCTGGGCTGTTCTGGGCGCTCAGGCGCCAATTCAGAGCGCCTGAGCGCCAATTGCATGTTGAAAAACATGCCTCTGGACCTAATTGGCGCCTAGGCGCCCATTCCCAGCGCCTAGGCGCTTAAGCTCGCCTGAAAAGGACTTTTTGGCTTCTGAAACTCCTCTTTTCAATCCTCTTTAAGTTCTCCATCAATTCCATGCTTCTTGGCCTTCTTTCTCCTTCAGTTTCTGCTCTCCAAACCTAACCAACAAGTCAAGGAAGATTCTAGAAGCTCCAAGAGCTCATTAGCACAAGAGGTCCTTCATAAAACAAAAGAAAATCATGCAAGTCCTAAACTTAACTTAAAATGCAAGAAAACTCCCTATAAAACTACAAAATTACCAAAACAAAACAAAGACTCAAGAAAAGATAAAAATGCATGAGAATGCATGAAACACTACATGAGACACAAGAAAAAGACTCAAAACCTACAAGGAAAAAACATAAAAACATCATATAAACCCGGGTCATCAGGATGTTCAAGGCAATCACCCCCACCGGCTTGGTTGGTTTCGAAGATCCTCTGGGGGTTGGCGATATCGACTTCCTAAGTGCTAGGGACCAAGAAAATGTTAATAATAATGCTAACATTTAATTGTAATATTACTTACCCTCTTTTGTAATTTGATCCATGTTCGGCTGCCCTCTTAGGGCCTTCTCTGTAAGGGAACATGCGTTATTTTTATTGCCAATCCAGCTTGTTAAGTTATTCATGCGCTATTTTGTACGCTTTTCCTCTTAATTCCTGAATTACGTTTAATGATATTGAATTGTGTGAGGGTTTAACTAGGTTTTTTTGCTCAGTATATATCAACCAAGGCTAAAATCACACCTTTCTTCTTAAAGAAACAAGGTGTTTCCTCGCCAAGCGTGTTTGGTCAAGGGCTTTGCCCGCCGCGGCTTTGGTGATCAGGGCCCAATGGCCATTTGGGGTCCCCAAGGCTTTGCCTAGTTAGAAATGCTAACCCTTATTCCGGGGAGGCTTTTTGGATAAGAAGCTTATCCCACACATCGCCAATGGATAACGGTGACTGTGCAGGCTTTTCCGGAGCGATTCTCGGACTCCAAAGGTCGTAAATGGAATTGCCACCTTCAGGGAATTTTTCCCACCGTGCAACCGCCGTTATTCAATTTTTCTCGATTGGTGAAGTCAATCGTAGAAATATTTTTGAGAATACCCTGTCATATATATGTTTTGCAAATACAAACTTTGTATTTTTACATTTTTTATGGACGCCTCATTAAAAAACTCTCGAGATGGAGAAAAAGAGTGAGTCTTTATTTTTCGTCCTTACTGTTTTTCAAAGTCTTCTTGCTCGCCGCATCCCAACGTCGCCTTCCCATGCCCCCGGCTACAACAACTCTCTTAGCTCCACGTCCTTTGTCCCCGAAGTGCTCGCCTTCCACTCATCGCTCTTGAAGAATCCTTCACCTCGCCTAGATGTGTTACTGACCTTCGCCCATCCTCCACCTCGCTTGTTATTGACCTCTTGAACTCACCCTTCTGTCGCCAACCCGCCTTTGGAGCCTTGAATATTCCTCTCGCCTTTATGGCCTTAGCAGCGGCCTTTGCCACTTCCTGTTGCACCGCCTTCCCCGTTTCTTTGTCCTTTAGAAGGGGTCCTTGCGGCGCTGGTAGCTTGACCTTAGGTATTCTCCACTTAGTTGGGTCGCTCTCGCTCCACTCGAAAAGGTCTAAATTATCGTCCAACAATCTTTCCAAATGCAATTCCTGCTAAGCAGTAAGCCTGGATCCAATCGCCAGAACTCCCCTGCTGAATTTTTGCTCTTCAAAATGGGCAATGATATCCGCCCAGTGGCACTCGGCCTTGGAGTCAGTAAACTGACCATCTTTTCCCGTCCTCCTCGAGCTGGGGAGATCCTGTTATGGGCGGCGAACCTTGCCTTCATAACACGTATGCCTAGCAGCAGCACCATTCTCCCCGTACATGCTTAGACAATTATTGTAGCATTATCTAGCTCGCCTTTGGTCGACCGTGATCCTCCCAACTTTTCCGCTATTAAGTGGGTATTTGACCGCCAGGTGAGCCGTGGAAATTAGCGCACACAGGCGGTTAAATTTGTTTCGGCCAATGATCACATTATAGGAGGCCACTACTTGTAAAACCAAGTACCTTACTCGCTGCACCTTCGCATTCTCATCAACGGCAAAGATCGTATCAAGGTCCAGATAACCCCTTACGAAACCTGTTCACCTGAGAAGCCTACCAAGGTTCCTGTGTAGGGAGTCCAGTCTTGATCCGTCAGCCCCAACTTGTCGAACGCGTCGCCATAGATGATGTCCGCTGAGCTGCCTTGGTCTAGAAGCACTCGTCTGACATTGAAGCTGTTGATCCTCACCATGACGACAATAAGATCGTCCTTATGCGTCTTGATGCCCTCGAAATCTCTCGTTGACACCACTATGTCTGAGTGTTGGAAGCCAAAAGGAATTTCCTTGACAGAACTTACCGCTCTCATGTGTCGCTTTCTCGCCGCCTGAGTGTCGCCGCCGCCTCCGAACCCCCTGCAATTGGGTTTATGGTGCCGACCACCGGCTCCATTTCCTTGTTGAAGGTTTCTTCAGCTCCTCCCCTTCCGGTCGCCAACGTTTCGTTTTGATCTTTCTTCGCTGCCGGCTGACGGTTCCCTTGTTGGCGATCTCCTTGCTGGCGGTCTCCCTGTCGCGGTTTCCTTGCTGTCGATCTCCCTGTTGGCGGCCTCCTCGATCATACTGCTTCAGCCGCCCCAATTTGATCAGCTTTTCTATCTCCCTCTGTAGGGTGAAGAAATCATCTGTGTCATGGCCCACCGACCGGTGGTCCTCACACCACTTGGTTTTGTCGATCCCGCTGCGTGGTGGGGGTTCCCTCTGGTCGGATTCTCCAACCATGTGTGTGGCCTTCACCTCTCGTAGAATATCTGTCAAATGTGTGTTGAGCTCCATGTCCTCCTCCCACCGGTGAGATCCATGTGGCTGCCACGGCCGGCGATGATCTAAAGCCTCCCACCGCAGGTACAGCTGTTCCTTAACAAACTTCGCCAGTGACTTCCCCTTCTTCTCCCTGTGCTTGCTTCCTATGCCTTTTTCTTCGCTACGCCTTTCCTTTCCTGCTTGTTTCTCCAGAGCACCGTCACCTTCCTTCTTTGCATGCCTCCGCTTGAACGCGTCATCTTCCTCGTCAAGAATGTACGTGTTTGCTCGAGCTCGTATCTCCACCATAGACCTGGCTGGCTTCCCACTCAGCTTACTGTTCAGCGAGCCAGGCAACAGTCCATTCTTGAATTCCAAGGCATAGGTGCACGGCTCGGAGTCCTCGATCTTTACAGACGTGGCGTTGTAGCGAGCCATGTACTGTTTCAGTGTTTCTCCTTCAAACTGACGCAAATTGTATAGATTGTCAATCATTACTAGCCTGACTTTTCTCGCCGAGAATTGGATCAAGAATTTTGATGAGAAGTCACGGAAGTTCGTGATTGATCCGCGAGGAAAGGTTGTACACCACGCCATCGCCATACTCTTGAAGGTAGAAGGAAACATCCTGCACTTGACCGCATCTGACGCTGGACTGATCACAATTTTTGTGTTGAAGTATAGAAGGTGATCCTTCGAATCGATTCTGCCGCTGTAGGATTCCAACACTAGGTTCTTCATGTTATCTGGAAAGGCGACTTCTTGCACCTCTGCCGAGAAAGGTTCAAACTCAGCAACCACTTCGGCCTCGTGCACGCCTTCATCTTGCTGCTCGTGGCGAAAGAGCTCGAGTTGTTCTTGGAGATACTCATTTCGTTGACTGATGTTATCGACGTTCTGCATCATACGCTGCTAGTCTCTTTGAGTAACTATCTGTTGTGGCGAAGGAGTCAAGTTCTCCGACGGGGCTGGTGACTGTGCCGGAGATCCTTGTTGTGAGAGAGGTGATGGCGGAGTTGGCAGAGGCGGAGTTGGAAGCGACAGAGTTGGAGAAGGTGGCGGAGGAGGTGGTGGAGGTGGAGAAGCAGGTGGTGACAAAGCCAATTGCTCCTGCTGAGCCTCCAGACGATGTGCTCGAACTATGCGTTCCTGCACTTGAGCGCGACACGGAGGCGATACGCGCCTCCGTTCCTGAGAGTCGCGACGTTGTCGACGACGTGTCTCCTTCTATAACTGCCTAAAAGACGCTGAAATGCTAGAAACTCGTCGTAAAACCAGGAATTCACCAGAAATCGGAGCTTCCTGTCACTGTGCAATCAATCCACGTGATCCGAGAGTAGAATGAAGGTATGAAAACCGATAGAAAGGGCAAGGGTTTGAATAGCGTTTTCAATCTAAATCTTTTCCCACTAGAGATTTAACAAATCTCTTCAAACACCGAAGATAAAAGTGCTAAGATAAGAGTTGAGGAAAGCACACAATGATTTTATCCTGGTTCACTTGATAAATCCCTCAAGCTAATCCAGTCCACCCGTTAAGGTGATTTCTTCCTTCTTAGAATGAAGGCAATCCACTAATCAGAGTTTGTTACAACTGCACTTACAACCTGCAAAGTGACTAACAATACAATGACTTAGCTATCACTAAGATTCACTCTCTTAGTCTTCTCAAGGATCTGACCAACCTTGGTCTCCTTAAGGAAAAACAAACAACTGTTTGAAAGTTTGGGTTTACAAAGAATTGCTTCTCAGAAAGCTAAAGTAAACACAATAAGTACAGTTTGAAGAAAGATTGCTAAGAGAATATTTGAATATTGCGGGAGCTTGAACAAAGTTTCTTAGGCGGCATCTTTCATCTTCAGCCTCTTTATATACTCCAAGGATTAGGGTTTAGACGTTTGCTTGGAATGCTACCGTTGGAGGGCAGATCTGGGTTTTCCAAGTTCTGCTGTGGCTGAATAAGTTAGGTAAGGTCGTCAGGAATAGTACAGTTGCTTTTGTACTTTGGATAACGACTTGACCTTTAACCTAGATGACTTCTGATCAGAGCGACGCTTCATGTTGGAACTTGTGAAGCTTGGTGATCAGAGTAAGAGGGAAGCTTGGATCCTCTGACCTTTGTACCTTCTGCTTCTGGACTCAGAGGAGAAGTACTTGGTCTTCAGAGCCAGCTTACTCTTGGACTTCAGAATCTTCACTTCTCAGCTTCTGGACCTTCAGAACTTCTGGACCTTCAGAGCCTCTGGACCTTTAAAGCTTCTAAACCTTCAGAGCTTCTGGTCTTCAGAGCTTCTGGACCTTCAGAGCTTCTGGTCTTCAGAACTTCAAGTGAACTGAATCCATATCAGAGCTTTACTATCTTCAGATCTTTTGAAGCTTATTTTACTGTTCTGATTGAACATAGTGAGTGCGAAAGCGTTGCGGAGGTTACTATTTGAGCATAGTGCTTCTGATTTATGTGTAGTAAGATCAGAGTCAGAGTCTGTCATTAAAACACTCAGAAAACAGCGTTAGAGTACCATAATTGTTCATACACAATAGTTAACATGTAATCATCAAAACATAGAGTTGTACTACTTAATCAAAACTTGATCTTACATAGAAAATTTACGATTCCCCACAAACGACGCTAAATGTTCTTGCCTTGAACATATAGATAGGGTGTAGTACCTATAGTAGAGAAAGATTGCACTAAGAGAGAATCTAGAGAGAGTGTAACTGCTTAGAGAGAGAAAATAACTGAATCTCAAGTGTGTATTGATCAAATGAGCCAAGAGTCCTTTACAAATGGTAACCGCTCCCTATTTAGGGGAGCTGGGCCTAGCGAATCATAACTGCTCTGATGGGCCAGCTGGGCCTTGCGAGGGGAAGCCTAATTCCCAGGCTGGGCGACCGCCACTTGGCAAGTAACCCCTGGGCGTAGGCCCCCTAGGGGCTCGCCTAGTCCAGCCTCTTTGAGATTTAAGTATTATTTTTCCTTCACTAGGTTTTTATCCCAATGAGCTCTTCCTAGTAAGGTTTTAATGATGCTCAATCTCAAATTTTATCCTTTTGCTAGAGTGTGGGTCTTGAATATAATTTGGATGTGGGTTTAAGACTTGTATTCCTTTCTTTGGTGTGCTGTTTTGAAGCACTTTAATTTATATATGAGTTTCTTTTATAATTAATTTTTTTTTTTAATTTTTAATTAAATCAAATTATTAATTATATATATGGAGTTAAAATGACATGGATAAAGCCACGTTAGCACTTGCTTACCACTCAAAAACCTCGCTTGAGCTCCGCCTTATGGCGAAAATAAAACCAAACTAGATACGATTGTGGGGGGACCAAACTTTTTTCGGGGAGGGACTAAAATTAAATTCTTTTACAAACACAAGGACTAATTTGATGATTATCCCTTCTATTTATTTAAATAGACCTACTGTTAGTCTTAAAGGCCCATTTGGTAGTTAGGATATGATAAGAGCAAGATATGATAAAGATATGGATAAGGGCATGATATGATATAAGAGCAAGATAAGCATTTATCTTATCATGTGTTGGAGGTGGACACAATAATAATAGGATATGATATAATAATGAAAGTACATATTATTTTTAGAATTTAATATTTATAATTACTTTTTTTCTATAGAGTAATTGGTCAATTATTTTTTAGTTTTATAAATGAGTCTATATATATTTTTAAATTAACTAAAATTAAATTATTTTTAATTAATTATTCTATTTAAATTAAAAGTACACCACTAATCAAATAAATTTAATTTAATATTTGAAAGTGATAAATAATATAATTAATTAATTTTATAAAAATTATAAGTAGTATTATTTTTTTTTAATAGTTATTCTATTTATAAATTATAAATTATAAATAAATATAGAAGTACAAAAATATTGTAAGTATGTATAGAAGATGATAAGAGAAAATCAGTCCATATTTACTCATAATAATTCAATATACATATTTTAGAGGTAATGAATAATTTTTTTTCGAGAACATGAAGATTTTATTGATATATAAATAGATCATGAGAACAATCCTCTCATGTAGATTATCTAAAGGACAAAAGAAGAAGAACTCAAGATTAAATCAATACAGCTCAATGTTCTTATAAACCCTTGTGCTATTTTGGTGAAAAGAAAAGCTAATGAAGGAGTCTCATAAAAACCTCCATAGGAAAAACCCAGTGGGAAAAACCCTAATATAAGTAATGGTATAATATTAATTGAGTAGTAGCTAGTGATAAGAGAAAAAGTTGTCTATGTTTATATAACCAAGACCAATATTTTGACAATTTAAAATTTAGTTCAATTTTCATTAATTTTTTTTTGAATTAATTAAATTTATATGAGTAACTAAATAATTTTAATTTTCTTTTTTCAAAAGCAAAAATTTATTGAAATCAGTGGGAGTCGAGAAACAAGTCCTCGACAAAGGACACAATACAACACAAAAACCCAACAAAAACAAAGCGTAAGAACCGCGAAAAAACAACGCCTTAAATAGGGGCGATTGTGAAGAGGACCTTATTTGTTACACAATGAAGAACTCCAAATTACGATAAACCTAATCCAAATTATAAAGCTACAACTCAAACAAATCCAAATGAACAAAATGTTTAATTGAATCGTACCAGTCTTTACTGGGGGTTAACAGAAAAAATCGACAATGTATCAAAGATGGCGTCATTAAAATTATGAGAGGTCTTGAGCGGCAATTGAACCTTCCAACGCTCAAAACCTAGCAGAAAGCTCTGGTTTTCTCTTTTAATTTTTTTACACTGTTAATCCATAAAATTTGACATTACGCAAGAATATGTCCTTATTATACGTAGCCTCTTCCTTATATATAAATTAAGAGTGTTCTGAATTAATACTATGACATAAACCATACTAAAGTATATAAGATGATAAAGCGGTACTCCTGAGGAGTACTGTTCTATAGACAATGGTGTAAGTGCAAATTATCATCGTATATACTTTAGTATGATTTATGTCATAGTTTTTACTAATCTTCAAACAAAATTTCACCATTAATCTAAATTACATACATGAAATGGCATATACATAGTCGAAACTTCTCATAAAGGTTTTGACCCTTTGGGACAACATCGTGGGAAATGTTCAGCATAAATAATATTAAAACATTTGATTGATTTTAACACATATCTATATTTTTGGCCAATTTCACTTGAAAATTTCAAATGCGTTCCACCAGATGAAGGAATAAGGGGCTATTTTGGAGAGAAAAGACATAAAGAAAACAAATTTTTTTTTTCTAGTATGAAGCCCTTTATTTGAATAATGCATATATGAAACTACACCACAATTGTTCCCAACTACATAATAGATAGGTAATAGAAGGGGAACAAATTTCAAAACAACTTATGAAGCGATAATTAAATTTCAAATCCTAAACAGTCCTAACTATATCACGTACATGAAACTAGTTACGCCTGTGTTTTATGATTATTGAAAAAACTTGAACTTGAAAAAAAATTGGGCATCATCTTCATCATCATGGGATGATATTAGTAGAAACCAGGGGGTGGTCCTCCATGTCCTCCCTTGTTGTTAAGGCCACCAAAAAAGGTTTGAGTCTGCATCATTGGGCCTTGAAAATTCAGTGGTGAAAACACCTGAGGAGGTGTTGGTGGTGGGTGGTGGAGAGGGATCATGGCGTTCGAGGCTCCAGCAGCAAAATGTTGATACATTGGTGGGTTGGTAGGGGCATCACTAGCATCAACATCACCTTGCATAGGGAGCATGTCACAATAGCGAGTGACTTGCTTCTTGACCTCATCCAAGGCCCCCTTGAACTGCTCAAGTTGAGACTTGTCCATCTCTTTAATCAGAGAGGCCCCCCAAAATTGAGCTTGAACTGCCTTGATCTGACGATCTAGCTCCTTGATGTGCTTCTTCTCAGCATCAATTTGGTTGTTAAATAGAAATATTTTTGTATTGAGCCCAAGCACGTCAGCGCTACTCTGAGAATTGACGTATTGCATGTTGTCAGCCGGTTGAGTTGGGACCTCCAAGAGGTACTTCTCAATGATAGTCTCAACATTCGGATGGCCGAATGAAAACACCTTCTGGCCCGGCGAGATGACGATGAGAGCCATCTCTGCATCAGAAAGCGTGGAGAGCTCGCTTGCTTTCTTGAAGATCCCAGTGCGGCGCTTCGAGAAAGTAACCTGCAAATGTTTCTGATTCGTCATTTTCTTTATGTCAATCTTTTTACGCCCCCAACTTTTCTTTTCTGAGGTGGACATGGCTGTTGAAGAACGAAATAAAGAGAAATGGAGGGATAAGAGTGTAGAGGATGAGTTGCAGACACATTTCGAAATCACGTAAAAATTGCTCTTTTTATAGTCAATTTTTTATGCATAGATTAATGTTGTATTGACATGTATCTGGCTTGAAATTTTGTGCATATCCTCATTCGCATGGCTCATATAGTATAAAATTAATTTTGAATCAATGCTGCATTACAGACAGCTGTTCGCAATATGACTATGATTTTTTCTAAAGATAAATATTTTATTAATAAGATAAGTTTATAAAAAAAAAATGCAGAGCATATTTTGTGTAAATTTTTCTTTCGGGACAACTGTTCACAGGGTATCTCTACTTATGCAACAATATTTATTTTTATTTGTTTTAAAAAATATCAATTGACAACTTACGCCTCTTCATCTGTTTCTAGAAATTAAGCAAGATTAATTGTAAATATTAACGGTGGACCATGTTAAAACTAGTCCACCAATGAACCATGATTTTTCCTGTTATAGCAAGTACCAACTTATATAACTTTTTGGTTGGAAATATTTATCATATCTGATTGGATTAACAAAGACCCCAATGTCGGTTGTTTTGGGGGACGTGGATTTGACAGTAAAGCTGAACACTTTCATGGAACAAATGGCTGCCAGGCAGAAAGCTCTAGAAGAACATATGGCGGAACTCTTCGTCGTCGTTCGGGACTTTGAGAAGAAAACCCTGGGAACCAGCGCAGACGGCAGCAGCACTGGCGTACGTGACGGCAGCAGCACCGACGTACGTGACAGCAGCACCGGTGTACGTGACGGCGCAGGAAAATCCATGGCGCCGTGATATTCTAAGATGGAGTTTCTAGTTTATGACGGCAGCGACGATCCTTTGGGTTGGCTGGAACGCTGTGAGCGATTCTTCCATAGCCAAAGAACTGCTGAGGAAGATTGCGTGGGACTAGCGGCTTTCCATCTCTTGGGCAAGGCTCAATTATGGTTTGATCATATTGACCAGGAAGGAGAAGAATTGGACTGGAACCGTTTTTAGGAAGGTTGTCATGTAAGGTTCGGGCCACCCTTGAGTAACAATTCCTTAGGGGAACTCTCGAACCTAAAACAAACAGGATTTGTTGAGGAATACCAATGTCTAGTCTATTCCAATCGTTGCTGGCTAGGAATTCTGACCTGAAATACCATCATAAAGTGGACATGTTCACTACTGGGTTAACAGAAGAACTCAGAATTGATATCGAGATGCAGCAACCCAAAAATCTCGGTGCTGCCATGAACCTGGCTCGAGCATTAGAACGTAAACAAAAGGTATCACACAGAACTCTTCCACCATGGACTGTGAGGAATGGCCATTTGATTGCCTGATTGACAAAAACCAGATTGACAAGGAAGTGGAGAAATCTCCAAGCCAGCAAGTGGAAACAACAGAGGGGGCTCTTCAACACCTTTTTTTAAAAGGTTAACACGAGCTGAAATGGCGGAAATGAGGGAAAAAGGGATGTGTTACAACTGTGATGAATCATATTCAACTAGGCACGAGTGTAAAAGGCCATTTTTGATTGAGGTTCCCGATGATGACAACAACCCGAAGAACGATCTTACAATTTGACCTTGAGGACAAGGTCAATGTTGAGGAGGGGTGTGATGATATAGATGCATATTTGAATTGATGCTGATATGATTTGTTTTATTTTTATCAATAAGCATATTTTAATAGTTAGGATTTGATTCTATCATATTTTATAAGACCTTAGGATTTGTTTCTTAGTTTCCGAGTTTCCTAGTTTCCTATTTTCTTGTACTCAACCCTTATTATAAATAGGTATTTCAGTATTGAATAAAATCAAGCAAGTATTTCCTAAAGGAATCGTAAATTAGAAGAAGCTCTGTCAAGGACGAGCAGGCTTCTTTTCTACAAATTGGGTCGCAAGAAGAATTCTTCTACGTCCTGACCGATGACCAGATCCTGCGCGACGGTTCATAACAAAAAAAAAAAATACCGCAATGCTTAAGCTTGAATTCATTTTCTGTTTATTCTGGCAATAATTCATCAATAACATGACCTGCATTTTGGGATTAGATATCTTGATATTTCTACATATGTATATGTAGTGTTTGAAATATTAATTTAATTTGGACTTATTAGGGACTTCCTAGGCTCACCTTCGAAGGCGATCGCTCTCAAAATGTTTTATGGTTGAGGCGAGCAAGGATCCCAGAAATTTAACCTAAGGGTCAGCCTTCGGTGATCAAGATATTACTAGGGAGTTGTGTTAGGGCAAAGGAAGCGTCCACTCTAAAGCCTTCGCTCATGGCAAGCCACTCATGCAGATGGCGAGTTGGTTCCTTGTTTTAGGGATTTTACACTATTATGGCCGGCCAAGTATGGTTAACAGTATGTAATGAATCTTGGATCGTTATTCTATGAGGCCTAAGAGTCCCATTTGGAATCATATTTAGGGTTTTAGACTTTTCGTCTATAAGAGGAAAATGTTCATTTGTAATTGGCATGCTCACTTGATTATTATACAAAAACGGCTAGGTCTTTAGACATTCCTACTTCTGCTAGGGTTCCGACTTGGTTTGCTTCATTATTTTACTCGATGTGAGCATTGATATCGTCTATTGTAACACCCCGATTTCGGTGGCGTCACTTTAGTAACCAAAAATAAACTTAATGCGGAAAAACGTGAATATTTTTTTTTTTGATAATAACTAAGACAAGACTGAATTGAATAAAACCCGAATGCGAAAAGCAAATATATAAACAGCCCCCGCTGTAAGAAGCAACCTCGTCACGAGTAAACCTCCAGTGACAGAAGGAGAAAGATGTAACGCCCGTAGGCAAAAGTACAAACCAAAAGAAAAGGTTAAGTGTCCGCAACACTATCCCTCAAAATGAGAATAAGCTGGCCCATCGGCCTGAAACAAGACTTCCTAAGTCCAACCAACTCTCTGTGATTCCTGTAACGAAACCACACAAAAAGCTATAGGTGGGAAACTACCCTGTCCCGAATGAAACAAATGATGTTCAGAGCTAAGACTCTACTCCTACACTAATCCCATCTCGAGGAGCTCACACTAACACTCAATCCTACATGCTAGCGTGATCGTCGTCCGAATCTGAATCCAGAACGACTAAGTCTAGGTACATCCTCCGTCCTCCGCTCGCTATCGCGATGCGCCCCTGTTCCAGCATCCCAACTCTAGTTTCCCCCGAAGGGTGAACCGTCGTGAACCAGTCCGCCAAAGACATCTGACAAAGGGCGTTTGTCCGCCAAAGCACACACAGAAGACGCGAGGGTCAACTCCAAAGAATTATGTAAATAATAGCAAGGATAGATACAGATAATAGGATAGCCACTTAGGCTTTTAGCTAGGGATAACATCCTAGGGTTGCATATCTCATGATGAATATAAATGACGATAAATCACAGTTAACATGCCTCAAATAGAATTAACAAGTATCAAACACACTCATCACTAAGTCAGTATGCATGTTGCATGAAATGATATGCAGGTTAACCCAGTTAACCACATGCATTCCGGAAAGGGATGGACATCAAACGGATCAGCCCTAACACCAGCCACGGTGGAACCATTTCGGCCCGCGTGCCTCTTACACCACACAAAGGTAGCCAGATCAGCAGTAAACCCGTAGGTCTGCCATTTCGGTCTGCTACAAGAGACGTCTATAAACGCTCTTTCACGGCATTCCGGGTCTTATGACCATTTTGGAAACCGACGAGGTCCAGAGTACGTCCTGTGTTACTACCCCATTAATGTTGCATGTATGCAAAATGATTAGTCAAACAACGTCTCCGTCCTCACTCGACACGTCGCCACGTGTTCTAGGGAAGTTAAAGTCTGTAAAAGCTTACCCTAAGGTAAAGTCGATTCTGCGACCAAAAGACACAGTTCATAATGACACATAGCTGCTCCAACAGCACCACAATAAACGCTGCTCCAACAGCACAATAACAAACGCTGCTCCAACAGCACAACAATAAACGCTGCTCCAACAGCACAACAACAAACGCTGCTCCAACAGCACAACAACAAACTCAACACTTGGATCCGACGACACTCCTCGTTTTTCCAAAACTATGATTTGACTTCCAATGCCTTCCTTCGAGGTTGTTATCATTACTTAAAGATTTTGAGGTTATTTAAGGTCTTATGAATTTTCTTTATAAAATAGATTCCATTTTGTCTTATCGCAAGTCTTATACATTTTCAAGATCTCCCAATCCCAAGTCGCTTCCAGAGGAGGTCTCGATCCACTAAACAAAATTAAGGCCCGAACCTCGTTCATCCTATCAAACTTTCTCAAAACTCTCAAAATAAAATCGGCATGACCTGCCCGCTATTCTCACCATTCAGAATCTCAGATTCCAGTACAGAGCATATTTAAATCATCACAATCAACAACATGTCATATATCAATAAATCGCATCATAAACACTTAGCACTTAGCATATAAAGCATGCACCACACATCCTAGATTACCCACATAGCACATAGCATGTAAGTCAATCTCAAAAACATTCAGTAGATGAATCATCTACATTGTCAGCCGAAGCCTCAGAAAACATTTTCCAATCACACACAATCCAGTGCATAAACAATAAACAATGTCGAAAACATCGACCCTAAGCATTAACTAGAGATTCAGTGAGAAGCCCTCACCTGTAGATTCTCCAGGACGATCTCCTAACACTTGTTCACAATCAAAGGCTTGCTCCTCTGGGAATTCCTCAAAATCACCTTTAGAGCAAAACCACAGAAATACTATCAGAGTCTATCGAAAACTAAGCTATCGATACTTACTAAGGTTACTCGAAGTAATCTATACTCTAAGGTACGATAATCTAGCGCGAAAGACAAGTTTTCGGAAAAGGAAATTTTCCTCTTCCCCCCTAATAGGGCTCGGCCACTTTGTGCAATTATGGGGCTCGATTTTTCTTCGATCAAACTTGGTTCCTATGCTTTCATAAGCCGTAACTAAGGGTATTCTGAACTCGGAAAAATTATCGGATCAAAAACTGTCGCAGGGGTATTTTGGTCATGATTTTTAACTTAGGATTTTTCAAAACTGAAATCCCAAAAATAAAATTTTGCAGGGACGTCACCAACGACGTTTATGACAACTAATCCTACTAGCACTAAGCTAAGGCGATAGTTTTCAGCCTAAAGGTTGAAGCTTTACCTCAAAAACTCCAAAAATGGGTATTTAAGGCTAAAATTGATTCCGGCGGAATTCCGGCGACATAACGGAAAATCTAATCCGGCAGAACTGATCTTGGGCACATATAGAAGAGGTTTAGAATCAGAAATGAAAGATTCAGGATAGTTTTGCAAAAACCCATAAACTATCCGCTCAGAAAACTCTACAGAAAAGCTATGGAAAAAGCGATCAGAGGTAAGGATTAGCGACTATACCTCGAAGCCTTGAAGTAGCAACTGATTGATCGACGATCAAGCAAGTAATGAAGAAAATTCTTCTTCCTTCTTCCTTGGATGAACTCGCGGCCTTGAGGAGAGAAAATGGAGGAGTTTTGTGTTTTTTTCTCACTTGTTTGCTATATATAGAGGATGGAAATTCGCGGGAAAATGAAAGTTTCGCGAATCTGATTTTTCCGGCGTCATTCTCCGTGAATTAATAGATATGTTTTGGCGAAAGAATTCCAAAACTAAAATGAGGCCTCTTTGTATTTTTGGCAACTAAAGCATAGTCGGTATAAAACTATTTTACCCGATAAGTTGCTTTTTGCATCGGATGTCGGAATGGAAAACTTCCTTCGGAAGAAAGATTGAAATCATCAAGAGAAATGGGTGTACGCGTGTAGAATATTCATTTGAAGCTCTGAATAGAAAAAGTCTTCATCGTCGAGAAATTCTAGGGTTTTGAAATACCAGGAATTCGGTTTCGGCAAACTTCCGATGATTGGAATCGGACGTTCGTAGATCCTAGAGTTTCGCCTCGAAAAGATTGTGATATATGGAAAAAGAGAAGTTCTAACATTTCTCTGAAGATTTTTGGAATTAACTTCCGTCGTGCCTAAAAGTGAAAATTAGTTATATACTAGGGTTTCTGACCTAGGTTTAAGCGTAAAACGATCGTGCTATAACTTTTATCGACTTCGATACGATCCTTTGACTTTTCCTGAACTTTCTCCTTCATAAATTTATTTCATTTGGTAAACTCTTGTTCAGGTTTCCTTTCACGATACATCAAGCCTAATCGTAAATGGAAATCTCTTCCACTTATTCTAAGCTTAAAAACTTGGGTCTTACATCTATGGGTATATGATAAACTTTTCCGAGGTCTTGTAGTTATTGTTAGTTCAAATTGATGAAGACTCGTAATGATGGCGTGAGAGATGGACGATGAGGTCCAAGCTGGAATGGTGAACGTAGCCCTGGAAATGGTAGAGGTGAAAGAGTAGTAGTGGGAAGCGGAAGAGTACTGGGCAGAAAAGGTGGATGTGGGTATCAAAACGTTGGCGGAGCGAGAATAACCATTTGAGGTCGCGCTCCTGGAGGTGACAAGAGCGAGGAGGTTGAGAGCATAGGTGGAGTTTTGATTGACAACGTTTTGCCTCCTCTGGTCTTTGTTACCCCCCGATGATTAGCGGTCGATGCAGGAGAACATAGATATGATTCTACAGCAGAATAAGCTTTAGCAGGCTCAACTGAATCATCTTCAGTAGGAATGCGACCATCACCATTGAGAAATTAATATCTAAATACGAATAATAAAATCAACATATTAATTTTCAATAAAAAGTAAGTAAAAATATACTCAAAGTGTAATTGAGTGTGAATATAAATGTTTTTAAAACTGGACCTACTTTTTTTTTCTACACTTTTGTTCTATTTCCACTTACTTTGTTCTTGTATTTTTTTTTTCATTTTCTAACACATCATTAATCATATGTCTTATTTATATCGTTTTCTTTTCTTTTATTTCTATTTTTCTGAGTGTGAGTGGATTTAAGGTGTTAAAAAGAAAAAATTGTCATATATAAGTATTTTTACAGTTTTTTTTTGTCTATAACACTAGTAACCAATTTAAATTTTATTTTGACAGCAACAAGTAATTTGAAATTCAGCTATGCATTAAATATTGATTTCTTGAACGGAGAATGACTTGAGTTTCACCACAGTTTTCGTCTAATGCAAGCCATCTGACAGTGGTCGTGTTCAGGGCAGAGGAAATCCAGCTGAGCCTGTAGATGCTTGTGTGACGCGGATCACGTCAATGTTGGTGCAAAGCCGTGCAAAATCTTCTAGCGTCACCGCCGGTGGCAGCGGTTTTCCCTTGTGTTGTGGAGGTCCCATATCTAGTTCTGCTCGACCTGGGTCGTCCTAATTTGGGACAAGCATTGGATTAGGTACGAGATCTTTGTAAACATGCTCCTGCTAAACATGCTCCTCCAAGACCTGCTGTTAACGAACAGGCCCCATTCTTCTATACACCGACGCAGTGGAGAAACACACCTTTGCTCCGGCGAAACTCTATGGCGCCTGTAACACGTCTCCATCTCACAATTCTCACTTAAGAAACCACACGACCGTGGAATGAATTTCTCGATCTCGCACATACGACCCCTATTGTTCATGTATAGAGAAAAATGAGGAAGGAACAAGTCTAAAACCCTTGCAGAGGTAGGGTCTTGTAATAACCTAGCCACCTAATGTATATCAATCAAAAGTCCTTTTCTCAACGTATACAATTTCTCTTTTATAGGGGGTTATTGGAACCCTAAACTAACCCTAGTCGACTCTTGGGCCTTTTAATATCTTGGCCCAAGAGTTCGTGCAAGATCTATGCCCGCACATAGGCAGGTACCTCCTTAGTCCCTAAGTGTCTATCATTATTTCACATTAATTCTTCTTGTCCATCCTTCACCTAGCTTGATCCATATTAGCGCTCTTAAGGTCCACTCAAGCCTTCCAGCGAAACATTTTGTCGGCCCCAAGGCTTTCCCAATCTAGCATTTATCTAAATGAACGATTAAACCTGTATTTATAGGCTAGATGTGTAGGTTCAATGTCTCTGCCAGAAAGTTAAAAGTGCTTTAAGTCGAGCTTCCGAGCGCATATTTTCTTGGTGTCATTGTGCTTAAGTATATGCCTTGGCCCTTTAAAGACATGTTTGGGATCAGATATGATAAGCGCAAGATAGGGTAGAGAGATGGATTATGGCAGAAAATGATAAGAACGTGATAAGATTTTATGTATCATGTGTTGGAGGTGGGCAAGATAATGAAAGGATATGATATAAACAATGAAATGATAGAATTTAATTTTAAAAAAATTAATAATTTTAAAAAGTAATTAGTCTATTATTATTTATTTATTTATTTTATGAATGAGTCAATATCTGTTTTAAAATTAATTAAATTCAATTTATTTATTACTAAGTCTATTTAAATTTAAAATACATAAGTAATTAATTGATTTTAATTTACTAGTAGAAAGTGATAAATAATTAAATTAATAAATTTTAAAAATAATATTAATATTATTTTCTTAAATTAGTCTTTATTAAATTATAAATATAGAGATGGATAAGGGTTGGATAAGATAAGAACATGATAGACTTATATCCTATCATGCGTTTGAGGTAGACTTGATAATGATAGAATATAATATCAGTAATGAGTAACTAATGAAATTTCAATGGAGTAAATTTAAATTTAATATTTATAAATTTTAACAAATTAACTAATGAATATGATTCAGGTGTACCCACTCATTCTGATGGCTCTTCTTCTCCTTCGAAAGAGGATGAACCAGTGCATGTGACCATTGATGATTCTCAGTCCAAGGAATCAAGCCAGGCTCCTGCCTCTATTCAGAACATCTCTGATGATGACTCTGATAATGTTCTGTTAACTGCTTCTCTGCCTGATAGTGTTGTTGCAAGGATCAAGAGAAAAAGAAGGGTTCCTGATGTTGAAGAATCTCCTGCTCCAAAGAAGAAGACCAAGTCCACTCCAACAACTTCCAAGTCTAAGCAAAAAGATGTGAAGGGCAAAGGTAAGCAACAGGAAGTTAAATCCAAGAGTGTCAAGAAGAAGAAGGTTCCACTTGCTGCTGAGGAATCTTTGTCAGATGTTGAGGGGGATGTCGAGGACATCTTGCCTTATGAGAAGAAGAAGTATGCAGGAAAACGCATTCCTCAGAATGTCCCTGGTGTTCCTATTGACAATGTGTTTTCTTATGCTGAAGGTAATGTTCAGAAGTGGAAGTATGTGTGCCAACGCAGAGTTGCCAAGGAAAGGGAAGTTGGCTCTGATGTACTTGAGTACAAGGAAGTGGTTGCACTTATTGAAAAGGCTGGGCTGATGAAGAACATTCTGAGGGTGGGAAGGTGTTATGAAAAACTGGTGAGAGAATTTCTGGTGAATTTGTCTGTGGAAGTGGGACTTCCTGAAAGTATTGAGTTTAGAAAGGTGTTTGTCAGGGCAAAATGTGTCGAATTCTCCCCTGCTGTGATCAACGAAGCACTTGGCAGAAGTGTTGTTGAGTTTGTTGATGAGGAGTTGTCCTTGGATGTGATTGCCAAGGAGATTACTGCTGGCCAAGTCAAGAAGTGGCCCATCAAGAAGTTGCTGTCTACAGGAACACTGGGTGTGAAGTATGCCATCCTTAACAGGATTGAAGCTGTGAATTGGGTTCCTACCCAACAAACTTCTAGAGTTTCTAATGCTCTTGCCAGATGGATCTACAAGATTGGCACTTCTACTGCCTTTGATTTTGGGTCCTTTGTGTTTGAACAGACCTTGAAGCATGCTAACACTTGTGCTGTGAAACTGCCCATATCATTTCCATCTCTTCTTACAGAGTTTATTCTTCAACAGCATCGTCAGAGCATCAGGGCTGATGAGGTTCCTTTGCCAAAGGGTGTTCCTATTACCCTGGATCAATGACTGTTTATGGAGCCACATGTCATAGACATTGCTGTGCCATTTAGCAAGACTTCTGCCCCTGCTCCTGTGAGTGAATCTAGCACTAAGGTTATTATTGCTGAATTAATGGATGTTTCTAAGGCTCTACAGGAGACTATTAGGATTAGCACTGCAAGGAAGCTAAAGGTTGATGCTTTACTTCTCAAGCTTCAAGAGGAAGAAGGTCAAGAGGGTGAGCCAAGTGGTGCTGCTGCTGCTCCTCAGGATGCCAGCACTGAAGAACAGGGAGAATCTGAAGAGCATATAGAAGACACGGAAGGCAACTCCAGTTCTGATGATTAGTTTGTGGTTCTTGTTTTTCTTTTGGTTGTAGTTTGTGTACCCTTTGCCAAATTTATGCTAAAAAGGGGAGTAGATCTGTGTAGCTGTGCAAACTATGTGTTTTGTTGTGTTGATGGCTTTGGTCTGTAATGATTTGAAGACAAGTTCAAGACAGAGGCAAGTAATTGACTGGTTGTTTTGTTTGGTGCTTAGCTTTTGTTCACATTGCTTCTAGTGTGTTGTTTAGCACTGGTTGATAATTAGTACATTTCTGCTATCATGTTCTTTGTTCCAACTGTGCTTTATGGAGTGTGCTGGTTGATGCATCATTTGAGGGGGAGTCTGCTACTAAAGGGGAGCTTTGGTTCTCTTTGTTTACTCTCTCTGTTCAGTAAATTGTTTTAGACAAAATTTGAAAAAGGGGGAGATTGTTGTTACTTTGTTGTCTCGCATTTTGTCAAAAACAACCGGATGTCGAAGCTGATGCCGTGGCATCTGCCTTTGTGTTGCTAGGACATCATTCCTATGCTTGGAACGTTAATTGTGGGCCCTTGTAGATTTTATGAAGATATATTTTTATAGTTACTTGAGGAATAAGTAGCTGTACAGGAAGGGTTTGATTTGTTGGTTGTTATTTGTTGAAACAATCTTTGATAACAGATTGAGTTTCAATCTTCACGTTTGAATTTTGCAACAATATCTTGGAGATTCAGTTTTGATTTGTTGCTGCTATCTATTACTTCAGCAAAGCAAACCCTATTGCCCAAGCCACCGCTGCTGAAGACTATAAAAGAACAAAGACCTAAAGCTTGAAGACCACAGAAGCTAATAGAGAGATCGAGTGTTTTAGGATTGTCATTGTTGATTGTTTGTTACCAATAACTATGTCAGTGATTGAGAGATAGTGAGAGGAGCTCTCATACTTAGGTTGAGGTTCTAAGAAGAAATACACTGGGTAGATTAGGAAGTGAACTATGAACTGTTGTGTTCATGAGTGTCTGTAATTCCTGAATCTTGAGATAGTGGATTTCCTTTCTTTGGGTGAAAACCCTCCAGACGTAGGTGAAGTTTTTCACTGAACTGGGTTACCAATTCTTGTGTCTTGTTTACTTGTGTTTTTGTTTATTGCTGTTACTGTTAGTCAGTTGTCGAACTTGTTGTCCCAACATCATGTAGGACAATTGTCCAGTGAGAGAACCAGAATTTCAGTCGCCTACTGCGTCGACACGTCAGCGAACTGGAAAAGTCAGCATATCTTTGAAACCTCAACTACCACTTTTGAAACGTCACCTCTCGTCATAGAGGGTAGAATTTGAACGAACCCCACGCTTACAACGCCTCCCAAGGTTGCGTCGTTTGTTTTTTCAAGGCAATCATTCCCTTCTATCATTATGGGGCGCAACTCCCCATCTTCTACACGCAATAAAGCGGCCGCTCCAATCCTACACGCGACTTGTGCCACCATCAGTCCCTTGCCTATAAGAATTCCCATTCTCCATCACTAGCCACTTTCGAAACTTTCACTCTTCTTTCTCCTGACCGCCCCCTAGAGATCCCTCTGCAAGCCGCCGGTTTCAGCACCTCATTCTTCACCCTTTTGACAACTCCTCCACTATGCCACCCAAACACTGAACCAGGAACTCTTCTCGCAAGTCCTCTCCACCTGTTCCCCCATGTCGCGACCAGGCATCCATAGTGTCAATCAGGCCTCCCCCTCCCGGCGGGACCCCTCTTGACCAGTCGAAAGTTACGGCCTTTCGCCTTAGGACTTTCCAGTCCCTTCCCCATCCTGTTCAGTCCGCGCCCTTGCTAGAGGCCATCAATCAACCTTCTGATTATGAGACCCGCGACTCAATCTCGGACCTTTCTTCGGAAGTCGGAGGTTTTTGCCACGAAAGACCCCTGGACAACATCCTTGCTTACAGGGGTTGTAAAGCAGTCGAGCGCCCTTGGTACCGTCGTATGGCCGGCGACGTACACAACTTCCAATTTTTCTACGTGTATGACTACTTGTTCACCGATCTGGGAATAAAACTCCCCTTTTGTCCCTTCGTTTGTTCGGTACTGCGGGATATCAACGCATCCCCCTGCCAATTGCACCCCAATGCCTGGGCATTTATACGGTGTTTTGAAATCCTTTGCGACGCTGTTCATCGTGAACCGTCAACAACCCGTTTTTACTACCTCTATGATATGGACGCCAAGTCTCTGCAGTTACGCGGCTGGGTATCACTGAAGGCCAGGGCCGGCCGCAAATGTTTTAATTCCTTTTGATCTAACGCCAAAACCCACTTCGCTCGAAGATACTTTAAGATCAGAGTGTCTGATGATTATCCTGAAGGCATTGACGAAGAAGAAAATTGCTCAGATCCCTCCCCTGTTCAACATGGAGGGCAACAAAAAGAGACTCTTCCGCCAAGAACCTGAGACCGACACCCGCCATTCGCCCCTCAAAAAGAAAGTTCTGCCAAGAGCCCCCACTGCCCCGGGCGGAGGACCTGACCTCTGCCCTGTATCAACGTCCGAGGTTGACGTCAAAGATACACAATGGGCGGGGGCGGTGGCCCGGCCAGTGTCGGGGACCAAATCCTTGCATGGCAAGGTTGATATCCCGCCAAGGACCTCGACCTGACCGAGCAGCTCCCAGCTTGACAACCAAAGCCAAAAAAACTCATGCAAGTCAACCGCAACCGTCAAGACCTGACTGACATTTCACCGACCTCCCTTATTGTGTCCCTCGGTAAGATTTCACCCTAGAGAAAAGTTCTTCCATCGGCCGCCCCTCACCTTGGGATATCCTGAGAGCTCGATCGCCTTTCTTATTTCGCACATTATTCTGAGAGGCAAGAGGAGGAAATGCTGCATAAAGGTTTGGATCGTGTGGCCGAGGAAGCCATGGCGAGCTTTTTGCACGCCGAGAGCATCTTCAGGCACGCCTTCCGCCGCTACCACTCTGCCGCCAAAGACGCTGAAAACTTGCGGCAGGATGTGGGTCGTCTTCGGTCCGCCAACTCTACATACAACGAGAAGTGTGAGGCATTGGAGGCCCAACTAGTGACCCAGAAGACATCCCACGAAGAGACTAACCGGGCCAAATTCAGCTTGGAGTTCAGGGACAATCAAATTCTTAAACTTGAGAGGGTGCTGGAGGAGCTGAAACAAGAGACGCTGTAGGAAATTGCCGCCAAGGATGAAGCTCTGGCTGTAAAGGATTAGAACATCGCTGCCCGGAACTTGGAGCTTGAAATCTTGCGCGGCGAATTAGCGAGGAAGAATGAAGCTCTTGCCACCGTGAGGAGCTAGGAAAAAACTGACTTGGTGACAATGGAAGCTCAAGCAAAGGTCAACACTGCGGCTCTTGAGGAAAAGCTGAGGAGCGCAGCCGCTTTGGCAGTTGCTATGCAGCGTGAGTACGGATTCTTTCTGTCCAAAGCTCAAGTCTGTCATCTCTTTGGTGACCTTGACCTGCATTCAATGGGGATGTTCAAGGCAATCACCCCCACCGACTTGGTTGGTCCTGAAGATCCTCTGGGGGTTGGCGATATCGACTTCCTAAGTGCTAGGGACCAAGAAAATGTTAATAATAATGCTAACATTTAATTGTAATATTACTTACCCTCTTTTGTAATTTGATCCATGTTCGGCTGCCCCCTTAGGGCCTTCTCTGTAAGGGAACATGCGTTATTTTTATTGCCAATCCCGCTTGTTAAGTTATTCATGCGCTATTTCGTACGCTTTTCCTCTTAATTCCTGAATTACGTTTAATGATATTGAATTGTGTGAGGGTTTAACTCGGTTTTTTTGCTCAATATATTTCAATCAAGGCTAAAATCACACCTTTCTTCCTAAAGAAACAAGGTGTTTCCTCGCCAAGCGTGTTTGGTCAAGGGCTTTGCCCGCCGCGGTTTTGGTGATCAGGTCCCAATGGCCATTTGGGGTCCCCAAGGCTTTGCCTAGTTAGAAATGCTAACCCTTATTCCGGGGAGGCTTTTTGGATAAGAAGCTTATCCCACACATCGCCAATGGATAACGGTGACTGTGCAGGCTTTTCCGGAGCGATTCTCGTACTTCAAAGGTCGTAAATGGAATCGCCACTTTCAGGGAATTTTTCCCACCGTGCAACCGCCGTTATTCAGTTTTTCTCGATTGGTGAAGTCAATCGTAGAAATATTTTTGAGAATACCCTGTCATATATATGTTTTGCAAATACAAACTTTGTATTTTTACATTTTTTATGGACG
Organism: Lotus japonicus; assembly: GCF_012489685.1. Taxonomy (NCBI): domain Eukaryota; kingdom Viridiplantae; phylum Streptophyta; class Magnoliopsida; order Fabales; family Fabaceae; genus Lotus; species Lotus japonicus. Next base: position 17,464,941 of record NC_080042.1, on the reverse strand, counting down.
CCTCATTAAACAACTCTCGAGATGGAGAAAAAAAGCGCGTCTTTATTTTTCGTCCTTTCTGTTTTTCAAAGTCTTCTTGCTCTCCGCATCCCAACGTCGCCTTCCCATGCCCCCGGCTACAACAACTCTCTTAGCTCCACGTCCTTTGTCCCCGAAGTGCTCGTCTTCCACTCATCGGTCTTCAAGAATCCTTCACCTAGCCTAGATGTGTTACTGACCTTCGCCCATCCTCCACCTCGCTTGTTATTGACGTCTAGAACTCACCCTTCTGTCGCCAACCCGCCTTTGGAGCCTTGAATATTCCTCTCGCCTTTATGGCCTTAGCAGCGGCCTTTGCCACTTCCTGCTGCACCGCCTTCCCCGTTTCTTTGTCCTTTTGAAGGGGTCCTTGCGGCGCTGGTAGCTTGACCTTAGGTATTCCCCACTTAGTTGGGTCGCTCTCGCTCCACTCGAAAAGGTCTAAATTATCGTCCAACAATCATTCCAAATGCAATTCCTGCTAAGCAGTAAGCCTGGATCCAATCGCCAAAACTCCCCTGCTGAATTTTTGCTCTTCAAAATGGGCAATGATATCCGCCTAGTGGCTCTCGGCCTTGGAGTCAGTAAACTGACCATCTTTTCCCGTCCTCCTTGAGCTGGGGAGATCCTGCTATGGCCGGCGAACCTTGCCCTCATAACACGTATGCCTAGCAGCAGCACCATTCTGCCCGTACATGCTTAGACAATTATTGTAGCATTATCTAGCTCGCCTTTGGTCGACCGTGATCCTCCCAACTTTTCCGCTATTAAGTGGGTATTTGACCGCCAGGTGAGCCGTGGAAATTAGCGCACACAGGCGGTTAAATTTGTTTCGGCCAATGATCACATTATAGTAGGCCACTACTTGTAAAACCAAGTACCTTACTCGCTGCACCTTCGCATTCTCATCAACGGCAAAGATCGTATCAAGGTCCAGATAACCCCTTACGAAACCTGTTCACCTGAGAAGCCTACCAAGGTTCATGTGTAGGGAGTCCAGTCTTGATCCGTCAGCCCCAACTTGTCGAACGCGTCGCCATAGATGATGTCCGCTGAGCTGCCTTGGTCTAGAAGTACTCGTCTGACATTGATGCTGTTGATCCTCACCATGACGACAATAAGATCGTCCTTATGCGTCTTGATGCCCTCGAAATCTCTCGTTGACACCACTATGTCTGAGTGTTGGAAGCCAAAAGGAATTTCCTTGACAGAACTTACCGCTCTCATGTGTCGCTTTCTCGCCGCCTGAGTGTCACCGCCGCCTCCGAACCCCCTGCAATTGGGTTTATGGTGCCGACCACCGGCTCCATTTCCTTTTTGAAGGTTTCTTCAGCTCCTCCCCTTCTGGTCGCCAACGTTTCCTTTTGATCTTTCTTCGCTGCCGTGTGGCGGTTCCCTTGTTGGCGATCTCCTTGATGGCGGTCTCCCTGTCGCGGTCTCCTTGCTATCGATCTCCCTGTTGGCGGCCTCCTCGATTATACTGCTTCAGCAGCCCCAATTTGATTAGCTTTTCTATCTCCCTCTATAGGGTGAAGCAATCATCTGTGTCATGGCCCACCGACCGGTGGTCCTCACACCACTTTGTTTTGTCGATCCCGCTGCGTGGTGGGGGTTCCCTCTGGTCGGATTCTCCAACCATGTGTGTGGCCTTCACCTCTCGTAGAATATCTGTCAAATGTGTGTTGAGCTCCATGTCCTCCTCCCACCGGTGAGATCCATGTGGTTGCCACGGCCGGCGATGATCTAAAGCCTCCCACCGCGGGTACAGCTGTTCCTTAACCAACTTCGCCAGTGACTTCCCCTTCTTCTCCCTGTGCTTGCTTCCTTCGCCTTTTTCTTCGCTGCGCCTTTCCTTTCCCGCTTGTTTCTCTCGAGCACCGTCACCTTCCTTCTTTGCATGCCTCCGCTTGAACGCGTCATCTTCCTTGTCAAGAATGTACGTGTTTGCTCGAGCTCGTATCTCCGCCATAGACCTGGCTGGCTTCCCACTCAGCTTACTGTTCAGCGAGCCAGGCAACAGTCCATTCTTGAATTCCAAGGCATAGGTCACGGCTCGGAGTCCTCGATCTTTACAGACGTGGCGTTGTAACGAGCCATGTACTGTTTCAGTGTTTCTCCTTCAAACTGACGCAGATTGTATAGATTGTCAATCATTACTAGCCTGACTTTTCTCGCCGAGAATTGGATCAAGAATTTTGATGAGAAGTCACGGAAGTTCGTGATTGATCCGCGAGGAAAGGTTGTACACCACGCCATCGCCATACTCTTGAAGGTAGAAGGAAACATCCTGCACTTGACCGCATCTGACGCTGGACTGATCACAATTTTTGTGTTGAAGTATAGAAGGTGATCCTTCGAATAGATTCTGCCGCTGTAGGATTCCAACACTAGGTTCTTCATGTTATTTGGAAAGGCGACTTCTTGCACCTCTGCCGAGAAAGGTTCAAACTCAGCAACCGCTTCGGGCTCGCGCACGCCTTCATCTTGCTGCTCGTAGCGAAAGAGCTCGAGTTGTTCTTGGAAATACTCATTTCGTTGACTGATGTTATCGACGTTCTGCATCATACGCCGCTAGTCTCTTTGAGTAACTATCTGTTGTGGCGAAGGAGTCAAGTTCTCCGACGGGGCTGGTGACTGTGCCGGAGATCCTTGCTGCGAGGGAGGTGATGGCGGAGTTGGCAGAGGCGGAGTTGGAAGCGACAGAGTTGGAGAAGGTGGCGGAGGAGGTGGTGGAGGTGGAGAAGCAGGTGGTGACAAAGCCAATTGCTCCTGCTGAGCCTCCGGACGACGTGCTCGAACTATGCATTCTTGCACTTGAGCACGACACGGAGGCGATACGCGCCTCCGTTCCAGAGAGTCGCGACGTTGTCGACGACGTGTCTCCATCTATAACTGCTTAAAGGACGCTGAAATGCTAGAAACTCGTCGTAAAACCAGGAATTCACCAGAAATCGGAGCTTCCTGTCATTGTGCAATCAATCCACGTGATCCGAGAGTAGAATGAAGGTATTAAAAATGATAGAAAGGGGGGGGGGGTTTGAATAGCGTTTTCAATCTAAATCTTTTCCCACTAGAGATTTAACAAATCTCTTCAAACACCGAAGATAAAAGTGCTAAGATAAGAGTTTAGGAAAGCACACAATGATTTTATCCTGGTTCACTTGATAAATCCCTCAAGCTAATCCAGTCCACCCGTTAAGGTGATTTCTTCCTTCTTAGAATGAAGGCAATCCACTAATCAGAGTTTGTTACAACTGCACTTGCAACCTGCAAAGTGACTAACAATACAATGACTTAGCTATCACTAAGATTCACTCTCTTAGTCTTCTCAAGGATCTGACCAACCTTGGTCTCCTTAAGGAAAAACAAACAACTGTTTGAAAGTTTGGGTTTACAAAGAATTTCTTCTCAAAAAGCTAAAGTAAACACAATAAGTACAGTTTGAAGAAAGATTGCTAAGAGAATATTTGAATATTGTGGGAGCTTGAACAAAGTTTCTTAGGCGGCATCTTTCATCTTCAACCTCTTTATATACTTCAAGGATTAGGGTTTAGACGTTTGCTTGGAATGCTACCGTTGGAGGGCAGATCTGGGTTTTCCAAGTTCTTCTGTGGCTGAATAAGTTAGGTAAGGTCGTCAGGAATAGTACAGTTGCTTTTGTACTTAGGATAGCGACTTGACCTTTAACCTAGATGACTTCTGATCAGAGCGACGCTTCATGTTGGAACTTGTGAAGCTTGGTGATCAGAGTAAGAGGGAAGCTTGGATCCTCTGACCTTTGTACCTTCTGCTTCTGGACTCAGAGGAGAAGTACTTGGTCTTCAGAGCCAGCTTACTCTTGGACATCAGAATCTTCACTTCTCAGCTTCTGGACCTTCAGAACTTCTGGACCTTCAGAGCCTCTGGACCTTCAAAGCTTCTAAACCTTCAGAGCTTCTGGTCTTCAGAGCTTCTGGACCTTCAGAGCTTCTGGTCTTCAGAACTTCAAGTGAACTGAATCCATATCAGAGCTTTACTATCTTCAGATCTTTTGAAGCTTATTTTACTGTTCAGATTGAACATAGTGAGTGCGAAAGCGTTGCGGAGGTTACTATTTGAGCATAGTGCTTCTGATTTATGTGTAATAAGATCAGAGTCAGAGCCTGTCATTAAAACACTCAGAAAACAGCGTTAGAGTACCATAATTGTTCATACACAATAGTTAACATGTAATCATCAAAACATAGAGTTGTACTACTTGATCAAAACTTGATCTTACATAGAAAATTTACGATTCCCCACAAACGACGCTAAATGTTCTTGCCTTGAACATAGAGATAGGGTGTAGTACCTACAGTAGAGAAAGATTGCACTAAGAGCGAATCTAGAGAGAGTGTAACTGCTTAGAGAGAGAAAATAACTGAATCTCAAGTGTGTATTGATCAAATGAGCCATGAGTCCTTTACAAATGGTAACCGCTCCCTATTTAGGGGAGCTGGGCCTAGCGAATCATAACCGCTCTGATGGGCCAGCTGGGCCTTGCGAGAGGAAGCCTAATTCCCAGGTTGGGCGACCACGACTTGGCAAGTAACCCCTGGGCGTAGGCCCCCTTGGGGCTCGCCTAGTCCAGCCTCTTTGAGATTTGAGTATTATTTTTCCTTCACTAGGTTTTTATCCCAATGAGCTTTTCCTAGTAAGGTTTTAATGATGCTCAATCTCAAATTTTATCCTTTTGCTAGTGTGGGTCTTGAATATAATTTGGATGTGGGTTTAAGACTTGTATTCCTTTCTTTGGTGTGCTGTTTTGAAGCACCTTAATTTATATATGAGTTTCAGTTATAATTAATTTTTTTTTAATTTTTAATTAAATCAAATTATTAATTATATATATGGAGTTAAAATGACATGGATAAAGCTACGTTAGCACTTGCTTACCACTCAAAAACCTCGCTTGAGCTCCGCCTTATGGCGAAAATAAAACCAAACTAGATACGATTGTGAGGGGACCAAACTTTTTTCGGGGAGGGACTAAAATTAAATTCTTTTACAAACACAAGGACTAATTTGATGATTATCCCTTCTATTTATTTAAATAGACCTACTGTTAGTCTTAAAGGCCCATTTGGTAGTTAGGATATGATAAGAGCAAGATATGATAAAGATATGGATAAGGGCATGATATGATATAAGAGCAAGATAAGCATTTATCTTATCATGTGTTGGAGGTGGACACAATAATAATAGGATATGATATAATAATGAAAGTACATATTATTTTTAGAATTTAATATTTATAATTACTTTTTTTCTATAGAGTAATGGGTCAATTATTTTTTAGTTTTATAAATCAGTCTGTATATATTTTTAAATTAACTAAAATTAAATTATTTTTAATTAATTATTCTATTTAAATTAAAAATAAACCACTAATCAAATAAATTTAATTTAATATTTGAAAGTGATAAACAAAATAATTAATTAATTTTATAAAAATTATAAGTAGTATTATTTATTTTTTAATAGTTATTCTATTTATAAATTATAAATAATTATAGAAGTACAAAAATATTGTAAGTATGTATAGAAGATGATAAGAGAAAATCAGTCCATATTTACTCATAATAATTCAATATACATATTTTAGAGGTAATGAATAATTTTTTTTTCGAGAACATGAAGATTTTATTGATATATAAATAGATCATGAGAACAATCCTCTCATGTAGATTATCTAAAGGACAAAAGAAGAAGAACTCAAGATTAAATCAATACAGCTCAATGTCCTTATAAACCCTTGTGCTATTTTGGTGAAAAGAAAAGCTAATGAAGGAGTCTCATAAAAACCTCCATAGGAAAAACCCAGTGGGAAAAACCCTAATATAAGTAATGGTATAATATTAATTGAGTAGTAGCTAGTGATAAGAGAAAAAGTTGTCTATGTTTATATAACCAAGACCAATATTTTGACAATTTAAAATTTAGTTCAATTTTCTTTAATTTTTTTTTTGAATTAATTTAATTTATATGAGTAACTAAATAATTTTAACTTTCTTTTTTCAAAAGCAAGAATTTATTGAAATCAGTGGGAGTCGAGAAACAAGTCCTCGACAAAGGACACAATACAACACAATAACCCAACAAAAACAAAGCGTAAGAACCGCGAAAAAACAACGCCTTAAATAGAGGCGATTGTGAAGAGGACCTTATTTGTTACACAACGAAGAACTCCAAATGAACAAAATGTTTAATTGAATCGTACCGGTCTTTACTGGGGGTTAACAGAAAAAATCGACAATGTATCAAAGATGGCGTCATTAAAATTATGAGAGGTCTTGAGCGGCAATGGAACCTTCCAACGCTCAAAACCTAGCAGAAAGCCCTGGTTTTCTCTTTTAATTTTTTTACACTGTTAATCCATAAAATTTGACATTACGCAAGAATATGTCCTTATTATACGTAGCCTCTTCCTTATATATAAATTAAGAGTGTTCTGAATTAATACTATGACATAAATCATACTAAAGTATATAAGATGATAAAGCGGTACTCCTGAGCAGTACTGTTCGATAGACAATGGTGTAAGTGCAAATTATCATCGTATATACTTTAGTATGATTTATGTCATAGTTTTTACTAATCTTCAAACAAAATCTTCACCATTAATCTAAATTACATACATAATATGGCATATACATAGCCGAAAATTCTCATAAAAGTTTTGACTCTTTGGGACAACATCGTGGGAAATGTTCAGCATAAATAATATTACAACATTTGATTGATTTTAACACATATCTATATTTTTGGCCAATTTCACTTGAAAATTTCAAATGCGTTCCACCAGATGAAGGAATAAGGGGCTATTTTGGAGAGAAAAGACATAAAGAAAACACAATTTTTTTTCTAGTATGAAGCCCTTTACTTGAATAATGCATATATAAAACTACACCACAATAGTTCCCAACTACATAATAGATAGGTAATAGAAGGGGAACAAATTTCAAAACAACTTATGAAGCGATAATTAAATTTCAAATCCTAAACAGTCCTAACTATATCACGTACATGAAACTAGTTACGCCTGTGTTCTATGATTATTGAAAAAACTTGAACATGAAAAAAAATTGGGCATCATCTTCATCATCATGGGATGATATTAGTAGAAACCAGGGGGTGGTCCTCCATGTTCTCCCTTGTTGTTGTGAGACCCAAAATTTCAGTTATAGAATTAATTAATTAAATTCCTAACCACGATTAAGTTTCGATGTATCGTGAAGGAAACCTGAACAAGTGTTTACTGATGGAATAAATTTATGAAGGAGAAAGTTCAGGAAAAGACTAAGAATAGTATTAAAGTCGATATAAGTTATAGCGCGAGTCTTATTCGCTTACGCCTAGGGCAAGAGCGTTAGGAAACGATTAATTTACCCTTAAGAGCACTATAGAAACTAATTCCAAAAACAATCTTTAGAGAAATGTTAGAATTTATCTTAATCCTTTCCATGACAAGCGTTTCAATACGAAACCCTGGAATGTACGGACGTCCGAATCTAATTCTCGGAAGTTTGCCGAAACTGAATCTCTGATAGCTCAAGAACCTTAAAATAAACTGTCGATGGAGACTTTTTCTATTCAAAGCTTCAAACGAAGTTTCCATCCGCGTTGCCAGATTTCTTTCGACGTTTCCAACCTTTCTTCAGAAGGAAGTTTCTTCATCCGACGTCAAACGCAAAAAGTAGTTTTGCGGCATATTCCGATCCATACTACCTTCAAGCCATTTTCTCACGTAAATGAACCTGGAACAAGTATCGACATTTTATTGAGAGATACTTAACTCTGATGCATAATATGAAAACTTCATATTTGTTCTAATCGTCTTACAAGTATTCTTTAACTCAGTTTTTACTCATTTCTTTGTTCATGGATCATTTTAATTTGCTCAAAGTGATTCAAATTTGTATTTTATGGTTTAATAGAGCTTGTCATAATTTTTGGTATGATAATATATCATCTTTATATTTTTCTCTTAATTCTATGAGGTAAATCTTACACTACTCAAATTAACTCACACCCATTATTTATCCTTTAACCATTGTCCCACCACCAACATATTGGCACGTCCGCTTGGAAGAAGCCACGAACAACACATACAGTATGTGTTCCAAAGGCAACTTTCATATAATATATAAAAATGTATATATATTATTCAAGCTAGTCTCAAACTCTCTCTTTTTATTACAGACCCACGGGTTCTCTCACTAGCTCTCTTACTTCAGTTTTCTTTTATCCATCATTTCTATCCCTCTCTTGTTCCAATTCTTCTCCAGACCAGTATCAACTCCTTCTTCCAAACATAACCACCATCCACGCACACCATGCTTCATCATCTAACCATCACCAACACTTTTTTCATTCATTTTCCTTGAAATTTCTGTACTTGGCCGTGGAGCTTGAAGGAGAAGGAGTTACCGCACCGTTTTCTCGTTTCTTGACCGATCGTCGTGCGGCCAGTTGCTACGCGTAGACCTCGAGGTATAAATGCTATTCCTTACTTCTGATCGTAAATTCTGTCGCTTTTCTCTATGTCTTTCTGTGCTCAAAGTTTTGAGCTTTTTGTAAAACTGTCCAAATAACTTGATTTCAGTGTCTAAACTTATTGCCTACATGCCCAAGAGCATGAATATCCGGTTGTTTTCTGCTGAATCTCGCCGAATCGTCGCGGAGCTTCAACTCTGTGAAAATACCCATTTTCTGACCAAAGCTTCGTTCTTTGGATTAAAAACTCTCGACTGAGCTTAGTGTCAGTGGGATTAGTTGTTATAAATGTCGTTAGGAACACACTCATCAAATTTATTTCTCAAAATTCCGACTTTGAGTTTTCAGGCTAAAAACACTGACCAAAATACCCCTGTGTTAGTTTTCGACCCGATAATTTTTCTGAGAGTTTCCCTGACTTAGATATCGCCTAAGAATACCTAGGAATTAAATTAGATCGAAGAAAAAGTTCGGGAAACCCTATTTTGTTAGTGGCCGAAACTTATTTGCTATTGTACCGTGTCCAAAAATAATTTTTTGGTATGTATGACCTGAGTTATAGTGTAGCCCTTTCAATTGTCGAAATTTTGGTGTCGGTTTCGTGTCATTCTGAGTTCTGTAGCTCGAGTTATGGACGTTTTAGCGAATAAAGTGTTTTTGTACAAAACTTGAATCGAGTCAAAACTCATCCATTCGGGGAAAGCCTTCCATTCGTGCCTAAATGTTGTACTCTGAAGCTTCTTGAGCTTTGTCGAACATTAGTTAGGATTGTTTCGACTGTATCGACTTGTTTTGATTCATTATTGCTTTGTTTGCTCAAAGGTTCAATTGTGGAAACTTTGGGGTTGACTGAACAAGCTTGTGAGGGAGACCTGCACCGCGAGACTGGAACAACTCGAGGTTAGGGCAACTTACTTAATAGCTATTTGTAATGTAGGCGTCGTTATCTTCGACTTGAATACTGCTTGATATTGAAGATTGCATTGAATGTTGTTTATCGCTTTGAACTGGAAAATGTTTTCTGGAGGCTTCGACCGAGTAAACTTATATGAGACGTGTGTCTCCGTTTTCTGAGAGGCTTCGGCCGTTTACTGGTTTCCGTCTTATGATTTCCGCACTGAATTATTGTTATATTGATATTGTTATTGAACTGAGCTATATGCCAAAATTTATGTTGAGTTTACGATGTCCTGCATATGCTCTATTGAATTGTACTGACTTGAGATAGTACATGATTATATGATTTCGGAGTGTGGGAAAACGTGATGTTATGCCATGCTAATGATGAGGTTTGGGAAATGTTAGGCAGGCTTTGACCGGAGGTCTAAGCCATAGTCATTTTAGGATCGAGACCTTCCTGGGGAATTACTTGGGTTTATTGGGATCTTTTTACTTATAGAGTTTTGGAACAAAAGAGAAACGAAACTTGACTTCATAAATGAAATTCATAATGCATTAACCAAAGGTAGAACATATTCAAATAGTAATAACAATTTCTTGGAAAAGACTTAGGATCTGAAATAAGTTTGAAAACGGGAAGTGTCGGCGATCCTAGCGTTGTGACTGGGACAGTCACTGAGTGCGGATGACACTCCTTGCTCCTTGAGCATTTGGTTCAGTCTTCAAGAGGATGAGTTGTTGTGACGAGAAGTCACAGAATGCGAGCAGCATTCTCTTTAATCGTTGATCAGTCGTTTGGCCATCGAGATGGTGAGCCAGGGTAACTTGAAAGGTCACTGAGTGCGAGATGCATTATTTTGCTCGTGGAGCAGTTTGATTGGCCATCGAGACGGTGAGCCAAAGTGGCTAGGAAAGTTACCAAGTGTGACTAGCACTTCTTTGTTTACCTTAGGGTATTGTAGAGACAATGTTCTCTAGCTAGACACGCGTACCTTGGTGAGGAAGATTCGTTGTTTGACTAACCATATTGCATTCATGCATACATTTCTTGGAAAGTGTGCTGCTTTCCGAAGGACGATCTCAGATCGGACTTCATCGGAGCGAGATGCTTCATTGGAGCGAGATGCTTCACAGGAGCGTGCTGCTTCACAGGAGCGAGATGCTTCATAAAAGCGAGATGCTTTAGCGGAGCGAGATGCTTGGCTCGTCCCATCCATCGAGATGGTGACATTTTATCCGGATCATCTTTTGAGCATGACATTGCATTGGCGCGCCATGCACCTAACTGTATTTGTTGATGTGTTGAAGATCCAAATGTCATTTGTGATTTGATGTCGATAGACATCGTTATATATCTTGATGATTTGATGTTGATAAATATGCTATGTATATACCTTAGGGTAGGCAATACATAAGTTATACGTATATATATATACAACATATATATATATATATATATATATACCCCCTTATTCTTCAAATGTTGGTTGTATATTTATTGTATACTGTAAGTTGACCCTAGCGCCTTGGCTTTGTTTGTATGTCTGTGTTTGGGCGGTCGGCCTGCTGCCAGACGTTCGACAGCTGGTTCGTGATGATTCGTCACTCGGGGAGGACCAGGAGCGTAATTACCATTACTGAAGTTTCGACGAGGACCCGAACTGAATGCAGGACCAGATGAGGGCCGATGATGGAAGTATAGGGTATGAGTGTTTAGAGCCTACTAAGGTTGGGTGTTAGTGTCATAGCTCTGATTTTCATTTCTTATTTTGGGGCAGGGTAGGTCCCCGACTATTAGCTTTTTGTGTGGTTCTCTTCCATGAGGATCACAGGGAGTTTGTCGGACGTAGGAGGTCCTTTGGAGGCCGTTTTGGGCTGACTTACTTTCTTGGAGGACTGTATTTATAAAACTTATGACTCTGGCTATGGGTCGCACTTGTTGCCTTCGGGCACCACTTTCAGTTACTTGATGTTACTTTCCGTCACTTGAGGGCACTCGTGACGATGTTTTTAGTTGCAGCGAGGGCTGTACTTATATCGTATGTTAGTCGTTGTTAATCGCGATTGGGTTGAGCCTTTATTTCGACAAGTCTTTTTATTTAAAAAGAAAACGAAAAAAAAATACCTGCTTTTCCGCTTTATTTGATTTTTGGTTACTAAAGTGACACCCGGAAATCGGGGTGTTACAGTTGTTAAGGCCACCAAAAAAGGTTTGAGTCTGCATCATTGGGCCTTGAAAATTCAGTGGTGAAAACACCTGAGGAGGTGTTGGTGGTGGGTGGTGGAGAGGGATCATGGCGTTCGAGGGTCCAGCAGAAAAATGTTGATACATTGGTGGGTTGGTAGGGGCATCACTAGCATCAACATCACCTTGCATAGGGAGCATGTCACAATAGCGAGTGACTCGCTTCTTGACCTCATCCAAGGCCCCCTTGAACTGCTCAAGTTGAGACTTGTCCATCTCTTTAATCAGAGAGGCCCCCCAAAATTGAGCTTGAACTGCCTTGATCTGACGATCTAGCTCCTTGATGTGCTTCTTCTCAGCATCAATTTGGTTGTTAAATAGAAATATTTTTGCATTGAGCCCAAGCACGTCAGCGCTACTCTGAGCATTGACGTATTGCATGTTGTCAGCCGGTTGAGTCGGGACCTCCAAGAGGTACTTCTCAATGACAGTCTCAACATTCGGATGGCCGAATGAAAACACCTTCTGGCCCGGCGAGATGACGATGAGAGCCATCTCTGCATCAGAAAGCGTGGAGAGCTCGCTTGCTTTCTTGAAGATCCCAGTGCGGCGCTTCGAGAAAGTAACCTGCAAATGTTTCTGATTCGTCACTTTCTTGATGTCAATCTTTTTACGCCCCCAACTTTTCTTTCCTGAGGTGGACATGGCTATTGAAGAACGAAATAAAGAGAAATGGAGGGATAAGAGTGTAGAGGATAAGTTGCAGACACATTTCGAAATCACGTAAAAATTTCTCTTTTTATAGGCAATTTTTTATGCATAGATTAATGTTGTATTGACATGTATCTGGATTGAAATTTTTTGCAATCCTCATTCGCATGGCTCATATAGTATAAAATTAATTTTGAATCAATGCTGCATTACAGACAGCTGTTTGCAATATGACTCAGATTTTTTGTAAAGATAAATATTTTATTAGTAAGATAAGTTTATGAAAAAAAAATCCAGAGCATATTTTGAGTAAATTTTTCTTTCGGGACAACTGTTCACAAGGTGTCTCTACTTATGCAACAATATTTATTTTTTATTTGTTTTAAAAAATATCAATTGACAACTTACGCCTCTTCATCTGTTTCTAGAAATTAAGCAAGATTAATTGTAAATATTAACGGTGGACCATGTTAAAACTAGTCCACCAATGAACCATGATTTTTCCTGTTATAGCAAGTACCAACTTATATAACTTTTTGGTTGGAAATATTTATCATATACTGATTGGATTAACAAAGACCCCAATGTCGGTTGTCATGGGGGACGTGGATTTGACAGTAAAGCTGAACGCTTTCATGGAACAAATGGCTGCCAGGCAGCAAGCTCTAGAAGAACATATGGCGGAACTCTTCGTCGTCGTTCGGGACTTTGAGAAGAAATCCCTGGGATCCAGCGCAGACGGCAGCAGCACTGGCGTACGTGACGGCAGCAGCACCGACGTACGTGACAGCAGCACCGGTGTACGTGACGGCGCAGGAAAATCCATGGCGCCGTGATATTCTAAGATGGAGTTTCTAGTTTATGACGGCAGCGTCGATCCTTTGGGTTGGCTGGAACGCTGTGAGCGATTCTTCCATAGCCAGAGAACTGCTGAAGAAGACTACGTGGGACTAGCGGCTTTCCATCTCTTGGGCGAGGCTCAATTATGGTTTGATCATATTGACCAGGAAGGAGAAGAATTGGACTGGAACCGTTTTAAGGAAGGTTGTCATGTAAGGTTCGGGCCACCCTTGAGTAACAATTCCTTAGGGGAACTCTCGAACCTAAAACAAACAGGATTTGTTGAGGAATCCCAATGTCTAGTCTATTCCAATCGTTGCTGGCTAGGAATTCTGACCTGAAATACCCTCATAAAGTGGACATGTTCACTACTGGGTTAACAGAAGAACTCATAATTGATATCGAGATGCAACAACCCAAAAATCTCGGTGCTGCCATGAACCTGGCTCGAGCATTAGAATGTAAACAAAAGGTATCACACAGAACTCTTCCACCATTGACTGTGAGGAATGGCCATTTGATTGCCTGATTGACAAAAACCAGATTGACAAGGAAGTGGACAAATCTCCAAGCCAGCAAGTGGAAACAACAGAGGGGGATCTTCAACACCTTTTTTTAAAAGGTTAACACGAGCTGAAATGGCGGAAAGGAGGGAAAAAGGGATGTGTTACAACTGTGATGAATCATATTCAACTAGGCACGAGTGTAAAAGGCTATTTTTGATTGAGGTTCCCGATGATGACAACGACCCGAAGAACGATCTTACAATTTGACCTTGAGGACAAGGTCAATGTTGAGGAGGGGTGTGATGATATAGATGCATATTTGAATTGATGCTGATATGATTTGTTTTATTTTTATCAATAAGCATATTTTAATTGTTAGGTTTATTTAGGATATTTAGGATAATTCTATTTTATTGTTATATCTTTATAAGTTAGGATTTGATTCTATCTTATTTTATAAGACCTTAGGATTTGTTTCTTAGTTTTCGAGTTTCCTAGTTTCCTATTTTCTTGTACTCAACCCTTATTATAAATAGGTATTTCAGTATTGAATAAAATCAAGCAAGTATTTCCTAAAGGAATCGTAAATTAGAAGAAGCTCTGTCAAGGACGAGCAGGCTTCTTTTCTACAAATTGGGTCGCAAGAAGAATTCTTCTACGTCCTGACCAATGACCAGATCCTGCGCGACGGTTCATAACAAAAAAAAAATACCCCAATGCTTAAGCTTGAATTCATTTTCTGTTTATTCTGGCAATAATTCATCAATAACATGACCTGCATTTTGGGATTAGATATCTTGATATTTCTACATATGTATATGTAGTGTTTGAAAGATTAATTTAATTTGGACTTATTAGGGACTTCCTAGGCTCACCTTAGAAGGCGATCGCTCTCAAAATGGTTTATGGTTGAGGCGAGCAAGGATCCCAGAAATTTAACCTATGGGTCAGCCTTCGGTGATCAAGATATAACTAGGGAGTTGTGTTAGGGCAAAGGAAGCGTCCACTCTAAAGCCTTCGCTCATGGCAAGCCACTCATGCAGATGGCGAGTTGGTTCCTTGTTTTAGGGATTTTACACTATTATGGTCGGCCAATTATGGTAAACAGTATGTAATGAATCTTGGATCGTTATTCTATGAGGCCGAAGAGTCCCATTTGGAATCATATTTAGGGTTTTAGACTTTTCCTCTATAAGAGGAAAATGTTCATTTGTAATTGGCATGCTCACTTAATTATTATACAAAAACGGCTAGGTCTTTAGACATTCCTACTTCTGCTAGGGTTCCGACTTGGTTTGCTTCATTATTTTACTCGATGTGAGCATTGATGTCGTCTATGGGTATATGATAAACTTTTCCCAGGTCTTGTAGTTATTGTTAGTTCAAATTGATGAAGACTCGTAATGGTGGCGTGAGAGATGGACGATGAGGTCCAAGCTGGAATGGTGGACGTAGCCCTGGAAATGGTAGAGGTGAAAGAGTAGTAGTGGGAAGCGGAAGAGTACTGGGCAGAAAAGGTGGATGTGTGTATCGAAACGTTGGCGGAGGGAGAATAACCATTGGAGGTCGCGCTCCTGGAGGTGACAAGAGCGAGGAGGTTGAGAGCATAGGTGGTGTTTTGATTGACAACGTTTTGCCTCCTCTGGTCTTTGTTACCCCCCGATGATTAGCGGTCGATGCAGGAGAACATAGATATGATTCAACAGCAGAATAAGCTTTAGCAGGCTCAACTGAATCATCTTCAGTAGGAATGCGACCATCACCATTGAGAAATTAATATCTAAATACGAATAATAAAATCAACATATTAATTTTCAATAAAAAGTAAGTAAAAGTATACTCAAAGTGTAATTGAGTGTGAATATAAATGTTTTTAAAACTGGACCTACTTTTTTTTCTACACTTTTGTTCTATTTCCACTTACTTTGTTCTTGTATTTTTTTTTTCATTTTCTAACACATCATTAATCATATGTCTTATTTATATCGTTTTCTTTTCTTTTTTTTCTATTTTTCTGAGTGTGAGTGGATTTAAGGTGTTAAAAAGAAAAAAATTGTCATATATAAGTATTTTTACAGTTTTTTTTTGTCTATAACACTAGTAACTAATTTAAATTTTATTTTGACAGCAACAAGTAATTTGAAATTCAGCCATGCATTAAATATTGATTTCTTGAACGGAGAATGACTTGAGTTTCACCACAGTTTTCGTCTAATGCAAGCCATCTGACAGTGGTCGTGTTCAGGACAGAGGAAATCCAGCTGAGCCTGTAGATGCTTGTGTGACGCGGATCACGTCAATGTTGGTGCAAAGCCGTGCAAAATCTTCTAGCGTCACCGCCGGTGGCAGCGGTTTTCCCTTGTGCTGTGGAGGTCCCATATCTAGTTCTGCTCGACCTGGGTCGTCCTAATTTGGGGCAAGCATTGGATTAGGTACGAGATCTTTGTAAACATGTTCCTGCTAAACATGCTCCTCCAAGACCTGCTGTTAACGAACAGGCCCCAGTCTCCTATACACCGACGCGGTGGAGAAACACACCTTTGCTCCGGCGAAACTCTATGGCGCCTATAACACGTCTCCATCTCACAATTCTCACTTAAGAAACCACACGACCGTGGAATGAATTTCTCGATCTCGCACATACGACCCCTGTTGTTCATGTATAGAGAAAAATGAGGAAGGAACAAGTCTAAAACCCTAGCAGAGGTAGGGTCTTGTAATAACCTAGCCACCTAATGTATATCAATCAAAAGTCCTTTTCTCAACGTAAACAATTTCTCTTTTATAGGGGGTTATTGGAACCCTAAACTAACCCTAGTCGACTCTTGGGCCTTTTAATATCTTGGCCCAAGAGTTCGTACAAGATCTATGCCCGCACATAGGCAGGTACCTCCTTAGTCCCTAAGTGTCTATCATTATTTCACATTAATGTTTCTTGTCCATCCTTCACCTAGCTTGATCCATATTAGCGCTCTTAAGGTCCACTCAAGCCTTCCAGCGAAACATTTTGCCGGCCCCAAGGCTTTCCCAATCTAGCATTTATCTAAATGAACGATTAAACCTGTATTTATAGGCTAGATGTGTACGTTCAATGTCTCTGCAAGAAAGTTAAAAGTCCTTTAAGTCGTGCTTCCGAGCGCATATTTTCTTGGTGTCATTGTGCTTAAGTATATGCCTTGGCCCTTTAAACACATGTTTGGGATCAGATATGATAAGCGCAAGATAGGGTAGAGAGATGGATTATGGCAGAAAATGATAAGAACGTGATAAGATTTTATGTATCATGTGTTGGAAGTGGGCAAGATAATGAAAGGATATGATATCAACAATGAAATGATAGAATTTAATTTTAAAAAAATTAATAATTTTAAAAAGTAATTAGTCTATTATTATTTATTTATTTATTTTATGAATGAGTCAATATCTATTTTAAAATTAATTAAATTCAATTTATTTATTACGAAGTCTATTTAAATTTAAAATACATAAGTAATTAATTTATTTTAATTTACTAGTAGAAAGTGATAAATAATTAAATTAATAAATTTTAATAATAATATTAATATTATTTTCTTAAATTAGTCTTTATTTAATTATAAATATAGAGATGGATAAGGGTTGGATAAGATAAGAACATGATAGACTTATATCCTATCATGCATTTGAGGTAGACTTGATAATGATAGAATATGATATCAGTAATGAGTAACTAATGAAATTTCAACGGAGTAAATTTAAATTTAAAATTTATAAATTTTAACAAATTAACTAATAAATATGATTCAGGTGTACCCACTTATTCTGATGGCTCTTCTTCTCCTTCGAAAGAGGATGAACCAGTGCATGTGACCATTGATGATTCTCAGTCCAAGGAATCAAGCCAGACTCCTGCCTCTATTCAGAACATCTCTGATGATGACTCTGATAATGTTCTGTTAACTGCTTCTCTGCCTGATAGTGTTGCTGCAAGGATCAACAGAAAAAGAAGGGTTCCTGATGTTGAAGAATCTCTTGCTCTAAAGAAGAAGACCAAGTCCACTCCAACAACTTCCAAGTCTAAGAAAAAAGACGTGAAGGGCAAAGGTAAGCAACAGGAAGTTAAATCCAAGAGTGTCAAGAAGAAGAAGGTTCCACTTGCTGCTGAGGAATCTTTGTCAGATGTTGAGGGGGATGTCGAGGACATCTTGCCTCTGAGAAGAAGAAGTATGCAGGAAAACGCATTCCTCAGAATGTCTCTGCTGTTCCTATTGACAATGTGTCTTTTCATGCTGAAGGTAATGTTCAGAAGTGGAAGTATGTGTGCCAACGCAGATTTGCCAAGGAAAGGGAAGTTGGCTCTGATGTACTTGAGTGCAAGGAAGTGGTTGCACTTATTGAAAACGCTGGACTGATGAAGACCATTCTCAAGGTGGGAAGGTGTTATGAAAAACTGGTGAGAGAATTTCTGGTGAATTTGTCTGTGGAAGTGGGACTTCCTTAAAGTATTGAGTTTAGAAAGGTGTTTGTCAGGGAAAAATGTGTTGAATTCCCCCCTGCTGTGATCAACGAAGCACTTGGAAGAAGTGCTGTTGAGTTTGTTGATGAGGAGTTGTCCTTGGATGTGATTGCCAAGGAGATTACTGCTGGCCAAGTCAAGAAGTGGCCCATCAAGAAGTTGCTGTCTACAGGAGCACTGGGTGTGAAGTATGCCATCCTTAACAGGATTGGAGCTGTGAACTGGGTTCCTACCCAACATACTTCTGGAGTTTCTACTGCTCTTGTCAGATGGATCTACAAGATTGGCACTTCTACTGCTTTTGATTTTGGGTCCTTTGTGTTTGAACAGACCTTGAAGCATGCTAACACTTGTGCTGTGAAGCTGCATCGTCAGAGCATCAGGGCTGATGAGGTTCCTTTGCCAAAGGGTGTTCCTATTACCCTGGATCAACGACTGTTTATGGAGCCACATGTCATAGACATTGCTGTGCCATTTAGCAAGACTTCTGCCCCTGCTTTTGTGAGTGAATCTAGCACTAAGGTTATTATTGCTGAATTAATGGATGTTTCTAAGGCTCTACAGGAGACTATTAGGATCAGCACTGCAAGGAAGCTAAAGGTTGATGCTTTACTTCTCAAGCTTCAAGAGGAAGAAGGTCAAGAGGGTGAGCCAAGTGGTGGTGCTGCTGCTCCTCAGGATGCCAGCACTGAAGAAGAGGGAGAATCTGAAGAACATATAGAAGACACGGAAGACGACTCCAGTTCTGATGATTAGTTTGTGGTTCTTGTTTTTCTTTTGGTTGTAGTTTGTGTACCCTTTGCCAAATTTATGCTAAAAAGGGGGAGTAGATCTGTGTAGCTGTGCAAACTATGTGTTTTGTTGTGTTGATGGCTTTGGTCTGTAATAATTTGAAGACAAGTTCAAGACAGAGGCAAGTAATTGACTGGTTGTTTTGTTTGGTGCTTAGATTTTGTTCACATTGCTTCTAGTGTGTTGTTTAGCACTGGTTGATAGTTAGTACATTTCTGCTATCATGTTCTTTGTTCCAACTGTGCTTTATGGAGTGTGTTGGTTGATGCATCATTTGAGGGGGAGTCTGCTACTAAGGGGGAGGTTTGGTTCTCTTTGTTTACTCTCTCTGTTCTGTAAATTGTTTTAGACAAAATTTGAAAAAGGGGGAGATTGTTGTTACTTTGTTGTCTAGCATTTTGTCAAAAACAACCGGATGTCGAAGCTGATGCCGTGGCATCTGCCTTTGTGTTGCTAGGACATCAGTCCTATGCTTGGAACGTTTATTGTGGGCCCTTGTAGATTTTATGAAGTTATATTTTTATAGTTACTTGAGGAACAAATAGTTGTACAGGAAGGGTTTGATTTGTTGGTTGTTATTTGTTGAAACAATCTTTGATAAAAGATTGAGTTTCTATCTTCATGTTTGAATTTTGCAACAATATCTTGGAGATTCAGTTTTGATTTGTTGCTGCTATCTATTACTTCAGCAAAGCAAACCCTATTGCCCAAGCCACCGCTGCTGAAGACTATAAAAGAACAAAGACCTAAAGCTTGAAGACCACAGAAGCTAATAGAGAGATCGAGTGTTTTAGGATTGTCGTTGTTGATTGTTTGTTACCAATCACTATGGCAGTGATTGAGAGATAGTGAGAGGAGCTCTCATACTTAGGTTGAGGTTCTAAGAATAAATACACTGGGTAGATTAGGAAGTGAACTATGAACTGTTGTGTTCATGAGTGTCTGTAATTCCTGAATCTTGAGATAGTGGATTACCTTTCTTTGGGTGAAAACCCTCCATCGTAGGTGAAGTTTTTCACTGAACTGGGTTACCAATTCTTGTGTCTTGTTTACTTGTGTTTTTGTTTATTGCTGTTACTGTTAGTCAATTCTCGAACCTATTGTCCCAGCATCGTGTAGGACAATTGTCCTGTGAGAGAACCAGAATTTCAGTCGCCTAGTGCGTCGACATGTCAGCGAAGTGGAAAAGTCAGCATATCTTTGAAACCTCAACTACCACTTTTGAAACGTCACCTCTCGTCATAGAGGGTAGAATTTGAACCAACCCCACGCTTACAACGCCTCCCAAGGTTGCGTCGTTTGTTTTTTCAAGGCAATCATTCCCTTCTATCATTATGGGGCGCAACTCACCATCTTCTACACGCAATAAAGCGGCCGCTCAAATCCTACACGCGACTTGTGCCACCATCAGTCCCTTGCCTATAAGAACTCCTATTCTCCATCACTTGCCACTTTCGATACTTTCACTCTTCTTTCTCCTGACCGCCCCCTAGAGATCCCTCTGCAAGCCGCCGCTTTCAGCACCTCATTCTTCACCCTTTTGACAACTCCTCCACTATGCCACCCAAACACTGAACCAGGAACTCTTCTCGCAAGTCCGCTCCACCTGTTCCCCCATGTCGCGACCAGGCATCCATAATGTCAATCAGGCCTCCCCCTCCCGGCGAGACCCCTCTTGACCAGTCGAAAGTTACGGCCTTTCGCCTTAGGACTTTCCAGTCCCTTCCCCATCCTATTCAGTCTGCGCCCTTGCTAGAGGCCATCAATCAGCCTTCTGATTATGAGACCCGCGACTCAATCTCGGACCTTTCTTCGGAAGTCGGAGGTTTTTGCCACGAAAGACCCCTGGACAACATCCTTGCTTACAGGGGTTGTAAAGCAGTCGAGCGCCCTTGGTACCGTCGTAAAGCCGGCAACGTACACAACTTCCAATTTTTCTACGTGTATGAGTACTTGTTCACTGATCTGGGAATAAAACTCCCCTTTTGTCCCTTTGTTTGTTCGGTACTGCGGGATATCAACGCATCCCCCTGCCAATTGCACCCCAATGCCTGGGCATTTATACGGTGTTTTGAAATCCTTTGCGACGCTGTTCATCGTGAACCGTCAACAACCCATTTTTACTACCTCTATGATATGGACGCCAAGTCTTTGCAGTCACGCGGCTGGGTAGCACTGAAGGCCAGGGCCGGCCGCAAATGTTTTAATCCCTTTTGATCTAACGCCAAAACCCACTTCGCTCGAAGATACTTTAAGATCTGAGTGTCTGATGATTATCCTGAAGGCATTGACGAAGAAGAAAATTGCTCAGTTCCCTCCCCTGTTCAACATGGAGGGCAACAAAAAGAGACTCTTCCGCCAAGAACCTGAGACCGGCACCCGCCATTCGCCCCTCAAAAAGAAAGTTCTGCCAAGAGCCCCCACTGCCCCGGGCCGAGGACCTGACCTCCGCCCTGTATCAACGTCCGAGGTTGACGTCAAAGATACACAATGGGCGGGGGCGGTGGCCCGGCCAGTGTCGGGGACCAAATCCTTGCATGGCGAGGTTGATATCCCGCCAAGGACCTCGACCCGACCGAGCAGCTCCCAGCTTGACAACCAAAGCCAAAAAAACTCATGCAAGTCAACCGTAACCGTCAGGACCTGACTAACATTTCACCGACCTCCCTTATTGTGTTCCTCAGCAAGATTTCACCCTAGAGAAAAGTTCTTCCATCGGCCGCCCCTCACCTTGGGATATCATGAGTGCTCGATCGCCTTTCTTCTTTCGCACATTAATTCTGAGAGGCAAGAGGAGGAAATGCTGCATAAAGGTTTGGATCATGTGGCCGAGGAAGCCATGGCGAGCTTTTTGCACGCCGAGAGCATCTTCAGGAACGCCTTCCGCCGCTACCACTCTGCCGCCAAAGACGCTGAAAACTTGCGGCAGGATGTGGGTCGTCTTCGGTCCGCCAACGCTACGTACAGCGAGAAGTGCGAGGCGTTGGAGGCCCAACTAGTGACCCAGAAGACATCCCACGAAGAGACTAACCGGGCCAAATTCAGCTTGGAGTTCAGGGACAATCAAATTCTTAAACTTGAGAGGGTGCTGGAGGAGCTGAAACAAGAGACGCTGTAGGAAATCGCCGCCAAGGATGAAGCTCTGGCTGTAAAGGATTAGAACATCGCTGCCCGGAACTTGGAGCTTGAAATCTTGCGCGGCGAATTAGCGAGGAAGAATGAAGCTCTCGCCACCGTGAGGAGCTAGGAAAAAACTGACTTGGTGACAATGGAAGCTCAAGCAAATGTCAACACCGCGGCTCTTGAGGAAAGGCTGAGGAGCGCAGCCGCTTTGGCAGTTGCTATGCAGCGCGAGTACGGATTCTGTCTGGCTAAAGCTCAAGTCTGTCATCTCTTTGGTAAACTTGACCTGCGTTCAATGGGGATGTTCAAGGCAAGCACCCCCACCGGCTTGGTTGGTCCCGAAGATCCTCTGGGGGTTGGCGATATCGACTTCCTAAGTGCTAGGGACCAAGAAAATGTTAATAATAATGCTAACATTTAATTGTAATATTACTTACCCTCTTTTGTAATTTGATCCATGTTCGGCTGCCCCCTTTGGGCTTTCTCTGTAAGGGAACATGCGTTATTTTTATTGCCAATCCCGCTTGTTAAGTTATTCATGCGCTATTTCGTACGCTTTTCCTCTTAATTCCTGAATTACGTTTAATGATATTGAATTGTGTGAGGGTTTAACTAGGTTTTTTTGCTCAGTATATTTCAACCAAGGCTAAAATCACACCTTTCTTCCTAAAGAAACAAGGTGTTTCCTCGCCAAGCGTGTTTGGTCAAGGGCTTTGTCCGCCGCGGCTTTGGTGATCAGGTCCCAATGGCCATTTGGGGTCTCCAAGGCTTTGCCTAGTTAGAAATGCTAACCCATATTCCGGGGAGGCTTTTTGGATAAGAAGCTTATCCCACACTTCGCCAATGGATAACGGTGACTGTGCAGGCTTTTCCGGAGCGATTGGTGAAGTCAATCGTAGAAATATTTTTGAGAATACCCAGTCATATATATGTTTTGCAAATACAAACTTTGTATTTTTACATTTTTTATGGATGCCTCATTAAAAAACTCTCAAGATGGAGAAAAAGAGTGCGTCTTTATTTCTCGTCCTTACTGTTTTTCAAAGTCTTCTTGCTCGCCGCATCCCAACGTCGCCTTCCCATGCCCCCGGCTACAACAACTCTCTTAGCTCCACGTCCTTTGTCCCCGAAGTGCTCACCTTCCACTCATCGCTCTTGAGGAATCCTTCACCTTGCCTAGATGTGTTACTGACCTTCGCCCATCCTCCACCTCGCTTGTTATTGACCTCTTGAACTCACCCTTCTGTCGCCAACCCGCCTTTGGAGCCTTGAATATTCCTCTCGCCTTTATGGCCTTAGCAGCGGCCTTTGCCACTTCCTGCTGCACCGCCTTGCCCGTTTCTTTGTCCTTTAGAAGGGGTCCTTGCAGCGCTGGTAGCTTGACCTTAGGTATTCCCCACTTAGTTGGGTCGCTCTCGCTCCACTCGAAAAGGTCTAAATTATCGTCCAACAATCTTTCCAAATGCAATTCCTGCTAAGCAGTAAGCCTAGATCCAATCGCCAGAACTCCCCTGCTGAATTTTTGCTCTTCAAAATGGGAATGATATCCGCCCGGTGGCTCTCGGCCTTGGAGTCAGTAAACTGACCATCTTTTCCCGTCCTCCTCGAGCTGGGGAGATCCTGCTATGGCCGGCGAACCTTGCCCTCATAACACGTATGCCTAGCAGCAGCACCATTCTCCCCGTACATGCTTAGCCAATTATTGTAGCATTATCTAGCTCGCCTTTGGTCGACCGTGATCCTCCCAACTTTTCCGCTATTAAGTGGGTATTTGACCGCTAGGTGAGCCGTGGAAATTAGCGCACACAGGCGGTTAAATTTGTTTCGGCCAATGATCACATTATAAGAGGCCACTACTTCTAAAACCAAGTACCTTACTCGCTGCACCTTCGCATTCTCATCAACGCCAAAGATCGTATCAAGGTCCAGATAACCCCTTACGAAACCTGTTCACCTGAGAAGCCTACCAAGGTTCCTGTGTAAGGAGTCAAGTCTTGATCCGTCAGCCCCAACTTGTCGAACGCGTCGCCATAGATGATGTCCGCTGAGCTGCCTTGGTCTAGAAGCACTCGTCTGACATTGAAGCTGTTGATCCTCACCATGACGACAATAAGATCGTCCTTATGCGTCTTGATGCCCTCGAAATCTCTCATTGACACCACTATGTCTGAGTGTTGGAAGCCAAAAGGAATTTCCTTGACAGAACTTACCGCTCTCATGTGTCTCTTTCTCGCCGCCTGAGTGTCGCCGCCGCCTCCGAACCCCCTGCAATTGGGTTTATGGTGCCGACCACCGGCTCCATTTCCTTGTTGAAGGTTTCTTCAGCTCCTCCCCTTCCGGTCGCCAACGTTTCCTTTTGATCTTTCTTCGCTGCCGGCTGGCGGTTCCCTTGTTGGCGATCTCCTTGCTGGCGGTCTCCCTGTCGCGGTCTCCTTGCTATCGATCTCCCTGTTTGCGGCCTCCTCGATCATACTGCTTCAGCCGCCCCAATTTGATCAGCTTTTCTATCTCCCTCTGTAGGGTGAAGCAATCATCTGTGTCATGGCCCACCGACCGGTGGTCCTCACACCACTTGGTTTTGTCGATCCCGCTGCGTGGTGGGGGTTCCCTCTGGTCGGATTCTCCAACCATGTGTGTGGCCTTCACCTCTCATAGAATATCTGTCAAATGTGTGTTGAGCTCCATGTCCTCCTCCCACCGGTGAGATCCATGTGGCTGCCACGGCCGGCGATGATCTAAAGCCTCCCACCGCGGGTACAGCTGTTCCTTAACCTACTTCGCCAGTGACTTCCCCTTCTTCTCCCTGTGCTTGCTTCCTTCGCCTTTTTCTTCGCTGCGCCTTTCCTTTCCGCTTGTTTCTCCCGAGCACCGTCACCTTCCTTCTTTGCATGCCTCCGCTTGAACGCGTCATCTTCCGTGTCAAGAATGTACGTGTTTGCTCGAGCTCGTATCTCCGCCATAGACCTGGCTGGCTTCCCACTCAGCTTACTGTTCAGCGAGCCAGGCAACAGTCCATTCTTGAATTCCAAGGCACAGGTGCGCGGCTCGGAGTCCTCGATCTTTACAGATGTGGCGTTGTAACGAGCCAGGTACTGTTTCAGTGTTTCTCCTTCAAACTGACGCAGATTGTATAGATTGTCAGTCATTACTAGCCTGACTTTTCTCGCCGAGAATTGGATCAAGAATTTGATGAGAAGTCATGGAAGTTCGTGATTGATCCACGAGGAAAGGTTGTACACCACGCCATCGCCATGCTCTTGAAGGTAGAAGGAAACATCCTGCACTTGACCGCATCTGACGCTGGACTGATCACAATTTTCGTGTTGAAGTATAGAAGGTGATCCTTCGAATCGATTCTGCCGCTGTAGGATTCCAACACTAGGTTCTTCATGTTATCTGGAAAGGCGACTTCTTGCACCTCTGCCGAGAAAGGTTCAAACTCAGCAACCGCTTCGGCCTCGCGCACGCCTTCATCTTGTTGCTCGTGGCGAAAGAGCTCGAGTTGTTCTTGGAGATACTCATTTCGTTGACTGATGTTATCGACGTTCTGCATCATACGCCGCTAGTCTCTTTGAGTAACTATCTGTTGTGGCGAAGGAGTCAAGTTTTCCGACGGGGCTGGTGACTGTGCCGGAGATCCTTGTTGCGAGGGAGGTGATGGCGGAGTTGGCAGAGGCGGAGTTGGAAGCGACAGAGTTGGAGAAGGTGGCGGAGGAGGTGGTGGAGGTGGAGAAGCAGGTGGTGACAAAGCCAATTGCTCCTGCTGAGCCTCCGGACGACGTGCTCGAACTATGCGTTCCTGCACTTGAGCGCGACACGGAGGCGATACGCGCCTCCGTTCCTGCGAGTCGCGACGTTGTCGACAACGTGTCTCCATCTATAACTGCCTAAAGGACGCTGAAATGCTAGAAACTCGTCGTAAAACCAGGAATTCACCAGAAATCGGAGCTTCCTGTCACTGTGCAATCAATCCACGTGATCCGAGAGTAGAATGAAGGTATGAAAAACGATAGAAAGGGGGGGGGTTTGAATAGCGTTTTCAATCTAAATCTTTTCCCACTAGAGATTTAACAAATCTCTTCAAACACCGAAGATAAAAGTGCTAAGATAAGAGTTGAGGAAAGCACACAATGATTTTATCCTGGTTCACTTGATAAATCCCTCAAGCTAATCCAGTCCACCCGTTAAGGTGATTTCTTCCTTCTTAGAATGAAGGCAATCCACTAATCAGAGTTTGTTACAACTGCACTTGCAACCTGCAAAGTGACTAACAATACAATGACTTAGCTATCACTAAGATTCACTCTCTTAGTCTTCTCAAGGATCTGACCAACCTTGGTCTCGTTAAGGAAAAACAAACAACTGTTTGAAAGTTTGGGTTTACAAAGAATTGCTTCTCAGAAAGCTAAAGTAAACACAATAAGTACAGTTTGAAGAAGGATTGCTAAGAGAATATTTGAATATTGCGGGAGCTTGAACAAAGTTTCTTAGGCGGCATCTTTCATCTTCAGTCTCTTTATATATTCCAAGGATTAGGGTTTAGACGTTTGCTTGGAATGCTACCGTTGGAGGGCAGATCTGGGTTTTCCAAGTTCTACTGTGGCTGAATAAGTTAGGTAAGGTCGTTAGGAATAGTACAGTTGCTTTTGTACTTTCGATAGCGACTTGACCTTTAACCTAGATGACTTCCGATCAGAGCGACGCTTCATGTTGGAACTTGTGAAGCTTGGTGATCAGAGTAAGAGGGAAGCTTGGATCCTCTGACCTTTGTACCTTCTGCTTCTGGACTCAGAGGAGAAGTACTTGGTCTTCAGAGCCAGCTTACTCTTGGACTTCAGAATCTTCACTTCTCATCTTCTGGACCTTAAGAACTTCTGGACCTTCAGAGCCTCTGGACCTTCAAAGCTTCTGAACCTTCAGAGCTTCTGGTCTTCAGAGCTTCTGGACCTTCAGAGCTTCTGGTCTTCAGAACTTCAAGTGAACTGAATCCATATCAGAGCTTTACTATCTTTAGATCTTTTGAAGCTTATTCTACTGTTCAGATTGAACATAGTGAGTGCGAAAGTGTTGCGGAGGTTACTCTTTGAGCATGGTGCTTCTGATTTATGTGTAATAAGATCAGAGTCAGAGCCTGTCATTAAAACACTCAGAAAACAGCGTTAGAGTACCATAATTGTTCATACACAATAGTTAACATGTAATCATCAAAACATAGAGTTGTACTACTTGATCAAAACTTGATCTTACATAGAAAATTTATGATTCCCCACAAACGACCCTAAATGTTCTTGCCTTGAATATAGAGATAGGGTGTAGTACCTATAGTAGAGAAAGATTGCACTAAGAGAGAATCTAGAGAGAGTGTAACTGCTTAGAGAGAGAAAATAACTGAATCTCAAGTGTGTATTGATCAAATGAGCCAAGAGTCCTTTACAAATGATAACCGCTCCCTATTTAGGGGAGCTGGGCCTAGCGAATCATAACTGCTCTGATGGGCCAGCTGGGCCTTGCGAGAGGAAGCCTAATTCCCAGGCTGGGCGACCGCCACTTGGCAGGTAACCCCTAGCGTAGGCCCCCTAGGGGCTCGCCTAGTCCAGCCTCTTTGTGATTTGAGTATTATTTTTTCTTCACTAGGTTTTTATCCCAATTAGCTTTTCCTAGTAAGGTTTTAATGATGCTCAATCTCAAATTTTATCCTTTTGCTAGAGTGTGGGTCTTGAATATAATTTGGATGTGGGTTTAAGACTTGTATTCCTTTCTTTGGTGTGCTGTTTTGAAGCACCTTAATTTATATATGAGTTTCTGATATAATTATTATTTTTTTTAATTTTTAATTAAATCAAATTATTAATTATATATATGGAATTAAAATGACATGGATAAAGCCACGTTAGCCCTTGCTTACCACTCAAAAACCTCGCTTGAGCTCCGCCTTATGGCGAAAATAAAACCAAACTAGATACGATTGTGGGGGGACCAAACTTTTTTCGGGGAGTGACTAAAATTAAATTCTTTTACAAACACAAGGACTAATTTGATGATTATCCCTTCTATTTATTTAAATAGACCTACTGTTAGTCTTAAAGGCCCATTTGGTAGTTAGGATATGATAAGAGCAAGATATGATAAAGATATGGATAAGGGCATGATATGATATAAGAGCAAGATAAGCATTTATCTTATCATGTGTTGGAGATGGACACAATAATAATAGGATATGATATAATAATGAAAGTACATATTCTTTTTAGAATTTAATATTTATAATTACTTTTTTTCTATAGAGTAATTGGTCAATTATTTTTTAGTTTTATAAATGAGTCTATATATATTTTTAAATTAACTAAAATTAAATTATTTTTAATTGATTATTCTATTTAAATTAAAAATACACCACTAATCAAATAAATTTAATTTAATATTTGAAAGTGATAAATAATATAATTAATTAATTTTATAAAAATTATAAGTAGTATTATTTATTTTTTAATATTTATTCTATTTATAAATTAAAAATTATAAATAATTATAGAAGTACAAAAGTATTGTAAGTATGTATAGAAGATGATAAGAGAAAATCAGTCCATATTTACTCATAATAATTCAATATACATATTTTAGAGGTAATGAATAATTTTTTTTCGAGAACATGAAGATTTTATTGATATATAAATAGATCATGAGAACAATCCTCTCATGTAGATTATCTAAAGGACAAAAGAAGAAGAACTCAAGATTAAATCAATACAGCTCAATGTTCTTATAAACCCTTGTGCTATTTTGGTGAAAAGAAAAGCTAATGAAGGAGTCTCATAAAAACCTCCATAGGAAAAACCCAGTGGGAAAAACCCTAATATAAGTAATGGTATAATATTAATTGAGTAGTAGCTAGTGATAAGAGAAAAAGTTGTCTATGTTTATATAACCAAGACCAATATTTTGACAATTTAAAATTTAGTTCAATTTTCATTAATTTTTTTTTTGAATTAATTAAATTTATATGAGTAACTAAATAATTTTAATTTTCTTTTTTCAAAAGCAAAAATTTATTGAAATCAGTGGGAGTCGAGAAACAAGTCCTCGACAAAGGACACAATACAACACAAAAACCCAACAAAAACAAAGCGTAAGAACCGCGAAAAAACAACGCCTTAAACAACGAAGAACTCCAAATTACGATAAACCTAATCCAAATTATAAAGCTACAACTCAGACAAATCCAAATGAACAAAATGTTTAATTGAATCGTACCAGTCTTTACTGGGGGTTAACAGAAAAAATCGACAATGTATCAAAGATGGCGTCATTAAAATTATGAGAGGTCTTGAGCGGCAATGGAACCTTCCAACGCTCAAACCTAGCAGAAAGCCCTGGTTTTCTCTTTTAATTTTTTTACACTGTTAATCCATAAAATTTGACATTACGCAAGAATATGTCCTTATTATACGTAGCCTCTTCCTTATATATAAATTAAGAGTGTTCTGAATTAATACTATGACATAAATCATACTAAAGTATATAAGATGATAAAGCGGTACTCCTGAGGAGTGCTGTTCTATAGACAATGGTGTAAGTGCAAATTATCATCGTATATACTTTAGTATGATTTATGTCATAGTTTTTACTAATCTTCAAACAAAATTTCACCATTAATCTAAATTACATACATGAAATGGCATATACATAGTCGAAACTTCTCATAAAGGTTTTGACCCTTTGGGACAACATCGTGGGAAATGTTCAGCATAAATAATATTAAAACATTTGATTGATTTTAACACATATCTATATTTTTGGCCAATTTCACTTGAAAATTTCAAATGCGTTCCACCAGATGAAGGAATAAGGGGCTATTTTGGAGAGAAAAGACATAAAGAAAACACAATTTTTTTTTCTAGTATGAAGCCCTTTATTTGAATAATGCATATATGAAACTACACCACAATAGTTCCCAACTACATAATAGATAGGTAATAGAAGGGGAACAAATTTCAAAACAACTTATGAAGCGATAATTAAATTTCAAATCCTAAACAGTCCTAACTATATCACGTACATGAAACTAGTTACGCCTGTGTTCTATGATTATTGAAAAAACTTGAACTTGAAAAAAAATTGGGCATCATCTTCATCATCATGGGATGATATTAGTAGAAACCAGGGGGTGGTCCTCCATGTCCTCCCTTGTTGTTAAGGCCACCAAAAAAGGTTTGAGTCTGCATCATTGGGCCTTGAAAATTCAGTGGTGAAAACACCTGAGGAGGTGTTGGTGGTGGGTGGTGGAGAGGGATCATGGCGTTCGAGGGTCCAGCAGCAAAATGTTGATACATTGGTGGGTTGGTAGGGGCATCACTAGCATCAACATCACCTTGCATAGGGAGCATGTCACAATAGCGAGTGACTTGCTTCTTGACCTCATCCAAGGCCCCCTTGAACTGCTCAAGTTGAGACTTGTCCATCTCTTTAATCAGAGAGGCCCCCCAAAATTGAGCTTGAACTACCTTGATCTGACGATCTAGCTCCTTGATGTGCTTCTTCTCAGCATCAATTTGGTTTTTAAATAGAAATATTTTTGCATTGAGCCCAAGCACGTCAGCGCTACTCTGAGCATTGACGTATTGCATGTTGTCAGCCGGTTGAGTCGGGACCTCCAAGAGGTACTTCTCAATGACTGTCTCAACATTCGGATGGCCGAATGAAAACACCTTCTGGCCCGGCGAGATGACGATGAGAGCCATCTCTGCATCAGAAAGCGTGGAGAGCTCGCTTGCTTTCTTGAAGATCCCAGTGCGGCGCTTCGAGAAAGTAACCTGCAAATGTTTCTGATTCGTCATTTTCTTTATGTCAATCTTTTTACGCCCCCAACTTTTCTTTCCTGAGGTGGACATGGCTGTTGAAGAACGAAATAAAGAGAAATGGAGGGATAAGAGTGTAGAAGATGAGTTGCAGACACATTTTGAAATCACGTAAAAATTGCTCTTTTTATAGGCAATTTTTTATGCATAGATTAATGTTGTATTGACATGTATCTGGATTGAAATTTTGTGCATATCCTCATTCGCATGGCTCATATAGTATAAAATTAATTTTGAATCAATGCTGCATTACAGACAGCTGTTCGCAATATGACTCTGATTTTTTGTAAAGATAAATATTTTATTAATAAGATAAGTTTATGAAAAAAAAATCCAGAGCATATTTTGAGTAAATTTTTCTTTCGGGACAACTGTTCACAGGGTGTCTATACTTATGCAACAATATTTATTTTTTATTTGTTTTAAAAAATATCAATTGACAACTTACGCCTCTTCATCTGTTTCTAGAAATTAAGCAAGATTAATTGTAAATATTAACGGTGGACCATGTTAAAACTAGTCCACCAATGAACCATGATTTTTCCTGTTATAGCAAGTACCAACTTATATAACTTTTTGGTTGGAAATATTTATCATATACTGATTGGATTAACAAAGACCCCAATGTCGGTTGTCATGGGGGACGTGGATTTGATAGTAAAGCTGAACGCTTTCATGGAACAAATGGTTGCCAGGCAGCAAGCTCTAGAAGAACATATGGCGGAACTCTTCGTCGTCGTTCGGGACTTTGAGAAGAAAACCCTGGGAACCAGCGCAGACGGCAGCAGCACTGGCGTACGTGACGGCAGCACCGACGTACGTGACGGCGCAGGAAAATCCATGGCGCCATGATATTCTAAGATGGAGTTTCTAGTTTATGACGGCAGCGACGTTCCTTTGGGTTGGCTGGAACGCTGTGAGCGATTCTTCCATAGCTAAAGAACTGCTGAGGAAGACTGTGTGGGACTAGCGACTTTCCATCTCTTGGGCGAGGCTCAATTATGGTTTGATCATATTGACCAGGAAGGAGAAGAATTGGACTGGAACCGTTTTAAGGAAGGTTGTCATGTAAGGTTCGGGCCACCCTTGAGTAACAATTCCATAGGGGAACTCTCGAACCTAAAACAAACAGGATTTGTTGAGGAATACCAATGTCTAGTCTATTCCAATCGTTGCTGGCTAGGAATTCTGACCTGAAATACCATCATAAAGTGGACATGATCACTACTGGGTTAACAGAAGAACTCAGAATTGATATCGAGATGCAGCAACCCAAAAATCTCGGTGCTGCCATGAACCTGGCTCGAGCATTAGAACGTAAACAAAAGGTATCACACAGAACTCTTCCACCATGGACTGTGAGGAATGGCCATTTGATTTCCTGATTGACAAAAACCAGATTGACAAGGAAGTGGAGAAATCTCCAAGCCAGCAAGTGGAAACAACAGAGGGGGCTCTTCAACACCTTTTTTTAAAAGGTTAACACGAGCTGAAATGGCGGAAATGAGGGAAAAAGGGATGTGTTACAACTGTGATGAATCATATTTAACTAGGCACGAGTGTAAAAGGCTATTTTTTATTGAGGTTCCCGATGATGACAACGACCCGAAGAACGATCTTACAATTTGACCTTGGGGACAAGGTCAATGTTGAGGAGGGGTGTGATGATATAGATGCATATTTGAATTGATGCTGATATGATTTGTTTTATTTTTATCAATAAGCATATTTTAATTGTTAGGTTTATTTAGGATATTTAGGATAATTCTATTTTATTGTTATATCTTTATAAGTTAGGATTTGATTCTATCTTATTTTATAAGACCTTAGGATTTGTTTCTTAGTTTCCGAGTTTTCTAGTTTCCTATTTTCTTGTACTCAACCCTTATTATAAATAGGTATTTCAGTATTGAATAAAATCAAGCAAGTATTTTCTAAAGGAATCGTAAATTAGAAGAAGCTCTGTCAAGGACGAGCAGGCTTCTTTTCTACAAATTGGGTCTCAAGAAGAATTCTTCTACGTCCTGACCAATGACCAGATCCTGCGTGACGGTTCATAACAAAAAAAAAATACCCCAATGCTTAAGCTTGAATTCATTTTCAGTTTATTCTGGCAATAATTCATCAATACCATGACCTGTATTTTGGGATTAGATATCTTGATATTTCTACATATGTATATGTAGTGTTTGAAATATTAATTTAATTTGGACTTATTAGGGACTTCCTAGGCTCACCTTAGAAGGCGATCACTCTCAAAATGTTTTATGGTTGAGGCGAGCAAGGATCCCAGAAATTTAACCTAAGTGTCAGCCTTCGGTGATCAAGATATAACTAGGGAGTTGTGTTAGGGCAAAGGAAGCGTCCATTCTAAAGCCTCCGCTCATGGCAAGCCACTCATGCAGATGGCGAGTTGGTTCCTTGTTTTAGGGATTTTACACTATTATGGCCGGCCAAGTATGGTTAACAGTATGTAATGATGGATCGTTATTCTATGAGGCCTAAGAGTCCCATTTGGAATCATATTTAGGGTTTTAGACTTTTCCTCTATAAGAGGAAAATGTTCATTTGTAATTGGCATGCTCACTTGATTATTATACAAAAACGGCTAGGTCTTTAGACATTCCTACTTCTGCAAGGGTTCCGACTTGGTTTGCTTCATTATTTTACTCAATGTGAGCATTGATGTCGTCTATGGGTATATGATAAACTTTTCTGAGGTCTTGTAGTTATTGTTAGTTCAAATTGATGAAGACTCGTAATGATGGCGTGAGAGATGGACGATGAGGTCCAAGCTGGAATGGGGGACGTAGCCCTGGAAATGGTAGAGGTGAAAGAGTAGTAGTGGGAAGCGGAAGAGTACTGGGCAAAAAAGGTGGATGTGGGTATCGAAACGTTGGCGGAGGGAGAATAACCATTGGAGGTCGCGCTCCTGGAGGTGACAAGAGCGAGGAGGTTGAGAGCATAGGTGGAGTTTTGATTGACAACGTTTTGCCTCCTCTAGTCTTTGTTACCCCCCGATGATTAGCGGTCGATGCAGGAGAACATAGATATGATTCAACAGCAGAATAAGCTTTAGCAGGCTCAACTGAATCATCTTCAGTAGGAATGCGACCATCACCATTGAGAAATTAATATCTAAATACGAATAATAAAATTAACATATTAATTTTCAATAAAAAGTAAGTAAAAATATACTCAAAGTGTAATTGAGTGTGAATATAAATGTTTTTAAAACTGGACCTTCTTTTTTTTTCTACACTTTTGTTCTATTTCCACTTACTTTGTTCTTGTATTTTTTTTTCATTTTCTAACACATCATTAATCATATGTCTTATTTATATCGTTTTCTTTTCTTTTATTTCTATTTTTCTGAGTGTGAGTGGATTTAAGGTGTTAAAAAGAAAAAATTGTCATATATAAGTATTTTTACAGTTTTTTTTGTCTATAACACTAGTAACTAATTTAAATTTTATTTTGACAGCAACAAGTAATTTGAAATTCAGCCATGCATTAAATATTGATTTCTTGAACGGAGAATGACTTGAGTTTCACCACAGTTTTCGTCTAATGCAAGCCATCTGACAGTGGTCGTGTTCAAGGCAGAGGAAATCCAGCTGAGCCTGTAGATGCTTGTGTGACGCGGATCACGTCAATGTTGGTGCAAAACCGTGCAAAATCTTCTAGCGTCACCGCCGGTGGCAGCGGTTTTCCCTTGTGTTGTTGAGGTCCCATATCTAGTTCTGCTCGACCTGGGTCGTCCTAATTTGGGGCAAGCATTGGATTAGGTACCAGATCTTTGTAAACATGCTCCTGCTAAACATGCTCCTCCAAGACCTGTTGTTAACGAACAGGCCCCAGTCTCCTATACACCGACGCGGTGGAGAAACACACCTTTGCTCCGGCGAAACTCTATGGCGCCTATAACACGTCTCTATCTCACAATTCTCACTTAAGAAACCACACGACCGTGGAATGAATTTCTCGATCTCGCACATACGACCCCTATTGTTCATTTATAGAGAAAAATGAGGAAGGAACAAGTCTAAAACCCTAGCAGAGGTAGGGTCTTGTAATAACCTAGCCACCTAATGTATATCAATCAAAAGTCCTTTTCTCAACGTATACAATTTCTCTTTTATAGGGGGTTATTGGAACCCTAAACTAACCCTAGTCGACTCTTGGGCCTTTTAATATCTTGGCCCAAGAGTTCGTACAAGATCTATGCCCGCACATAGGCAGGTACCTCCTTAGTCCCTAAGTGTCTATCATTATTTCACATTAATGTTTCTTGTCCATCCTTCACCTAGCTTGATCCATATTAGCGCTCTTAAGGTCCACTCAAGCCTTCCAGCGAAACATTTTGCCGGCCCCAAGGCTTTCCCAATCTAGCATTTATCTAAATGAACGATTAAACCTGTATTTATAGGCTAGATGTGTAGGTTCAATGTCTCTGCAAGAAAGTTAAAAGTCCTTTAAGTCGAGCTTCCGAGCGCATATTTTCTTGGTGTCATTGTGCTTAAGTATATGCCTTGGCCCTTTAAAGACATGTTTGGGATCAGATATGATAAGCGCAAGATAGGGTAGAGAGATGGATTATGGCAGAAAATGATAAGAACGTGATAAGATTTTATGTATCATGTGTTGGAGGTGAAAGGATATGATATCAACAATGAAATGATAGAATTTAATTTTAAAAAAAAAAATTTTAAAAAGTAATTAGTCTATTATTATTTATTTATTTATTTTATGAATGAGTCAATATCTGTTTTAAAAATAATTAAATTCAATTTATTTATTACTAAGTCTATTTAAATTTAATATACATAAGTAATTAATTGATTTTAATTTACTAGTAGAAAGTGATAAATAATTAAATTAATAAATTTTAAAAATAATATTAATATTATTTTCTTAAATTAGTCTTTATTTAATTATAAATATAGAGATGGATAAGGGTTGGATAAGATAAGAACATGATAGACTTATATCCTATCATGCGTTTGAGGTAGACTTGATAATGATAGAATATGATATCAGTAATGAGTAACTAATGAAATTTCAACGGAGTAAATTTAAATTTAAAATTTATAAATTTTAACAAATTAAATAATCTATAATTTTTTTTATTTTATTTTTATATATAATTTTATATTTATAGAATTTACTAAAGTTAAATTATATTTTATTAATGAGTTTATTTAGATTAAAATCTGTAGGTCACTAATTGATTTTGACTAAGAAAGTGATAAATAATAAAAATTAATATACTTTTTTAAAAATAGTCTATATTTGTAGGTAACAGTTTTAAGAAAGTCCTTCTTTCGGGTTGCTAAAGTTCAACGTCAACGGTGCATTGAAATGTAACCTGAGGCCCTCAGGTATTGGTGGTGTTATCCGCAACCATGATAACCTTATTTTGGTGTATTTTTCCAAGAGCATTGGGCACGTCTGGGCTTTCGAAGCGGAGGTCAACGCTATCCTCCATGCCTTGCTCTTCTATCAACAATTTTTAATTAGCAACACTCTTATTGAAAGCGATTCAACCTTGGCTATTGGTCGGGTACTTTCTTCTCAAAGGAGGCCTCTTGATTTGCTTAACGATCTTAACCATATTGACTACCTCGCCCTTCAAGTGAATTGTGTGGGATTTCACCATGTCTTCCTGGAAGTTAATGTGGAGGCGGATAAACTTGCCAAAGATGGCTGCTGTAGAACCGATAATTTGTGAGTGTGCCTGGACACTTTAGTGCCGTAATTGTGTCGTGTAGCTGGTTGTTATGTGCTGCTGCTGCTTAATCCTACTTCCCTTGCTGCGAGGTGGTCTGGAGTGTGTCGCTACTGTTCTACGTCTCCTCTGTTTCTGCCTGCGCCCTTGTTGTTGTTCCTGCTCTTCCTTTGTTGTTTTGTTTTACTGTTCTTCTTTGTGTTGTTTTCGTTTCCTGTAATTTCTTCCTTTTGCCTTTGTTTCTTTGAACTAGTCTATGTATTGTACTTTGGATTTCGCCTATTATATATAATATTTGGTTTCTCAAAAAAAAAAAGTAGTAGCAAATGACAAGAGAATGTTAGTTTGTATTTAATATCAGTAAATAAATATTTATATGTGATACTATTAGTGAATATTTAGTTTATTATTTATTACTACAAGATAAATGACGGAATAACATTGGCTCGTTGTGCAGTTGGTTCAACAGATACTAAATTGCTTGGACTGTCAAGCAATACGTGGAATTTTTCTAAGGTAGTAGGTGATCAAGTCGGGTTTGAATTTGGGGTGGAGCGGGTCGGTGGGTCAAAGGAAAAACACCCACGGGAGTTGGCAAGTCTACGAACGGATGATGATGATGAAGTTTCAGAGGAAAAAGCTCTCCGAAGAGTGAACCAAAGACGAGGGAGGAAGAGGAGAGGAAGGTCGACAGCGGTCAGTGGTGGCGCTACTGGGGGCAAAGTTCAAAAAAGGTGCCAATTGTGGAAGATCCTCTCTGGTCTGATGATGATTTAGGCGACATGGGAGTAGAATCCTGGGCAAGGCAGGCTTGGAAGGTGGGCAAGGAGTTGGGTGTCGTTTATAATGGGTTAGATGAGGCAATGATTTTAAGGCTACCGGATCAAGTCATATCAAACGATCCTAACTTTCAGTAGCTTCTTTACTTTATTCTCGGTGCCTGGGGTTTTGTGGGGTGTTGCGTTGTTGGTGATTGGTGTTAGCTGGGTATGTGTGGCAGTATTCGTTTCTGTGGTGTTTCTAGCTAGGGGGTGTTATTTTTGGTAGGTACTTTTGTAAGACAGGATCATTCTTAGAAGGGCTTTGCCTGGTTTAGTTTTCTGTGTTGGATTGTTTTTTTATGCAGGGAGGAAGGATAGGCATGGTTTTATGATCATTACTATTGTATGGGGATGGTGTGCAGGGCATATAATGGAGGATTGGTTGTTCGTGAATATGGAGGTGTTGTTTTAAATGGTGCCAGGGCTGCTGGTTTACAGATTAGGGTGTGGTTTATAGACTGGTTAAATAGAGTTGGCTTTTCTTGTTTGTAATATACTTGTGCTCTCTAAAGTGTGTTGTACTCTTTTTCCTTCACTAGATTTTTATCCATATTGAGTTTTTCGTAGTTAGGTTTTAATGAGACACAAACTTTAGTCTCAAAGAGCTTGGGTACTCTTGGAGGTTTCTCTATTACTAAAGATATCTTTTTTTTGCTGTCAAACTAAATATATAAATAACGGAATAACGGTACTGTTTACTAGCAAGTGATAAAGAAAAACATATTTTTACATGAGTAAAGTCAATGTTTTGTGTAACAAAACAAAATCAATAATTTCACCATTTATGAATGAGTCAATTTTTAATTAACTTAATTTGAGTAATTAAATAATTGTAACTTTTGTCATCCCTGCAATAACCTTTCATCTATATATATATATATATATATATATTAAAACAACAACATTTCAAGAACACTTTCCAGGCACGCGTTCCAAGGAATAAATTTGATTTTTTTATTTCCCCCACATTGCACCACACAGTGACACGTGTCCCTCCCTTAATAGATTTTATTCATTCCTTCATGTTGTTACTTTGTTGTCATGCATTTTGTCAAAAACAACAGGTTGTCGAAGCCGATGCCGTGGCATCCGACTTCGTGTAGCTAGGACATCAGTCCTCTGCTTGGAACATAATTGTGGGCCCTTGAAGATCTTATGAAGATATGTTTTATAAGTTACTTGAGGTTCAAGTAGCTGTACCATAAGGGTTCTAATTGTGGGTTGTTATTTGTTGAAACAATCTTTGATAAAAGTTTTGTTTCTATCTATACTTGGAAAAAACGCAACAAGATCTTTGGAGATTCAGTTTTGATTTGATGGTTGTTGCAATCTATTACTTCAGCCCATGCTAACCCTAGTGCCTATGCTGCTGCTGCTGCTGCTGCTGAAGTATATAAAAGGATGAAGACCTAAAACATGAAGACCACCGATGTAGGACCAAGATTTGGTCAGGTGGTATAACTCTATGTTTTGATGATAACAAGTTTATTTATTATGTATGAACAATTATGGTACTCTAACGTTTGTCTTTTAAGTTGTGGCAAACAGGCTCTAACTCTGATTTAAAGACTCAACATTTATCAGAAGTTAAAGACTCAAGAGTAGCCAACGTTACGCTTCTGCATTCACTATGTTCTTCTGAACGGTAGCAAACGCATCAGATGTTCTGAAGATTAAAGCTCTGATGTGGACTCTGAAGACTCAAGCGCTGAAACTCTAAAGACCAGATGTTCTGATGAACGGTCGAGAAGCTGAAGGCTTGAAAGCTCTGAAGTCCAAGAACAAGCTAGCTCTCAAGATCTGAAGCACTTCACATTCTAAAGACCAGAAGTTCTGTTGAATGGTCCAGAAGGAGAAGTTCTGAAGATCAGTGGATCCAAGCTTCACGAGTTCCTATATGAAGCGTCGCCCAAGATCAAGAGTCAACTAGGCTAAGACAAGTCATTGTCATTCGTACAAAAGCAGATGTACCTTTCTGACCGCCTTACCTACGACGTTCAGCCATAGCAGGCTCTGGAAATTCCAGAACTGCCCTCCAACGGACAGATTCATCCAACGAATACACACCCTAAACCTTGGAGTATTTAAAGGCTGAAGATAGAAGAAATCAGCTAAAAACTATTGTGCATACAAGTGAAAAACCTGCAAGCGAATACCTTAGCAATAATTCTTCATTGTTTTTATTGTGTTTACTTCTGCTTGTCTAGAAGCATATCTTTGTAAACCAAACTTATTAGGAAACTCTGTTTGTAGTTCCTTGAGGGACCGGTTAGGTAAGTATTCTTGAGAATACTAAGGCAAGGTTGTCTTAGTGTTGCTAGTTCTTACCATTGTGAGTCACTGAGCAAGGTGTGCTAGTGTAGTTGTAACAATCTTTGAATAGTGAATTGCCTTCATTCTAAGAAGGAAGAAATCACCTTAACGGGTGGACTGGACTAGCTTGAGTGATTCATCAAGTTAACCAGGATAAAATCATTGTGTGCTTTTCTTTATCCCTCACTCTTAGCACTTTACATTCTTTCACCGAAAAGATACTCAATATCTTTAAGAGAAAGCGGTTTAGTTTTAAAAACCCTATTCAAACCCCCCATTTCTAGTGTTTTTCATACCTTCAATTGGTATTAGAGCGTAAGTTCTGATTACCACACTTAACAGTGTTTAGAGATCCGAATCGGTGTGATAAACTCAAATGGCGACCACCACCAATGATGCTCAAAAAGATCACTACAGTGCTAAACCACCTATCTTCGATGGAGAAAAGTTTGATTACTGGAAAGATAGAATTGAAAGTTTCTTTCTTGGCTTTGATGCTGATCTCTGGGATCATGTTGTTGATGGCTACACTCGTCCAGTTGATGAAGATGGAGTGAAGATTCCAAGAGACAAGATGAATGAGATTCAAAAGAAGATGTACAAAGATCATCATAGAGCAAGAACCATCTTGCTGAATGCTATCTCATACGAAGAATATGAGAAGATCACTGACTGCGATTCTTCAAAGGCCATCTTTGACTCTTTAAAGATGTCCCATGAAGGAAATGAAGAAGTCAAGGAGACAAAGGTGTTGTCTTTGATCATAAAGTATGAAGCCTTCATGATGGAACCTAAAGAATCCTTAAGTGTTATGTTTTCCAGATTCCAGATGATCATTGCTGGGATTAGAGTGCTGGACAAAGGCTACACCACTGCTGATCACGTAAAGAGGATTCTTAGAGGCCTACCTGAGAAGTGGATGCCCTTCGTGACTTCCTTGAAGCTGTCTAAAGACATCATCAAGATGAGCTTGGAAGAACTTATCAATATTCTGAAGAGTCACGAGATAGATCGAGCTGATCATGTAGCTCAGAGGAAGCATAAATCCATAGCTCTAAAGTCTAACTCTGAGAAGGCCAAGTAGCTTTAAGCTGAACAAGTCTCAAAAGAATCGTTTGAAGATTCTGATGAAGATGAGCTTTCATTGATTTCTAAAAGGATCAATCACCTTTGGAAGCACAGGCAAAGCAAATACAAAGGATCAAAAGCCAAAGGAAAACAAGAGTCTTCATCGGGTCAACGCAAGTCATCATGAGTAAACATGATTCTCTTCTGACTAAGCATAAAAAGTTGAAAAAGGATTTTCTTGCTGCTTCTGAAGTTTCTACTAAATATGAGAAAACCATTTCATAATTAAATGAAAACAAATTCGCTCTGGTTAATTCTAACTCTGTTCTTAAAATTCAAATTTCCAAGTTAGAAGAAGTTATTGCATCCAGTACTTCTAATGATAAGAATGAAACCAAATATGAAAAATCTTTTCAGAGGTTCCTAGCTAAAAGCGTAGATAGAAGTTTAATGGCTTCAATGATCTATGGCGTTAGTAGAAATGGAATGAATGGTATTGGCTATTCTAGACCCAATAGAAATGAGCCTCTTATGCCTAAACCTAAATCTCTTTATGAACATTTTGTTCCCTCTGGCACCATAATTCCTGAACCCTTACAATCTGAAGTGTCTTTACCTATCAAGAAAGGAACATTTTCTATGTCAAAATATCAGGCTCAGATTCCTTTGCATTATCCTGTTGAAAGACCCAAAGTTGTCAGAACTTCTGGGGTAACTAACAAGAAAGGACCTAGAAAGTGGGCACCTAAGGAAAATATTGTATATGTTGCAGATATCCTTGATAGCTCCACTGAGACTCCAATCCTGGTACCTAGACAGTGGATGCTCGTGTCACATGACGGGAGAAAAGCGTATGTTCTAAGACCTAAAACTTAAACCTGGAGGTGATGTTGGTTTTGGAGGCAACGAGAATGGTAAGATTGTTGGTTCTGGAACCATAGGTGTCGGTAAGGGTCCATGCATTGATAATGTTTTATTAGTTGACAGCTTAATGCATAATTTATTATCAATAAGTCAATTATCTGACAAGGGTTATGACATTATTTTCAATCAAAAGTACTGCAGGGCTGTAAGTCAGATCGAGGACTCTGTTCTGTTTAACAGCAAGAGGTGGAACAACATCTATAAGATCAGATTATCTGAGCTGGAAACTCATAAAGTAAAGTGCCTTATGTTTTTTAACGAGGAGCAATGGGTATGACATAGACGGTTAGGGCATGCTAGCAAGAGAAAGATCTCTCAGCTAAGTAAGCTTGACCTTGTCAGGGCTTACCCACTCTGAAGTATTCTTCAGATGCTCTTTGTGAAGCATGTCAGAAAGGCAAATTTACAAAAGTCTCATTCAAGGCAAAGAATGTTGTTTCCACCTCAAGGCCGGTGGAACTTCTGCATATTGACCTATTTGGACCGGTGAAAACTGAGTCTATAGGGGGCACAAAATATAGGATGGTCATCGTTGACGACTATAGCCCTGGACATGGGTAAAATTCTTAAGACGCAAGGATGAGTCGCATTTTGTGTTCTCTACATTTGTTGCCCAAGTGCAAAACGAGAATGAGGAGTTTGATAACATCTTTGATACCTATGGCATATCACACGATTTCTCTTGTCCTAGAACTCCTCAGCAGAATGACGTTGTGGAAAGGAAGAACATAACTCTTCAAGAGATGGCTAGAACCATGATCCAAGAAACTGACATGGCAAAGCACTTCTGGGCCGAGGCAGTAAACACAGCATGTTATACTCAGAACAAAATCTTCATAAGACCAATTATGAATAAGACTCCTTATGAATTGTGGAAGAATACAAAGCCCAACATTTCTTACTTTCATCCTTTTGGCTGCATTTGCTATATGTTGAACACAAAGGATAAGTTGCATAAGTTTGATGCTAAATCATTGAAATGTTATTTGCTAGGATATTTATGTTAGATTTGATGACAAGCTTGACTCTGACTAGCTGAAAAGTTTGCAGATATGAGCATAAAAATATCCAGAAGCAACCACATCATAAGATGCTGCTACAACTTCTGATCCACCACATCAGAAGAATAGCCGTGTGATAGCGTCTCACCCTGAAGAATT
This sequence comes from Lotus japonicus, assembly GCF_012489685.1. Taxonomy (NCBI): domain Eukaryota; kingdom Viridiplantae; phylum Streptophyta; class Magnoliopsida; order Fabales; family Fabaceae; genus Lotus; species Lotus japonicus. The sequence continues at coordinate 17,421,988 of NC_080042.1, read as the reverse complement.
GATTCTGGGAAACAAAGATGAACCAGTCAGAACCCGATCAGCCTTCAAACCTTCTGAAGAGACTCTCTTGAGCCTAAAGGGTTTAGTCTCATTGATCGAACCAACTTCCATTGATCAAGCTCTTCAAGATAAAGATTGGATTCTAGCTATGAAAGAAGAACTGAATCAATTCACCAAGAACGACGTTTGGAACCTTGTCAAGAAACCCAAGGATACTCATATCATTGGAACGAAGTGTGTATCCAGAAACAAACTCAATGAGAAGGGAGAAGTGGTCAGAAACAAGGCAAGGGTTGTTGTACAAGGCTACAGTCAACAAAGGCATAGTTTACACTGAAACCTTTGCTCCTGTAGCAAGGTTAAAAGCTATAAGGTTGTTGATTTCATTCTCAGTAAATCACAACATTGTCCTTCATCAAATGGATGTCAAGAGCGCGTTCCTCAACGACTACATTTCAGAAGAAGTATATGTTCATCAACCCTCTGGGTTTGAAGATGCTCAACATCCAGACCATGTCTTCAAATTAAAGAAATCTCTCTATGGTCTCAAGAAAGCTCCCAGAGCATGGTATGAGAGAATCAGTACCTTCCTTCTGGAAAATGGTTTCGTAAGGGTTAAAGTGGATACAACTCCCTTTTGCAAATCTTACAATAAAGATATTCTGATTGTGCAAATCTATGTTGATGATATTATATTTGGGTCTGCTAATCCCTCTCTTTGCAAGGAATTTTCTATGTTAATGCAGGCTGAATTTGAAATGAGTATGACGGGAGAACTCAAATACTTTCTGGGAATTCAAGTAGATCAACAACCAAAAGCAACATACATTCATAAAAGTAAATATACCAAAGAACTTCTGAAGAAGTTCATATGTCAGAATGTACTCCTGCTAAAACACCAATGCATCCTACAAGCTCAAAGGTTTGTCAGAAGCTCTATTGTGGTATGATAGACTCTCTTCTCTATCTGACTGCATCCAGGCCAGGTATTCTTTTCAGCGTTCATTTATGTGCTCGTTTCCAATTAGATCCTAGAGAAACTCACTTAACAGCTGTTAAGAGAATTCTCAAATATCTGAAAGGTTCTACTAACCTAGGCTTGATGTATAAGAAGACATCGGAGTATAAGCTTTCGGGTTATTGTGACGCTGACTATGCCGGAGATAGAACTGAAAGGAAAAGTTCTTCTGGAAATTGTCAATTTCTGGGAAGTAACTTAGTCTCATGGGCAAGCAAGAGGCAATCTACTATTGCTTTATCTACTGCAGAGGCAGAATATATCTCAGCTGCTATTTGTAGCACTCAGATGCTCTGGATGAAACATCATCTAGAAGATTATCAAATCTTTGAGAGCAATATCCCAATTTATTGTGACAACACTGCTGCCATCTCTCTAAGTAAGAATCCTATCTTACACTCAAGAGCCAAGCACATTGAGGTAAAGTATCACTTTATTAGAGATTATGTTCAGAAGGGCGTACTTCTTCTGAAGTTTGTGGATACTGACCATCAATGGGCAGATATCTTCACAAAGCCCTTAGCAGGGGATAGATTTAAGTTTATTCTAAAAAATCTGAATATGGAATTTTGTCCTATATGAAGATGGATCAGAACCTCTGCCTATGATGCTTCCTTATCAGAAGTTGTCTAGTTCAGAAGGTCACTTAATCAGAAGTTTGGTACCCATTGGTATTACTTCTGTGATAAGATATCAAACGCGTGTTAGATTTATTCTGATACCTTGTTCCTTTTGCCTCTCGGGAATTTCTGCTGTAATGATCAAATCTACTTGATTCTCCACCGCGTGCTATTAGTATTTAATGCTTATTATTGCCACATTAATTTTAAACCGTTGATTTTCACTTTTTGGTTTTATGTCTTCAACAACTCAGCGGTTACTTTTCAAAATCACTATCTAACCACGTTATCACACACGTTTCCATCACTTCACTCACTTGCACGTGTTTTCAAACTGCTAAGTGGTTTTTTCTCTCTCTCTCTCTCTCTTTATAACCCCTCTATACCCAAAACCTCATCATGTCCCACTTCAACACCGCCGATCCTAAAGAGCAAGCTGCACTTGAATTCTTCGCTGAGCACAGAGCAAGAAGAAAATATTGCAAATGAGAGACCTTCTAGGTTTCCTACAATGGTTGTTGGTCTTCCCACAGGGCAATCTTCTTCTAGAAGATCCCCTTCACCCAGAAATGAAGAACATCAAGAGGAAATTGATACGGAAGATCATGCGAAGGTCATCCCAATTACCCAAAGAACTGCTGCTGTTCACTGCAATTTCACAGTCAGAGAACTCAGAGTTATCAAGGAACTGAGAGTAGACTTTGCAAATCTGGCTGATAATGGCATCGACATCCGACCAGAAGTGGAAGCACAAGGTTGGAGCAGTTAGTTTGAAAGGTTGACTGGGCCAATCTACACCAAGTTGGTGAAAGAATTCTGGAAACACGCTGAGTGTGACAACTACTATGTTATCTCACATGTTCTGCGCAGGAAGATCGTCATTTCAGAGAAATCAATTTCTCAACTTCTAGGTATGAAGTTTGGCACTGGAAAACGGTTCCAGAATGTGAGCAAAAGAAGGCAAAGTACAAGTCCATTGATCTTCATCCTAAACTAAGAGTTTGGCACAAGATCATCCTCTCTTGCATCAACCCAAGAACTCTGTCCAGCTCTTCTACTACATCAATGCTACTCATAAGTTAATGATCTTCTGCATCAAGAACAAGAAGAAGTTGTGCCTACCTTTCTTCATCTTCACATATCTCAAGGAGTGCATCAAGAAATCAAGAACCACATCCAGTGAAAAGAAGACCGCGATTTACTACATTCCTTTTGGAACACTTCTCTCTGACATCTTTGTATAGAGCAAGCTGGTTGAAGATCTGATTTCTACGAGTTGTACAGAAGATCTGAACGCTGATTCTGGAGAAGCCTTCAATGTGAAGAATTTGAAGAAGATGAGTATTGTAGAAGAGATTGTTGTTCCTCCATCTGATGAGCTTCAAGAAAAGATTATCCAGCAGAGGATTGTTGTCGATAACTTTCCTCTTTGGACGAAACAGGACTCTCCATATGCAATTCAGGAGTATGTTAATGATCTGAAGGAACAGGGAGTTGAAGTGGATTTTGAAGACTTTTCAACTCTCTTCCAGATTGTCCTCCAGACATGTTCTGACCTTCCAGGAAAAGGCATCAGGAGCCAGACTCTGATGATGAAAGGAAATCAAAGAAGAAGAAAGCTAAAAAGGTCAAGTCTGAAACACAAGCTGCTAAGCTTCAATCAACTCAGAGCAGAGATCCACGGATCACCAGATCCTCTGCCAAGGAGACAAGTAAGTCTCAAGTTGTTGTTTCCTGTACTCCTATTGTTAATGTTAATGTTATTCCTTCCCCTTCTTCATCCCAATCACTTCCTCCTTTTCCAGCCCCTCTCATCCCAAAATACCAATCTCTCACAACCCCTTTAACCTCAACAACTGCAATTTCTACATCTGCAATTGCAATCACTACCACTCCGGAACATCACACATCTCCACTTCCCAAACCAGATCTTATTGATCAAATTCGCCAAGAATCCTCTGCCCCAACTCCTCCTGTTATCCATCTTCCATTCCCAAATCATCCAGAATTACCACAACCATCCTCACCAAAGAATATATCTTCCACAGAACGTGAATTTCAGAAAGTTCTGAAAGAGAGAACCTCTGGACCTCCTGATGAAATCTTTGATCCAATCTCACCATCTTCCTCTCTCTTCAACCCCACACCCTTAGCTGTGGTGTTTCCATTTTTCTCTTCCCCGGATTCCTCACAAATCTCTTTGTCTAACAACTCCCAGTTATTTCAAAGGATTTTGTATTCTCCAATCCTAATCCTCAACCCATTCCAGATCAGACCACTTCTTATCAGGTGACTCAATTTCTGCCCCAACTTCTGAAGTAGAGACCTCTGCTCAAGAAGCCACTAGCTCTAACCAAGCCGTTGCTCAACCCACACAGCTCCCAATCCTTCCCTATACCTATCCAGATCCCACCAACCTTCTGGAATGCATTAACATATTTAATGATAAGGCAACAACACAACTGAGAAATCTCTATGCTATCACTGCCCTACCCTAAGTGAAAAGCCAAACCTGGTTAATGCTCAATGGGGAAGTTTTGTCAGCTGGATGCAAAGACAGATTGAGGACATGCATGCTGTTGCAGATCGTGAGCGATCTGCTAGAGTTGAGGCTGCCAAGGTAACGAAAGAGACTCTGACTGAACGAAGACAAGTGCTCCGTGAATCCAAGATCTTCATAAAGCTGAAAGAAGCAATTCATAATACCAAGAATAAGGAAGAAAATTTAGAGGAAGCCAAGGCTAAGAGAGCTGAAGCTGAAGCCAGAGAAGCTGAATTGGAAAGGTTAGTTGCTCAAGCTGACGAATTTGCCAGAGCCGCTGGTGCACGTCTTGAAGCTGCAAAAGTTGAAGCCGCTCAGAACGAGGCTGCTCGCTTAGACGCTCTGGAACAAACCGCTAAGTTGGAAGCTGAAGTTGCCGCTCTGAAGGCCAAAGCTCTTGCTTCTGCATCTGCTTCTACATCTGCTCCAGATCCACCTGCACCTTCTGCTATGGTTGTTAGCTCTACTCCTACTACTTCATCAGTTCCATCAGCTTCACCTGCATCTGCTTCACCTGATCTTGCTGCAAAAACGCGCAAAAGCTTGATAGTTTTCAGAGGCACATTGACGACCAAGCTGTGTTTAACAAGAGTGTGGAAGCAATGTTTGCAATATTCTGAAGAGGCTTTCAGATCCCGAACCCTAGTCTACTAGGATTTCTCTCTATTTCCCTTTCTTTTTAATTTTTATATCTTGTTGATTTTCCTGTTTACGTCAGTTCACATTTTACTTATTATCTTTTATAGTTTTTCATCCTCTGATCATTTATCACCATATTCTAACACATCACACATACACAAAATGCTTTAAAAATAACATCTTTTTATTCATTAAAACTTTTGTTACATTTAGAACGGAGGATTTCTCCTCATCTCATGCTATCGGTCTAGCATTGCTGCTAACTGCATATCTATAGGCTGCCTCTGAATTTTTAGACGCGTCATTTCCTCCTTACACTCTTCCTGTCGCTCCTCTGAGTCATCTACTCAAAGCTCCAGCTCTGTCTCCCAGCCACCAATCATCATGGTGTTATCCGCTTCTGCACGGAAGAGGTCGCCCAATTCCTCAACGAATTCTAGAAAAATTCGAAGAGTTGCGTCCAGAACTGGATCTAGACCCATCCCAAGCAGCTGACAGATCAGCTGACGGATGCTGCTCACAGTTGTCATCTTGAAGTACAATGTAGCATATAGATTCTGCTCGAAGGCTCGTTCCCTCAATTCCTTAAGATCTCTCTCAAAATTTGTCATGTTGATTTTATTACGCCCTCTGAGTATGCAAGCTTAACCAAGGAAAACGTTCTATTTATACTCCAGGAACGGTTGCTAGCATTTATCACTGAAACACCTTTCCAAGACACTATTACCAAGATCATCTTTGAATGTCTTAAATTCCCTTGGCCAGTAGTAAACGTTGATTCATTATTCCCCTCCTTTGGCCGGTGTTCTTCGCTTCATTTATTTTCCTTAGTCTATTTTTTCTCTGATTATATGTGTGTTTATTATCTAACTTATTCTCCTTATTTTTTTTGTGAACTTAGTCCTTCTTAGGGGGAGTGCCTTTCACTTCAATGCTAAGTTTTTCACACCCCTGTTCTTTTTGCTTATGACAAAAAGGGGGAGTACAACCCAGTTTATGATGTGTTATTTTTCTTTTGGAGAATTTGAAGTTACATATCGTTATGACTATGGACCTTTCATGAGGCACTAGCAAGGAATACATTTCACTTCTTCTGAAGTGATCATATGCTCTGATTCCCTTAATGCTCTGATATACTATATGTCATATTAACCATTAAATGATTGACTCTGATTGATACATCACTCGGATCATTTATTTATTTTAGCTCAGAATCTAGACTATTCTAACGTTTTCATTAAGTCATAGATTCAAGAGGAGCTTTGCTCAGAATCAAGCTCATTACTTGGATTCAGAAGGAGCTATATAAACTATACATATCAGGATAAGTTTAACTCTGTTACCTTAAACTCTGAGTGTATTCAGTTTATTGTTTAAGAATTGTTCATCAAAATACTTGGTTTTGTCATCATCAAAAAGGGGGAGATTGTAAGACCAAGATTTGGTCAGGTGGTACAACTCTATGTTTTGATGATAACAAGTTTATTTATTATGTATGAACAATTATGGTACTCTTACGTTTGTCTTTAAAGTTGTGGAAAACAGGCTCTAACTCTGATTTAAAGACTCAACATTTATCAGAAGTTAAAGATTCAAGAGTAGCCAACGTTACGCTTCTGCATTCACTACGTTCTTCTGAACGGTAGCAAACAATTCAGATGTTCTGAAGATTAAAGCTCTGATGTGGACTCTGAAGACTCAAGCGCTGAAACTCTGAAGACCAGATGTTCTGATGGACGGTCGAGAAGCTGAAGGCTTGAAAGCTCTGAAGTCCAAGAACAAGCTGGCTCTCAAGATCTTAAGCACTTCACATTTTGAAGACCAGAAGTTCTATTGAACGGTCCAGAAGCAGAAGTTCTGAAGATTAGTGGATCCAAGCTTCGCTCTGACTATGATCGCATAAGCTTCACGAGTTCCTATATGAAGCGTCACCCAAGATCAAGATTCAACTAGGCTAAGGCAAGTCATTGTCATTCGTACAAAAGCAGATGTACCTTTCTGACCGCCTTACCTACGACGTTCAGCCATAGCAGGCTCTGGAATTTCCAGAACTGCCATCCAACGGACAGATTCATCCAACAGATACACACCCTAAACCTTGGAGTATTTAAAGGCTGAAGATAGAAGAAATCAGCTAAGAAACTATTGTGCATACAAGTGAAAAACCTGCAAGCGAATACCTTAGCAATATTTCTTCATTGTTTTTATTGTGTTTACTTCTGCTTGTTTAGAAGCATCTCTTTGTAAACCAAACTTAATCACAAACTCTATTTGTAGTTCCTTGAGAGACCGGTGAGGTCAATATTCTTGAGAAGACTAAGGCAAGGTTGTCTTAGTGTTGCTAGTTCTTAGCATTGTTAGTCACTGAGCAAGGTGTGCTAGTGCAGTTGTAACAATCTTTGAATAGTGAATTGCCTTCATTCTAAGAAGGAAGAAATCACCTTAATTAGTGGACTGGACTAGCTTGAGTGATTCATCAAGTGAACCAGAATAAAATCATTGTGTGCTTTTCTTTATCCCTCACTCTTAGCACTTTACATTCTTTCACCGAAAAGATACTCAATATCTTGAGAAAGCGGTTTAATTTTAAAAAACCTATTCAAAACCCCCCTTTCTAGTGTTTTTCATACCTTTAACCGAAACTAATACAGAGAGATCAAGTGTTTTAGGATTGTTCATTGTTCTTTGTCCTTGTTACTTGTGAACAAAATTTGCTCACTGATTCTATAAAGCCAAGTTGTGTTCTGTATTGTTTGATTCTTCAAACTCTGATTGTTGATTGTTGTTACCAATCACTATGGCAGTGATTGAGAGAAAGTGAGAGGGGCTCTCATACTTAGGTTGAGATACTAAGTAGAAATACACTGGATAGATTAGGAAGTGAACTATGAACTGTGGTGTTCATGAGTGTATGTAGTTCCTGAATCTTGAGATAGTGGATTTCCTTTCTTTGGGTGCAAAGCCTCCAGACATAGGTGAAGTTTCACCGAACTGAGTTAACAATTCTTGTGTCTTGTTTACTTATGCTTTTAAAGTTTCTGTTATTACTGTTAGTCAGTTGTCGAACCGGTTGTCCCAGCATCGCGTAGAACATCTGTCCTGTGCGAGAACCATAATTTCAATTGGCATCAGAGCAGACACCCTATTTTGTTGGGTTGAGCTCCAGGGAATATATTATGTTCTCAAGGACAAAATTATGGATGGAAGAGGATCAATCTATATGCCACCAATTTTGGATGGTACCAATTATGACTACTGGAAGGCTCGAATGATGGTGTTTCTCAAATCTATGGACGTTATAACAAGGAAGGCAATAGTCAAGGGGTGGAAACATCCCGTGATAGCATCCACAACTGAATTGAAGCCTGAAAAAAAGTGGACAAAGAAAGAAGTTGACGAAGCTCTTGGAAACTCCAAAGCCTTGAATGCTATTTTTAATGGAGTTGACAAAAAAATGTTTAGGCTAATCAACACATGTACTGTGGCTAAAGAAGCATGGGAGATTCTCAAGACTGCCCATGAAGGAACATCAAGAGTTTGTATGTCAAAGCCTCAGCTTCTTACAACTCAGTTTGAAACTATGAAGATGAATGAGGATGAATCCATATATGAGTTTCACATGCGTATAAGGGATCTAACCAACTCTTCTTTTGCCCTAGGGGAACCCATGTCTGAAGAAACGTTAGCAAGAAAGATTCTCAGGTCTCTCCCCAAGAGGTTTGATATGAAGGTAACAGTCATTGAAGAAGCCCAAGACATCAGTAACATCATGGTTGATGAACTCATTGGTTCCTTGCAAACCTTTGAGCTGTCTCTTAATGGTAGATCTGAGAAGAAGGCGAAGAGTATAACTTTTGTGTCCAATACTGAAGAAGATGAAGATCAGAGGGAGAAGGATACTGATGCAAGTATTGCAGAAGCTATATCATTTCTCAACAAATCGTTGAAGAGTTTGGGCAGAACGTCAAATACAAATGTCCTGAACAATGTGTCGGACAATGTGAAGAGTACTGAATTTCAACTCAAGGGAAAACATGAGAATGATACAACCAAGGATATTCATGTAAAGGCTCTCATTGGAAAGTATTATTCTGATGCTGAGTTAAGTGATGGTGATGAGGTTATCTCAAATGAAGAACTAGTTGCAACCTACAAACTGTTGTTGGCTAAGTGGAAGGAATCATGTACGTATGGTGAGAAAATGAGAAAAGAAGTCAAGGATTTGGTTGCTAAGAATGAGAAGCTTCAGAGCACTAATGCTAGTTTGCAAGAAGAAGTAAAGAACGTCAATAATCTACTTGCGGAAAAGAAGCAACTTCTAATCATCAATGGTAGCTTACAAGAGGAAGTTACTCTTTTGAACTCCAAGCTTGAAGGTATGACAAAGTCTATTCGTATGATGAATAATAGTACTAATGTGTTAGAGGAGATTCTGGAAGTTGGGAAAACAGTTGGAGATATGGAAGGGATAGGCTTCAGCTACAAGAGTGGAAATAAGTCTATTTCATCTTAAAAGCAAACTAAGCAGCCAGTGCCAGACCCAATGTTGCATCATTCTGGACGATGTAAGACCTGGATTTTCAGAACAAGCTAATTTCCGACTCACGCGTAGAATCAGTGTAAGCGTGACAGGAGTTTGATATTTGAGAAAGATTAATGAAGAAGAAAGTTCAGGAATTGCTCGAGGAATGTTGCGTTGTTGCTTTCGGAGCTAGTGCGAGTCGTCTGCACACCTGCCTTATGGCGAGCGTGTCCAGAATAGGGTATTTCGCTTCTAGAGCAACGTTTTAAGTGAGATTTCGAATCCTTGGAAAATTTAAAGATTCTCTTTATTTTTCCTTCGACCAGCGTTTCATTTCGGAACTCTGGACTGTACGCATGATAGTATTCACTTTTCGGAAGTCCGCCGACGCTAATTTCTTTGCTTCGAAACCCTAGATTCGAGCGATGCATGAAGACTTTTTCTATTCGGGACTTCTAACGAAGTTTCCGTCCGCGCAGCCAGATTTGTTTCGACATTTCAAATCTTTTTCCAGTAAAAAGTTTTGTCGTTTGAGCATCACAGCAAAAAGTAGTTTTTCGGGACAGACTAACTTACACCGCTTTTGGGATTTTAGATATCGTTTTTCCCAAATCTTAGGTATTTGTTTTGAGTTCTAGAATTCTGACGCCAGAATCTCTCTTAGAATTTCTCGGTGATCGTGCTGCAAAAATCGGAATTGCGAAATTTTCATTTTCCCGCGATTTCACCTGCCTATAAATAGCTCGAAAAAGCAAAATATCTCATTTTCTTTCCATCTTGGAGCCGCGAGTTTGAGGGAGCTTGGGGGAGAAGATTTTTCGCGAAAACTTGACTGATCTTCGTGCACTTCGTCCCTACTTCTAGGTATTGAGGTAACTAGCATGATTCCTACATCTGTTTACTGTTTCTGTTGCATTTCTGAAGTCGTTTCTGTGCTCACAGTTTTGAGCTTTTTCTAAAATGGTCCGATTTCTTCGATTTCTTGCTTGGGTTATGTTCTCTAGGTTCCCAAGAGCCTAAAACCTCTGTCAGTAAACGCTGATTGCGATTCAGTTGACAGGGATCTGAAAAACTGATTCAAAACCCTTTTTGTCTCACATTTCGAAACTTTATTGTCGAAAAGCTGTAATCTGACTTCGTGCCTTTAGGATTTGTTGTCACGGATGTCATGAGGATCATTGCTGTCAAATTTGTTTTCAGAACTGATAACTTTGAAGTTTTGAGCCTTTATTTTGGACCAAAATGCCCCTGGATAGCCGTATTTCGACCCGACTGTCCGAAAATTGTTCCGACAGTTTCTTTGCCTTAGTTTTACCCTAAAAATACCTTGTGAATTGATTTGATCGAAGAAAAAGAGCCGAAGCCCTTTTTCCTTTGAGGCCGTGGGTTATTTCCTCTAGGGGGAAGTTTTTCGTTTTCGAAAACTTGTCTTTTCGTACCCGGATGTCGTATTCTGAAGCTTTAATGCTTTGTCTATCGTTTATGTATTGTATTGCGATCGAACTAATCGATTTTGTGTGGATTCTGCTTTGTTTTTCCTCCGAGGTTCAGTTGAAGGAACTTTGGAAGTTTCAAGGCATTCCTGTGAAGGAGATTTGATTTGCGAAGCTGGATCAGCTCGAGGTTAGGGCAACTTACATATATTAGCTATGATTGCATGATAGGCGTCGATAAATTCGACTTATGCTTTATCTGATGTTGCTTATGATGATGATTTATTGTTATGATTGTTTTCATAACTTATGATATTGATGATGTGTGGAATTGAGCGTTTTGACGCAACTTCGGAGTGGAGATTCATTGATCTGTTGATCTTTGACATTTTGGGTTGGATGAACAACCCTAGGCAAGTCCAAATGTGGGGTTTGAGACTTGGCCATTTGTTGGGATTCGTTTGAATACTTAGACTTTCCCCGGGAAACTTCTTTTGGAGGGTTCTTGGAAAATTAGGATGATTAGAACTTCGAAAACTAGAGACTTTGGGAAACCTAGACTTTGAGGAATAAACTCATAACCTGACTAATTCAATTCGAAACGTTTTTACTGAACGAATAATTATAGGGAACTTAAAGGGGAAAAATAATTGCGAAAGGCGGGGAAAAGTCGACTTTTGTTGTGGGTTTTGGAGAGATTGGGGGAAAGCCACTGCGGTGAGCTAAAGTGACGATTGAAAGTCACCGAGTACCTTAGTACTCTTGTTATTCGAGCGGTGTTGTATTGACCGACGCCAACTCTGGGATTTTGGTGTTGGAGCCGTGTTGTATTGACCGACACTTAGTGCTCTTGTAGTTTGGGCTGTGTTGTATTGACCGACACTAGACCCTTGTGTATTCTTGTTGATGGAGTTGTGTTGTATTGACCGACACTTACTCCGAGTTGTGTTGTATTGACCGACACTAACTCATGGGTTTGTTGAGATTGGGTTGTGAGCTAAACACTTTCGTGGTAAGGACGATTCGTTGTTTGGCTAACCATATTGCATCAATCGGGTGAATAACGGGAATGGTTCACCTGTGCATATCATGGTGAATAACGGGAATGGTTCACCTTGCATAAATGATGAATAACGGGAATGGTTCATCATATGGTGAATAACGGGAATGGTTCATCCAGGATGAATAACGGGAATGGTTCATCCATAGTGAAGAACGGGAATGCTTCACTTGTGGCGAACGGGAACGCGTCACAAATCCGGATTCATGATTGCATATCACGCATACATTCATTCTGACTTGAACTGTGTGCTATTTGGTTATTGAAGCAATGTTAGAGCCATAACATGCTAGGATTGTTTATATATATATATATATATATATATATATATATCAACATATATCTATACCCCCTATCACATGTTGAATGTATATCTACGTATTTCTGTGAGTTGACCCTAGCGCCTTGGTTTTGGTTGCATGTTTGTGTTTGGGCGGTCGGCCTGCTGCCAGATGACGATGGCCGTTTGGTTTTCGATGGTCTCCCTCGGGGGGGATCAGGTTTGAGATGGAGGACTGGACTGACGAGCGTGGACGTCTGACGATAGGAGTTTTACGACGCATGGAGTTGAGCTTCAACTTGCCAACTTCAGTTCGCGGTGGACTTGGTACTGGAAGGGTAGGTTTAGGCAGGCGTCATATTTTGTGTAGAGCTCTGATTCGTTTTGCTTTTGGGACAGGGTAGGTTCCCGACGCATGACTTTTTGTGTGGTTCTCTTACTGAGGGATCACAGTGAGTCAGTCGGACCATAGGGGTCTTTGCTTAGGCCATTTGGAGGCCGACTTTCTCCTTGTGGGTTGTAATTACAAACTTTCTTACTCACACTTCTGGTTTGTATATTTGCCTGCGGGCGTACTACTTTGGGGTCACTGCGAGTGCGCGTGACATGGAGTGCAGCTGAGGCTGTACATGTATATATTGTATATCGGTTAGCTTAGTTGTTGGGTTTTGTCTTTACTTCCTTATCGCTTTGATTTAAAGGAATCAATCGAAAAAAAATTACCTGTTTTCCGCGTAAAGTTTATTTTTGGTTACTAAAGTGGCACCTGGAAATCGGGGTGTTACATTGTGGTATCAGAGCTTAGTCGAGTCTTTCGGGAGTCTTTGGGGAATAGGTCTTCTGTGCTAGGTTGTGTGACTCTGCAAAGAGTGAAAATTGATTGTCTGCAGAGCGATTTTCGCTCTAATTGTTTGCGTTACTACTTAATCGGATTGAGTGGTTTGTCTAGTGCTACTGTATGGTTAGTACTAATCGGACGTTTGACGAGATATAGGATGTTGGACCTTAACCGGATGGCGGAGGTAATAGCTACACTGATCGAGGCAATGATGAACCAGGCTGTGAAAGACGCTTATATGCGCGCTGAAGAGGCTGCACGTGAGCATCATCAACGACTGATGGCGACGGCAATGTATCAACAAAGAGGAATGAACCGAACAGGAGCTGGGGGACCAATGAGGTCAGGATCTCAAGGCTACAACGGAAGGGAGAGCTACCATCGGTGGGGACCGTATCAGCGTCCCGAGGGAAGAAATCTTATCTCAAGAGCGTACAAACCAACGATTGCTGATACTGGAGGGAAGCCAGTTGGTTATAAAGGTGTGACATGTTTTCGTTGCGGAAAGTTTGGGCATTTTGCTAACAAGTGCTCAGTGATTGGACGGAGATGCTTCAAGTGTAACCGAGAGGGGCATCTAGCTGTGAACTGCAAGACACTTCAGGAGGGAACGTCTGACAGTAAGATGAAAGGGAATGATGCTACCGGAGGGACAGGAAACAAGATTTCGGGGAAAACAGTGACGTGTTACCGGTGCAGGGAAGTGGGGCACTGCAGTAACAAGTGTCCAGATGGGGGATCTCTATGCTTCAACTGTGGGGAAAACGGGCACTATGCCAGTAAGTGCAAGATCAAGGGAAGACTATGCTTTAATTGCAACCAACCGGGACATTTCTCCAGAGATTGTAAGGCACCCAAGGGCGAATCATCAGGGGATGTTGGGAAAGGAAAACGACTTGCTACAGAGGGAAGGATTCATACCAAGGAGGGGGCAAGAGCTGAGGAGTTGAACGAGGAAGAACGTGGGAACGATGGTAATATTTTAACTGTTCTCTTATTCTAGAATAACTTACTCCTTTATCTTCGAAGCGAGTGTGACGCGCCTAACTTGTATTTGCTACTTAGACTATGATCTTATGATTATTATCCCTAGTAGGACCTTATTCGAAGCTGCTCGTGTTTTAACTATAGAAGGTACACGAGGTTGGGAATAGCACACTAAGTCTAGAAAGTAGTCTTCCATCGATGCGGTTCTGAGGAAGCTAGTAGCTGAAGAACGAATCTTAGGGAGATTCCGTATGGGTAGTATACGTGTTATGTTGAGGGTGTGTAGTTCCGTAGCGGGATCATTAAAGGATTTAGTATCAGGATACCTGTGACTACTAGAGGATAGGAACTCATTGACTGTTCCAGTGGGTTTTTCTAAATTTCCACCTTCGATGTATTAGGCCTGATCAACCTAATATTGAGGGGGTGATATTCGGAATCACAGCTGGTAATGGACCTTGATAGAAGGATGTGTAAGATGAATTTGAATTGATTGAGGATTAGTCGGATTTGGGAGGAAAGTTCGTGTTAAGCATTTGATTGTAAAAGATTAAGATTTAAATCCGTGGAAGTCGATGAGTGTCGTATAGACATTGATTGGTTAGTTCGTGTGATTACTGCGAGTAGAGGTATACTAAGTCAAGAGATTTAGTGCTGGAAAAGTATTAAGTAGTTTCTCGGAAGTTATGAAGTCATAGGTTATGTGATTACTGAGTGGAATTGTTAGAGACTAAATAAGTTGGATTTAATCAGGTTTTAGATGATAGCTTGATGGTAGCAAGAGCGAGAAGAATTAACTCTGAACTAGATTGTTATAGTCGAGTTCGAGGAATAAGTTTTGCTAAGCGTTTGATTAATATGTGGAGATATTATAGTCTTAAGAGATGAATTTTCACTTGAAAAGTGTTGAATTAATGATTAAGTCGGAGAAAGAAAGTTTTAGCATAAGTTGAATACTTGAGATTGTTGATATGGATTCCAATGAAATATGCTAAGATTACTAAGTGAGATTTACTAAGTTGGATTGAAATCTTAGGGTTAAGATTGATCTTGAGAGGCGGGGATCGCGTACGAGTAGGAGATCTTATGGTTGTAGGGGTGACAATAGGAGTTGAATCTTTGAAGATTGAAGACCTGAAGGTGAGTTTCGGGTTAAGACCATTGAGGTGTAGTATAAGAGAGATCTTGAAGTAAAGGAATTCTGGGTTGTGTGGAGTGTTAAGGTCGGTGATCGATTGATGTTGATTATAAGGTTGCGGACATAATGACATGTGATAAGATTTGAATGATTTTAGCATAATAAGTTATAATTATGGATATCAGGATCAAGTGGTGAGTGTGGAAGCATGACGACACTTATCAGGTCGTTTGGGTAAGTGAAGGAGTTATAGTTTTAGGAAACGGATATTCATTTAAGAAGTATTGAAGGATTAAAGGTCATTAGAGGACCAAACTTGGTGAAGGTTTAGGTTTTAAATCTATGAATGTCTGTCTAAGGTGTGTAGGACTCGAAGTTTGTCAGAATTTGATTGAGAGATTAAGAAGTTGATTGACGAGATGGTGATTGAGTTACAAAAAGGAAAGTGTTAGTATTAAGATGAATACTTGAAGTTGTTGTGTTTGGACAAGTTTCTTAGAGTCTAAGAGTGAATGAAACTTTGTTATGGATTTTGGTGATGCACATTACGGGTAACAAGTGAATTTTACTAGAGTTGTATGAGAATCCTGGGGCTAAGGTTGACCTAGTGAGCTAAGATTCATGTACACATAAGAAATTTAGTGGTGTTAGCGGTTACGATAGCAGTTAAATCTCAGAATGTTGAAGGATCGGAAGATAAAATGGCTAGTTAAGTTCCTTGAGGTATAGTTACGATTTAATCTTCTAGAGGATAAGTCTCGATTTGGGTGAAGTGTTAGGGATTTCAGTAAGTGTAAATAGGTTTGAGTGAGGGAAGTTTGAGGAAGAAGACGATAATAATGGATTGTTAGATATTAAGAGGAGGATTATTTTATAGGTTGTTGATAAATTGATGTTGAAGGGGATAAGATCAGTGAAGGACAAGAAATAAGGACATAAGTCGAGTTCTAAATTCGAATAGCGACTAGGTAGAAGTTTGATTTCTTGGTGTTTGTAAAGATAGTTACGAAGTTGGAGGTGTTTTAATGGACTAGAAG
The DNA here is from genome assembly GCF_012489685.1 of Lotus japonicus. Taxonomy (NCBI): domain Eukaryota; kingdom Viridiplantae; phylum Streptophyta; class Magnoliopsida; order Fabales; family Fabaceae; genus Lotus; species Lotus japonicus. The sequence goes on along the minus strand of NC_080042.1, from coordinate 17,405,874 downwards.
TTTCCAAGGGGATGAATCGTCTAGGAGTTATCGAACGGACAAATGGAGTTTTGGACTGTGGATGAAGATCACGAGGACAAGTTGAGTATTTACTTTGAAATGACAGAGAGGCACCGAGTTTAAGAAGAATTTCGGACGACCGAAAGTAAAGAAGTAAGTGGCTAAGGTTGTGCGACGGGACGGAGTGCCAACCGGTATCATTTCAAGCAGAGATCCGACGCAAGTGATCGAGCCAGACGACATGAAGTTGAATGATGGGTTGTCTTTTGAGACACCGACAGTTAGCAGTGGGGGATAGAAGAGTGAAACAGATTGCTTAAGTAAAGGTTATGAGGAACAATGGCACGGGCAATACTACATGGGAATTGGAAGACAAGATCAAGGAACTGTACCCCGGACTTTTCTCAGAACTCTGAGTTTCGAGGACGAAACTTTCTTTTTGGAGGGGAGTATTGTAAGACCTGGATTTTCAGAACAAGCTAATTTCCGACTCACGCGTAGAATCAGTGTAAGCGTGACAGGAGTTTGATATTTGAGAAAGATTAATGAAGAAGAAAGTTCAGGAATTGCTCGAGGAATGTTGCGTTGTTGCTTTCGGAGCTAGTGCGAGTCGTCTGCACACCTGTCTTATGGCGAGCGTGTCCAGAATAGGGTATTTCGCTTCTAGAGCAACGTTTTAAGTGAGATTTCGAATCCTTGGAAAATTTAGAGATTCTCTTTATTTTTTCTTCGACCAGCGTTTCATTTCGGAACTCTGGACTGTACGCATGATAGTATTCACTTTTCGGAAGTCCGCCGACGCTAATTTCTTTGCTTCGAAACCCTAGATTCGAGCGATGGATGAAGACTTTTTCTATTCGGGACTTCTAACGAAGTTTCCGTCCGCGTTGCCAAATTTTTTTCGACATTTCCAATCTTTTTCCAGTACAAAGTTTTGTCGTTTGAGCATCACAGCAAAAAGTAGTTTTTCGGGAAAGACTAACTTACACCGCTTTTAGGATTTTAGATATCGTTTTTCCCAAATCTTAGGTATTTGTTTTGAGTTCTAGAATTCTGACGCCAGAATCTCTCTTAGAATTTCTCGGTGATCGTGCTGCAAAAATCGGAATTGCGAAATTTTCATTTTTCCCGCGATTTCACCTGCCTATAAATAGCTCGAAAAAGCAAAATATCTCATTTTCTTTCCATCTTGGAGCCGCGAGTTTGAGGGAGCTTGGGGGAGAAGATTTTTCGCGAAAACGTGACTGATCTTCGTGCAGTTCGTCCCTACTTCTAGGTATTGAGGTAACTAGCATGATTCCTACCTCTGTTTACTGTTTCTGTTGCGTTTCTGAAGTCGTTTCTGTGCTCACAGTTTTGAGCTTTTTCTAAAATGGTCCGATTTCTTCGATTTCTTGCTTGGGTTATGTTCTCTAGGTTCCCAAGAGCCTAAAACCTCTGTCAGTAAACGCTGATTGCGATTCAGTTGACAGGGATCTGAAAAACTGATTCAAAACCCTTTTTGTCTCACATTTCGAAACTTTATTGTCGAAAAGCTGTAATCTGACTTCGTGCCTTTAGGATTTGTTGTCACGGATGTCATGAGGATCATTGCTGTCAAATTTGTTTTCAGAACTGATAACTTTGAAGTTTTGAGCCTTTATTTTGGACCAAAATGCCCCTGGATAGCCGTATTTCGACCCGACTGTCCGAAAATTGTTCCGACAGTTTCTTTGCCTTAGTTTTACACTAAAACTACCTTGTGAATTGATTTGATCGAAGAAAAAGAGCCGAAGCCCTTTTTCCTTTGAGGCCGTGGGTTATTTCCTCTAGGGGGGGAAGTTTTTCGTTTTCGAAAACTTGTCTTTTCGTACCCGGATGTCGTATTCTGAAGCTTTAATGCTTTGTCTATCGTTTATGTATTGTATTGCGATCGAACTAATCGATTTTGTGTGGATTCTGCTTTGTTTTTCCTCCGAGGTTCAGTTGAAGGAACTTTGGAAGTTTCAAGGCATTCCTGTGAAGGAGATTTGATTTGCGAAGCTGGATCAGCTTGAGGTTAGGGCAACTTACATATATTAGCTATGATTGCATGATAGTCGTCGATAAATTCGACTTATGCTTTATCTGATGTTGCTTATGATGATGATTTATTGTTATGATTGTTTTCATAAGTTATGATATTGATGATGTGTGGAATTGAGCGTTTTGACGCAACTTCGGAGTGGAGATTCATTGATCTGTTGATCTTTGACATTTTGGGTTGGATGAACAACCCTAGGCAAGTCCAAATGTGGGGTTTGAGACTTAGCCATTTGTTGGGATTCGTTTGAATACTTAGACTTTCCCCGGGAAACTTCTTTTGGAGGGTTTTTGGAAAATTAGGATGATTAGAACTTCGAAAACTAGAGACTTTGGGAAACCTAGACTTTGAGGAATAAACTCATAACCTGACTAATTCAATTCGAAACGTTTTTACTGAACGAATAATTATAGGGAACTTAAAGGGGAAAAATAATTGCGAAAGGCGGGGAAAAGTCGACTTTTGTTGTGGGTTTTGGAGAGATTGGGGGAAAGCCACTGCGGTGAGCTAAAGTGGCGATTGAAAGTCACCGAGTACCTTAGTACTCTTGTTATTCGAGTGGTGTTGTATTGACCGACGCCAACTCTGGGTTTTGGGTGTTGGAGCCGTGTTGTATTGACCGACACTTAGTGCTCTTGTAGTTTGGGCTATGTTGTATTGACCGACACTAGACCCTTGTGTATTCTTGTTGATGGAGTTGTGTTGTATTGACCGACACTTACTCCGAGTTGTGTTGTATTGACCGACACTAACTCATGGGTTTGTTGAGATTGGGTTGTGAGCTAAACACTTTCGTGGTAAGGACGATTCGTTGTTTGGCTAACCATATTGCATCAATCGGGTGAATAACGGGAATGGTTCACCTGTGCATATCATGGTGAATAACGAGAATGGTTCACCTTGCATAAATGATGAATAACGGGAATGGTTCATCATATGGTGAATAACGGGAATGGTTCATCCAGGATGAATAACGGGAATGGTTCATTCATAGTGAAGAACGGGAATGCTTCACTTGTGGCGAACGGGAACGCGTCACAAATCCGGATTCATGATTGCATATCACGCATACATTCATTCTGACTTGAACTGTGTGCTGTTTGGTTATTGAAGCAATGTTAGAGCCATAACATGCTAGGATTGTTTATACATATATCTATACCCCCTATCACATGTTGAGTGTATATCTACGTATTTCTGTGAGTTGACCCTAGCGCCTTGGCTTTGGTTGCATGTTTGTGTTTGGGCAGTCGGCCTGCTGCCAGATGACGATGGCCGTTTGGTTTTCGATGGTCTCCCTCGGGGGGGATCAGGTTTGAGATGGAGGACTGGACTGACGAGCGTGGACGTCTGACGATAGGAGTTTTACGACGCATGGAGCTGAGCTTCAACTTGCCAACTTCAGTTCGCGGTGGACTTGGTACTGGAAGGGTAGGTTTAGGCAGGCGTCATATTTTGTGTAGAGCTCTGATTCGTTTTGCTTTTGGGACAGGGTAGGTTCCCGACGCATGACTTTTTGTGTGGTTCTCTTACTGAGGGATCACAGTGAGTCAGTCGGACCATAGGGGTCTTTGCTTAGGCCATTTGGAGGCCGACTTTCTCCTTGTGGGTTGTAATTACAAAATTTCTTACTCACACTTCTGGTTTGTATATTTGCCTGCGGGCGTACTACTTTGGGGTCACTGCGAGTGCGCGTGACATGGAGTGCAGCTGAGGCTGTACATGTATATATTGTATATCGGTTAGCTTAGTTGTTGGGTTTTGTCTTTACTTCCTTATCGCTTTGATTTAAAGGAATCAATAGAAAAAAAATTACCTGTTTTCCGCGTAAAGTTTATTTTTGGTTACTAAAGTGACACCTGGAAATCGGGGTGTTACATACGACATGTGTACCCTCAGTTCAGAAAATCCAAGAAATCTACTTGGAGATGTCATCACTGTGGCAAACTTGGTCATATAAGGCCCTACTGTTACAAGCTATATGGATATCCTCAGTCTCATGATCAACCAAGGACTAATCCACAAGTAGCTCCAGCAAGGAAAGAGTGGAAACCTAAAGAAGGAGTTAGAGTCAAGTTCTTCGTCGAGGAAGAGATGTCTCCACAACCATCTAGGGTGAATAGATCATATTCAAAGAATGTTGCTCTTCTTAAATCTCAGAGTTCTGGTGTAGATGTTATGAAGGAGTGGAGGAAGAAATTTGTTGCTGCAAGTCCTCTTGAAGTCTCAAAGGCACCAGCAACTGTTCATGCAAGCATAGGTGAATCTGTAAGTCCAGATCCTAATTCTATTGTTCCTAGTGTGATTCATGAGATATCAGTTGAATCTGTTTCTGTTCCCAATGTTGAACCCCATGTTAAGACATTAGTTGAGACTACTTCAGATGTGAATATGGAACCCTCTGCTGGAAATCCAAACCCCATTGTTGACACATCTGAACTTGATCTCCATATCCATCAATCTACCTTGGGTTCTGAACCATCTACCGGTTGTAAGAAGTTAGTTATTGAAAATGTTCATGAATTGTTGTCATTCTGGTCTAAGATGTGATGGTTTGTTTATGCTAAAAACCCTTTTGCCAAATTTATGTTAAAAAGGGGGAGTCATGTTGTTTTGGTTCTTGTGAAGACTAGGTTTTCTATTGGGAGCTTTGGTATGTAATAATTTGAAGACTTTTTCAAGACAAGGCATGTAACTGGTTGTGTAGTACTCCAAGCTGCTATTGTTTTATGTTCAAGTTGCTACTGGTTTACAGTTTTGCATTTGTTGGATAGTTAGTGTGTTTTGCTGCTATGTTCTTTGTTCCAACTATGCCTTTTGGAGTATGTTTGTTATTGGTATGGATGCATCATTTGAGGGGGAGTTCTGTTGTGAAGGGGAAGCCTTGGTTCTCTATGTTTACCCTCTCTGATTCTCAAGTTGTTTTAGACAAAATTTGACAAAGGGGGAGATTATTGTTACTTTGTTGTCATGCATTTTGTCAAAAACAACTGGTTGTCGAAGCCGACGTCGTGGCATCCGACTTCGTGTAGCTAGGACATCAGTCCTCTGCTTGGAACATAATTGTGGTCCCTTGAAGATCTTATGAAGATATGTTTTATAAGTTACTTGAGGTTCAAGTAGCTATGCCATAAGGGGTTTTAGTTGTGGGTTGTTATTTGTTGAAAAAATCTTTGATAAAAGATTTATTTCTATCTTTACTTGGGAAAAACGCAACAAGATCTTTGGAGATTCAGTTTTGATTTGATGGTTGTTGCAATCTGTTACTTCAGCCCAGGCTAACCCTAGTGCCTATGTTGCTGCTGCTGATGTATATAAAAGGATGAAGACTTAAAACATGAAGACCACCGAAGCTAATAGAGATAGATCAAGTATTTTAGGATTGTTCATTGTTCTTTGTCCTTGTTACTTGTGAACAAACTTTGATCACTGATTCTATAAAGCAAAGTTGTGTTTTGTATTGTTTGATTTTTCAAACTCTGATTGTTGATTGTTTTTACCAATCACTGTGGCAGTGAGTGAGAGAAAGTGAGAGGGGCTCTCATATTAGGTTGAGATACTAAGTAGAAATACACTGGGTAGATTAGGAAGTGTACTATGAACTGTGGTGTTCATGAGTGTATGTAGTTCCTGAATCTTGAGATAGTGGATTTCCTTTCTTTGGGTGAAAACCCTCCATACATAGGTGAACAATTCTTGTGTCTTGTGTACTTATGCTTTTAAAGTTTTTGTTGTTACTCTTAGTCAGTTGTCGAACCGGTTGTCCCAACATCGCGTAGAACATCTGTCTTGTGCGAGAACCAGAATTTCACTTCATCCCATTTTTCTCTCCTACTATCCATGCCCTATTATTTTATTAGTTTTTAATCATTCCTTCCCCCCATTTTTCTCTCCCACTATCTCTCCCCTATTATTTTATTTGTTTTTATTCATTCCTTCACCCCATTTCTCTCTCCCACTATCCCTCCCCTATTATTTTATTGGTTTTTAGTCATTTCTCTCTCCCACTATAATCCAGCTCCATAAATTTCTCATCTTTGCTTCCCTTCTCTTCTTTTGTTCTTAATATTTGAACCCTAATTCATTATTCCCTAGAACTCTTTCGAATTCTCCCTTCTCCTTTGATGGTGTAGTCGCCCCTTCTTGGTTCCCAATATTCATTCTACGCTCCATTAATGGATTTCGGTAGTTTGAATTTTTTTTTCTCTATTTGTGCCCAATGATGGTTGTTCATTCCCGCTCATTTTTTGTTACATCTTCTTTTTCTCGAATTCTTCAAGTAATCCAAGAGTTTCTACCCCTGAAAATCTTCTATATAAGTCCCTGTGTTTTGATGCCCTGAAAGACAATCCGTTGTGCATTGTGTGTTTTGTTTTCATTAAATATCTTATCAATCCCTACTGAGATGGCCCTTCGAGTTGATGATGTCTCCAAATTTGATGCTTCAAAAGAAACCTGGACTATCGTTGTGAGGTTATTCGGGTGTGGTTAACTCCAGATGTCCTTTTTTGGTGTTTGTGAGAACGGAGGTGATTCCAGGACGACCTGTCATCCTTACAAGATCAATTTCCAAATTCATTCCAATGTTAGGGTCATGGGTAACACCTTCATCACCAGAAACCCTTTCTCCTTCATGGCTTTGTCTGATGTTATGTTCAAAGAAACAGACACATCCTTCCTTATAGGTAATTGTTTGGATGCTATGAATTACCTTTTTTTAATTTTGTAAAGCATTTTAATGTTCGATCTCCAATCTGAGTAATTCTATTATTCCATTTGTCATAGGTATCCTAACTGGCTCATCTGGGGAGTAGAAGTTTGAAAAACATGGTAAAGTGCAAAAGAGGATTACACTAGAAATTGATCAAGATGGGTATGTGTAACTCTATTCTTTATTCCTTCAAATTGGTTATGTTGTCTTATCTGTCTTTGATTTTCCTTTGTTGGTCAGAGTTCGTGTTGAGACTTCCTTTTTTGGGAAATATGTTGATGAAATCGTTGGCCAGTTGGCGTCTGGAGATATGACTAACGCTGTTGTTGTTGTTGTTCAATTTGCGAAGATTAAACCTTTCAAAGGTATTATTTTTTTTTCTCTTCCCATATTTTATTTGTTGTATAAATAGACAAGATTTTCTTATTTTTTTTAATTATTTTTAATTCACATGAAAGCCTAGCATTCAAAATGTTTATGGGGCTACTCAGATTCTCTTTAATACTACTATTGATGAAGCTGGCCCTATTCGGGAAAGATTTTTTGAGACTAATGGACCTTCTGCTCAAGTCTTGACTCAGCTTCATGATTTTGGAAAACTGTCTCCAGCCGAAGATTTTCTAAGGCAAAATGAGGGGAAAACAATTGAGCAGATCAAAGACCTGGTTGAGGTTTTTTTCTTCTCGTTATCCTATGGTTCATGTTGATGATTTTACCTTTAGACATTTGCCTAACTCTCTTTTTTTGTTGCTTTTAGAAATCTGTTTGCGTTGTTCTTGTCACTGTTAAATTCATCCCTGACGATAACAGTTGGTACTATCATGCTTGCAAGTGTACCAATAAGGTGAACCCAGCCGAAGACATGTACTTTTCTAAAGCATGTGTTCGCCATGTTATTACTGCAATTCCTAAGTACAAGATTCGTCTCAGGGTTATGAATTCAAAGGATTCTACTACATTTTTTTGTTTTTGACCAAGAAGCCCACAATCTTCTGAATAAACCATGTGCTGATTTGGTTGAGAAATGCCATAAGGTTTAGTATTTCATTTTTTCTAATTCTAATCATTTTCAATCTAAGTTCTTCGACTATGAATGACATGTTATTCTGTATATAATTTCAGGACCCAAACGATTCCCAAGTGCCGTCTGAGATTCTGGATTTGATTGATAAGACTTTCTTATTCAAAATTGATGTTGACAACAGTTCCAATACCTAGTTTAAGCCATCCTATAAGGTAAAGAGAATATGTTCCGATCCTGATGTGATTTCCCAGTTCAACTGAATATTTTGTACAACAAAACCAAACTGTTTATATTTTTGAGTCTTATGTTTTGACCCAACTCTAAATTCAATTATTGCAGCGTCAAATTAGGCTCCAAGCATCAAATACTGCTGTGAGAACTCTGCATTAGTGGCAACAAGTTGCATCGGAATGTGTTTACACGTTTGGAACTAAATTTGCCTTGAACCATTAATTTCTGTTAATCATTATATATTTGGGTTTCACTCCTCTTTGTGATGTAATTCTTTGTACTGCAATACATTATGTCTCATTCTTTTGTTACGGAATTTTATGTGTTGCTGTCAAAAACATACAAAAAGATGTTTCAATCCAAATTTTTATTTTTCTATTTCAAAATCCATATGTTGTCAATGAAACAATTACACAATCAATTTTCGTCGTGCAGCGCACGGGGAAAAACACTAGTATGAATATAATTTCCATTTTATCGAAAAAAAAACTTATCAAGCTAGTAATTTATAGATAATAGAATTAATATATTGCTAAAATTACTTTTTTTAATTAATTAATTAATATATTTTAAATTATAAATATTGAAATGATTTTAATTTAAAATGAGGGTGAAATGGGAATAGAAAATGGAGCATAAATAAGTTATCATATTCTGTAAGGATAAGTTCTAACATAGCTCACCTTTGAAGATAACTTTATACACGAAAGAAATTATAGGAAAAGAGACAAAATTGTGATATTCTATCCTGTTGGCGCAACAAACAAAAAATTACAGAAGAATATGATTACATTATCTTATAAGTACAAACATAGTTTTAACTAAGAATAGTAGACGATAAGGAAAAATTAGTCCTTATTTACTCACAATAAATGAATATTTATAAATGAGTAATCTATTTTAGTATTAGAGAATAATTAATTTATACTTTTTATCATCATGAAATAATTAATGGAATAATATTAAGTGACTAGTTGTAAGTGATAAGAGAAAAAGCTGTATATTTTTATATAAAATAATTAAGCCAATATTTTCTTTATTTATAAGTTAGATCAATTTTAATTAAATTTATATGAGTAACTAAATAATTTTAACTCTATCGTAACAACTAGCAACTGATAGAGTTGTTGCTCACCCTCTACGGTTTTTGTTGAGGGCGAGCAACCACTTCTCTTTCTTGAGGTTACTGCTCTTTTGCGTGTCATCCCTTTCTATTTTATCTATATATTTCACTTTTGAAAAAAAAAACTATCAATTGATAATTAATAAAATTAATATATTACTAAAATTCAAATTTTTACATTTCTAATTAATATATTTCTAATTATAAAATATGTCAATAGTGAAATAATCTAATTTACGGTTAGGATACTAAAAATGAATAGAAAACTAATATCCAATCCTGATGGTTTATGTAACATCCGGGGATGACGGGGGTGGGGAGTGATCGTCGATGCAATGAGAAGGAATAGACAAGGAGTGACTCCTATGAAGACTTCTAGGCGAAGTGACACATGCATAAAACGATCTTGCACTCGAATGAGAGGTGTTCTGAGGATGTATATGTATGAGACAATACATTTGAGGAGAACAGAAGAGATTTGATTAGTACTACTCATGTCAAAAAGATACATCTTCTTTTCGGGAGCCCATCTCAAAAAAGCTCTAATGTTATGGACAAGGATACATCTTCTTTTTGGGATGAGTGACCTCTTGGAAAGTTGTCTCAAGAAGCATATGAGTAAGGATAAAGTTTACTGGAAAGACTCTTGTTGTTGACGTGAGGTTAGTTGTTAGATTAGGATGTTACAAATGGATTTTGCCTTTCAAAAAAAAAAAGAAAAAAGGATGTTACTAATATTAGAGCCAACCTCTTCAAGTAAAGTGTGGTTCAGAGATGAACCAAGCGGAAGCTGGTAGGCATGTGACATCTGGGACCGACGAGGGTTGTAGAACCCTCTATTTTATTGTTTTATTTCGTAAATATTATTCAATATTATTATTAATTCGAAAACAACAATAAATGGTTGAATAGTTCACTTTTGATTGTTTGACTTGCTCATTTGTTCACTTTGATTTGTGGTTGACCTTTTCGATTTTAGAATAATAATGCACGAGGCTTAATATGATAATTAATTTCATGATGCATATATTATGCAAGGTTGGAATTATATATTTTGTTGGATATGGATTAATTAGAAAAAAATTAAATTAAATGCTTATTTAATTAGAGATGGAAAATTTATGTACCAAAAAAAAATTAGAGATGGAAAATTTGAATATTGTATGAAAATAATTTTTTGGTGTCGAGAATTTATTAATAAATAGAAAAGGAATTTTGTTTATTTGAATAAATATCTAGGAGGAAAGAGAAAGAGGAAAAAAAATTAATCCTTCCTTTTGAAATTTCGCTAGGCATATTTAGGAGAGAAGAAATTCTCTTTTTGCTTTAGGAGATTTGTCATACAAAAATTATTTTAAATTCGATTTTTTTAATATCGGAAAGATAAATTGCACAATTCAGGGATTGATCACTAGACGTCTCTCACCCAACTCATATGTACCTTAAGTGGCCGAATTTTTTTTCAAGAAACCATGAATTCGAAAAACTAAAAGAAATAAGGGAAGAGGATGAAGCTAAAAATAGAATATGAATTTTGGGATTGTTCCATCTTGAAGCTACAAAGATAATCCTAAACCCATCTTCACATATCGATCAACGCCTCGAGTCCCAACGGTCTCACTCTCACCGTCAACATTGCTGCACCGTGTTCATCATCAACACAAAAGAACAACTAGGGGGTGAGCATCGATGGCAAGGGGGGTTACGAAAGTGGTTGAGGGTCGACCGCAAAGGGACTTGCGCTGCGGGTGAGGGACGATGGCGGACAAGCGGGTTTCCAGATCTGGTTGAATTTGGATTTTGGGTTTTCATTATTTCTTGATGAAGATTGTCCTATGTTACTGAGGAGCTTTCAGAAGATGGAAGAGGAATGAATAAGAAAAAGAAGAAAAAAAACGGAGGAAGAAAAAGAGAGAGATCGAGAAACAAACTCAGATCTAACCCCTTTTTTTATTTTACATTATTTCTTGCCATGTAAGCACTTTTTGTTAAAATATTAACAGAAAGACTAACGTTGCAAATAGAGGTGAATGTGAGGGACTAATTTTATAATTAAATTTAGTAAGGGACTAAAATCGTGGTTTTAGTGAACGTCAGAGACTGAAGTTGCAATTAAGCCTTTAAATAATTTGTCATTTTTGGTAGAATTAATTTATTTTAGAAATTATATTTTCCTTTATTTTTTATGGATGGCCGAAATGTAACCTTTGACTTGGTCTTAATAACTAAATTATTTTTGAAGTAATCTAGAAGAGATAATATTTTTTGAATCAAAAGCTCATTGTATTACTAAGGAGCAATCACTGAATTAGCAATTAGAGACTCAAGAATACATGTAGGGGACCCCACCAAGTTGCAGAAGGGAAAGAAGAAGCAACAGATGCAAGTGTGTGTTCCAGCATATTGGTTTTCCTACCTACATGAGCAAAAGCAATTACAGGGAAGGAAGCAGCTAACATCTTACAAGCACTGATAACCACTTCAATGTAGGGAGAGCATGGAATAGAATTTATTATAGCAACAATTACAATTTTGAGTCCGATTCCACCAGAATATGCTCGAGTCCTATCTCCTGAGAAAGCTCCAAACACCGCCGAACCCTCTCCATCCATGTCGTTGCCACTATATAACCCGATGTGGAAGAGCGTACAACCATCCCAAAACAAGTCGGGTTTTCCCCGTCCAACTGGCATCCACATTCATCTTCAATAAACCTTGCGGTGGCGGCTGCCATGTTCACCTTGCTGAAGGCGTTGCGTGTTCATGCTCACCCCAACATTCTTGTGCCTCCCTCTGATCCGCAAGAGAATTCATTGCGGAGGACATAGCCACCGCTGGATTCATGACAGAGTTATTAAAAACAACTTCATTGCGTGCCCTCCAAATGTCATACATGCGTAGACAGGGGGAAGGGAACATAATCCGACATTTGAGTTATGTTCTATGTTTGTTATGTTTTTAAGATGGAAGGAACATAACAAAATGTGTCTGGAACAGAACATTTTGGTTTCCTTAAAATAGGTGGAACCAATGAGAACAGAACAAGATACTATTAAAATAAATTTATAGAGACAAAATTACCCCTAGTTTATTCTTTTATTTTTTCATAATCTACTCTTCTATTTCCCAACCGCCGTTCTCTCCCATTTTTCTTTTCTAAATGTGCTCACCATTTTTTCCGATCCAACCCCGTCGTCATTCTAAATTGTTAGGAAAGATGACAAATAATATAATCTGACAACAATTAGTGGAAGCTCCTGGATCGATATTTCCCCGCCGTGCAATTAAAATAGGCTACAGACAAACAGCTCAGGCAAAAATAGTAAGCACAGAATATAACAAATAATAATATGCAATAGACACCGGAATTATTTAACGTGGGGAAAACCCTCAAAGAAGTAAAAACCGCACGGGATCAAGCTAGTAAAGTTCTCCACTATAAATTAGTTGGATGCACCACAAGTCTTTCTGGAACCACCCGGGATCAACAGCGCAATTACAATCTTCACCGATAAGGTGGATAACAACAGAGTAAATCTTACCCCAAGGGTACACTGTAATACAAAAAGAAGGCAAAACACCAAAAGAAAAATACTAAATTACCAGCACATTGACAGAATCACACACTGTGATTTTACTCAAATCAGATCACCTTTGTTGTATCACTCTTCTCCCAATGGACCGGTCTTCTTCTCTCCGTCAACTGCCAGGTCGAACCCTTCCTTTCTTTATATCACACGAGGCTCTTTTTCTCTCGTTTGCTTACTGTGGTTCTATCTCTCGTGTCTTCACTATTTCTTTTCTTCTCTCACGAGGCTCTCTCTTTCTCTCGTGTATGCACTGCCACATAGCACAATTCTCTTTTTATAGAGAAATTTCTCTCTAACGGTCTTCTACTAATGGTTAGTCAAATATCCTATATTTCCAAGGAATTATATTCTTCTTCCTTCCTTGAGAATGCTCACTCTCGGCTAATGTAGCCTCTTCAATTTCACCAAACTAGAGAATTCTTTTTTTTTTAGCAAAGGAAAATGATATTCATTAAAAAAGGTCAGTGGCCCTGGTACAAATTACAGGCGACACTGCAGGAGAAAAGGGGCCAGGCCTAACAAGAAAATAAGCAAATGGCCTGCTCGCCTAACAAACAAGCTTGCAACCTAAGGCCAGGCGGAAAGTACAAAGAAGGGGAGAGCGATAAACGAGTGCCTGACAAGATCTGAGGGATTGAAAGCCTAAGATTCGCCAGGCTGTGGCTTCTGTCTCTAACCTAGAAGGACATGTTCTAGTCAAGGAACTGGAACAGGAGGGAGTTACTTTAAAGGGGAAAGCAACCTCTCATCCTCGAGGTTTAGAAAGCTCTCTGTCTCTGTTAGCAGCCCTTGCAATATCCGCAGGATAGTTGAAGGCCCAGTCACCCATAAGAGAGCCCTCAAGGCAAAGTTTAGCAATGGTGTGGGCACATTTGTTCCCTTCCTTGCCAACCCAGCTGAAGCTCCAGGAAGGGTGAGAATCATTCCAGGTAATGATGTCCTTGACTTGATGGTTGACCTCACCTAGATGAATTTCTCTTCTGCAAGCTTTGATTAAGTTGAGATTATCTGACTCAAAAATTATGTTTTCTCATTCCATGTTTGCTGCTAAGGAGACACCTTCACGAAGGATGATTGCTTCAGCCTCAAGAGGAGAGAGGGCGTCGAATTTCCTGGCCAAGCAACAAGTTATGAAGCCATTCTCATCCTTGACAACAAGCCCCCCTACAGCTTTCCTTTTGTCTTTGAGGAAGGCTGCAACTGTGTTACACTTCAGTCTTCCCCTGGGAGGTCTCAACCATCTCGGAGTGGGTCTAACACAGGTGGCCAAAGTGGGAGGGGAATCCAGAGTAGCCACGGTTGAGAGAAATTTTGCGTGTGCTTCATGAGTTGACTGGATAACCTGGGCAGGGTTTGTGGGTTTCCCTTCAAAGATCTTGGCGTTTCTAGTCTTCCAGATGCCCCAAAGGGTGAAGCTAAGGAGGCCAATGGTGTAATCGGAATGGTCAGGGTGTTGTTTCATTCTTGAGAAGGTGTCAATTAGCCAACTCCTTGCTGAGAAGTTTTCCATGGGGGGAGGGATAATAGGGAGTTGGCTCCCAAACCAAACAGTTTTTGTCCAGTTGCAGATGAAGAGCATGTGTTCAAGGGACTCCGGTTCTCTACCACAAATTGGGCAAGAAGCGTCAGGAGAACAGTGCCTCTTATGGAAGTTCAACTTGACAGGGAGAGCGTTATGAGCAATTTTCCAGAGGAAGGTTTTGATTTTTCCTAGCACTTTGGCACCCCAGATAGTACTCCAGAGGAGGCTTTGGTTGTTGTTAGAAGAAGAGGCATGCATGTCATGAGAAGCCTTGAGGCTCTTGGCTTCTCTGTAGCCCGATTTGACACCATACTGGCCAGAGCTGCGATGGGGCCAGATCAATTCATTAGGGCCCTCTCCTCATCTAACGGGGGTCTGCATGATTTTTCCCAGATCTGTGCTGGGAAGAGCTTGTCTCTGATCTTATCCACATTCCAGGCTTTGACATTCTCATGGATGAGAGATTTGACTTTCAAATTGCTCTGGTTTTGGACAGGGAGAAGCCTTTCACCAGAAGAAACCCAACGATGTTCCCAAACATTAACCCGCTCCCCATCTCCAATAAGCCACTTTCCTTGTTGGATAAGCAGATCTCGACCATGGAGCACACTGGCCCAAACCCAGGAAGCCCCACTCCTCTTTGGGACCAACAAGAACTCATTGTTTGGAAAATAAATAGCTTTTAAAATTCTGACCCAGAGAGCATTTGGGTTCTGGGTTATCCTCCAAGCCTGGTTAGCCAAAAGAGCTGGGTTTTGGGCCTCCAGGTCCTTGAAACTCAGGCCTCCTTCCCTTTTCAACTTAGTGAGGAGGTCCCAGCTGCGCCAATGTATACCCTTGGAATCACTGTTCTTCCACCAAAAGCGTGCTATTCTAGAGCAAAGCTCTTTACAGAAGGCTTTGGGAAGCTTTAAGATGGCCATAGCATAAGCAGGAATAGCTTGGATGCCAGCTTTTATGAGCGTTTCTTTACCTGCTTGGTTGAGAAAATTTCCTTTCCAGCCCTGAAGCTTGTTAAGGATCTTGTCCTTAAGCCATCCTAAGGAGCTAGCCTTCGATCTACCCCACTGGGCAGGCATGCCTAAGTTCATCCCAGGGTTCTCCCATATCTAAACCTGAAGGATCTCTGCTAATCTCTTCTTGTTGGCAGCTGTAACTTCTCTACGTTCTATGAGGCCCGATTTGAGCGAGTTGATCCTCTGTTCTGAGGCTTTAGAGAAGAGGTTCAGAATGTTTTGCCATTTAAAGAGTTCATGTTCAGTGGCCTTGGCAAACAAAATAGCGTCATCAGCAAATAAGAGGTACGTTAGGGCTGGTGCATAGGGGGAGAGCTTCAAACCTTCAACTCCTCCCGAGGTGTGGCTTTTGTTTATGAGGTTGGAGAAGACGTCCATCACCAGAAGGAACAAATAGGGGGAGAGAGGGTCTCCCTGGCGCAGACCTCTTTGGGGGAGAAGTTTATGGCCACTTCTGCCATTGATCATGTAGAAATAAGAGACACCCTTAACCAGGTTCATGGTCCAGTTTATCCAGGTAGGGTGGAAGCCATAGGCGAGTAAAGCCTTTTCCAAGAATAACCATTCCACCCTATCAAACGCCTTGCTCATATCTAACTTTATGCTAATGTGTCTCTTCCCTATGAACCTCTTTTTTTTAAGGCATTGAAAGCTTCTTGGACAATGATCAAATTATCTTGAATTTGGCGGCCTCCTATAAAAGCGCTTTGTTGAGGGGTGATGATAGAGTTCATAGCAGGCTTGAGTCGCGACACCATGATTCTAGAAATGATCTTGTAACTGAAATTACAGCAGCGAATTGGACGAAACTGAGTAAGGCTTTCAGGATTATCAACTTTGGGGGCCAAAGTAACCATGGTCTCGTTTATGCTATCTGGGAGGTGCCCTGTTTGGAAAAATAGGATAACAGCCTCAACAACTTCTTTTCCTAACGTGTTCAACTCTGAGGAAATGAGGTTAGGGATAACAGAAAGGAATTCCTCAATCTCCTAACAGTCAGAAGCAGTATAAATATTCTTGAAGAAGTTGTGCACTGCCAGATTGATTTGTGCCTGGCCTTCCACCCAAGCCCCTTGATCATTCTTGATTCTTTCAATACGATTCCTTTCTCTCCTTTGTACTGTAGAAGCATGAAAGAACTTGGTGTTTTGGTCACCCCAATTGAGCCATTTAATTCGAGAGCGCTGATTCCAATAAATCTCCTCTTGTTTCCACAAGTCTTTGATTTTTCCTTGGAGAAATTTTACCTCATTCCAGTCATCCTCAGAGTTGCTAGAGTTCTGGATAATTTGGATTCTCTCTTTAAGTCTCTCTATCTCCTTATCATCCCTTTGGAAGGTGCGAGTGTGCCACTCCGAGAGGGCCCTTTTGGTGTTGTCTTTCTTCTGGAGAGAATCTGCCAACTGTTGTTTTCTTGGTTCTCATTATCTGTATTATCCCAAGCTTCTTTAATTGTAGCATGGAATTCCTCATGTTCAACCCAATAAGCTTAAAATTTGAATTGTTTGGCACCTCTGGACTTGGCTTTAAGGAAGAGGACAATGGGAGAATGATCCGAACTTACCAATGGCAAGGCAATACCATAAGCATTCTGAAAAACTGACCTCCAGCTCCAGTTTACCAGGATTCTATCAAGCCTTTCTTTAGTGATTTTGCCTTGGCGGGGGTTGCTAGCCCAAGTAAATCGGCAGCCTTTGAGGTTCATATCAAAGAGGTGTTTCTCATCAAGGAAATCTCGGAATAGCTCAATTATGTTTCTATGATGAGGGTGGATTCCATCTTTCTCTTGTTGACTTAAAATTTCATTGAAGTCTCCCAATAAATCCCAAGGTTCATCTGTGTTATTGAGCGCAGCAAGGATAGCCCAAAGAGACCTTCGCTGAGCAAAAGAGGGGTTGCCATAGACAAAGGTGGTGAGCCACGAGGTTCCTGAGGTTTTACACTTTGTATTAGTATGGATAAAGTTTGGCGTGGCTTCAATGATAGATACTTCAAAGGAATTCTACCAGAGGAGGGCGAGGCAACCTGATCTGCCTAGTGCCTCAACACAAAAGCAATGATCAAATCTAAGGTTTCTACAAACATTCTCTATTCTTTCTTTATTTGCTTGTTTCCATGAGGAAAAAGAGGGCAGGCTTAAACCTTTTAGAGAGGTTCATTAACTCGCTGTTTGTCGCAGCAGCCGCCACACCGCGACAATTCCAGCTGATTAGGCTCATTGAGGAGGTGGGGGCATGGTTAGGCCCGCCTCCTCAGCCGTTTCAGTGGTGTGTAGTGGAAGGTTCTTCTTCTCTCATAGAGGTTCCCATCCAGGGTCAGAAGTCTTCTTTTGGGGTAACTGCTCTCAACATTCGTTTCCTCTTCACTTCCTGGCTTCCTTTTGAGCGTCAAGGCTCTAGAGAAACCTGAAGCCAGGTTTTGCTCGCTTTGTGATTCTAAAGAGTGAAGAACAGAGGTATTGTCTTCCTGTTCTTCATCCGGGAAGTTGACAAAGTACTCAGCTCTCCCTTCAGGGTCACCAAATTTGACAATAGCTTTGGTGTAGTGGACCTTGACCATTGGTGGGCCTATGTTCAGCATGGAGCGAGCAAAGTGAGGTGGGTTGTGGGATTGTGGTGAGGGGGTTGCCATTGCGGCTTCAGTGCTAGGAGAGGAGTATCTGTGGTCTGACCCACTGTGGTCAACATCAAATTGCTCAAAGTTGTTCTCATACTCAGTAGGGGGGTGGTTTTCCTCTTCTTATCTTCTATCATCTTCTATTAGTTCTTCAATTGTTGGCTCATCATTGCTGATAACACTGTTATTATTTCCCTGCGCAGGTTCCTTGGTTTGTGGGTATTCATTTAGGGGTTCCAAAGTGCAATCAACCTCTTTCGGGCCATTTCCCAGTTTATAAAAGTTCCCTTCAAGTCTCTCTTTTCTTGTTTCAGGGCCATCAATTACAGTCGAGAACTCATCTTGTTTTGGCAAGAGCTTCTGTTTCCAGTAGTTGAGTTCCTGGTCCACCTTTTTGTCGAGTGGAGGGTCGATTGGTTGTTGTTGTGGTGCTTCCTGCTGGGATGATCATCTTTTGACTGTCTTGGTCGGGTCCTGAATCTTCTGGAGGCAGCAATAGAAGCTAGGGACTTAGCTGGTGGTACTCCTAGAGCTTGAGTGAATATGGGTAAGCTTGGGTTAACAGATGAGGGGGCTCTAGCTGCTTTTGCATCCCTTTTGTTCATGCCCAACAACACCGCATTTGTAGCAAAATCCTTGTAACTTCTCATACTTTAGCGTGATCCAAACTTTCGGCAAGCTCTTTCTCGGAACCCAGAACCCTGGGTAAGGGGGTTATTAATGTTGATGCTAACCCTCACCCTGAAAAAGGGTCTGAGAAGCATGTCGTCCACTCTCGGGTCTTCCACTTCCAGTGGCTCCCCAAGTATTGAAGCAATGCAAGTGGCGTTACTAGTGGTCATCATGTCAAGGGGTATGCCATGGAGCTGTACCTAGAAGGCAACCCTGTGGAATCTGACTTCATAGATAGTCATCTGAGGAGCCTAGAGTTGCAAGCTGAGCAGGTTGCCCATGATTGTTCCAAGGTCCTTCCTTTTGTTTTTTCCTAGCGGTTTGTTCCTCTTCAAAGGTGAAGAGGAAACAATTTGGGTTCATGTCAGTGATCTGGAGAATTCTCAAATTCTCTTTTCTTTCTCCACGTGACTATAGCAGACCAGAATTTAGCAAAGGGTAACCCTTTGGAGTATAACTTGGGCTGGTGTAGAGCTTGGGCTACGGCCCACCATTTCTTCAATTCTTTTCTTTTCCATTTATAATATATGCAATGTCAAGTGGGCTTACTTTATTGGTGACCCACGTACAACATGAATAATTCGCATAACTTTTTTTCAGAAACGCACACCGTGCCACAATTGTTCCCTTCTTTATCTATTTTAAAGAAAAATCAATACTTGTTGACCAAAAAAAAAATACTTTTATAAGATCTGCAGTCTGCACACACCAATACGATGCTACCATCTTCTTTCTTTGAATATCCATTGTCCGGTAGCCTGTAGGTGATCATTACCTTCTCCCATCTGTGATCATGTTTTATATTTTATATGTTAAAATATCATATTTAGTTTTTATTCAAATTAAACAATAAACATGATGCAGGTGACGTGGGTATATACATAATTAACTTTGTGGTCCTGTTCCGTCTATCAAACACAGTGCGCAAAACATTATTGTCATGTTCTGTCTTGTTACGTGTCGTTCCATCATGTTTTGTCATGTCCAGTTATGTTTCCAAACGCTACTAAAGTCCCTACGCACTCAGCATCTTGTTCATGGACAAACTTTGCAAGCCAGCCCTTGAAACTATCCTGACCTGCATCCGCGTGAAGATCAATTGGGTGAGTAAAACATGCTATCCGTGACCACTCACGAGACAAGAATAAGTGCTACAACACCTGAATGGCACAAAGCACAACCCTCTTCCACTAAAACGCCTCAACGGGCCAAATATTTTTAAATTTTTAAATTAATATATTTCAGATTATAATAAATATCAATATTTATTGAAATAATTAGCTTAGGAGTTAATGTACTGAAAATGAATAGAAAACTTATTTTGTTAGTTTCTAATCTAGCTCACTCCTTAGAATAAAATTTACACATATTGTGCATGATAGAATAAGTGACATGATTACATTATTCTATCTTAGTGACTCAACAAACATTGAATTATAGAAATATATAAATACAATATCTTGTCTTATTATCGTAGCCACCAAACATGCCCCTCCAGATGCAGAAAATGGCCTATGGCTTGTGCCTAACCTTTTTAACTAAATAGACTTTTGAAAAAGCATTGAAATTGTCTATTTAGTATTTCTTTTGGTTTGACCTAATCTGAGCCTTATATATGCTAGCCGTAGACGCTTGTAAATAGTCTAGCCTACTTTCATCCATTAATGTCACATAGGACAAGTTATTAAATTCATTTAAATTTTAACTGAAAATATATATTTTCTAATTTGATAGAATTCAAATGCGTTTCAAATGGGTTTATGTGCAAATAAAGTTTACACTATAATGCACAAACCTTCAATCCATTCAACATCATTTCTTGCTTGATTTAAATTTAAGGAACACATTTAAAAAAAAATTGTATGGAACTCAATGATAGTATATGTAAGACCCTAGTTTTAAGTTATAGATTAAATAATTAGTTTCCTATTTACGCATAGGTTTCGATGTATCGTGAAAGGAACATGAACAAGTATTTGCATAATTAAATGACTTTATGAAGAAGAAAGTTCAGGAAATGACTAAGGATGTTACTATAGTCAGTTTAGGTTATAGCTCGAGCCATTTCTACACTCGGCTAAGGTCGAGAGTGTCTAAAAAAAGCTATTTCCGCTCCTAGAGCACTGTTTAAGCAAAATTCAAAATCGTTAGAAATATAAGAACCTTCGAGTATTTTTTCCATGACCAATGTTTTGCTACGGAACTCTGGACTGTTCACACGATAGGTTTGGCTTCCCAGAAGTCCGTTGAAGCTCGGCTTTATCTCCTCGGGGACTTTAATTAAGACCCTGAATGAAGAGTTTTTCTATTCAGAACTTTTAACAAAGTTTTCATCCGCGATGTCACAATTCTTTCAACAATGCGATCTTTCTTGAGAAGGAAGTTTCTTCATCCGATGCAAACTGCAAAAAGTAGTTTTCCGGCGTATTTTGATCCATACTGCGTTTATATTGTTTTCTTCAATTCAAAGAACCTCAGTTTGAGTTTTGAAATTCTGTCGCCAAATATTCACTTCTTATCAACAGATGAAAGTACCAGGACGGACGAATCCGAGAAACCTCGAATTTTACTTCTTCAACCTCCGCTATAAAAGGTGGGAAATGAGAAAATATCTTATTTCCCACCCATGAGAGAGAGAGAGAGTTGTGGGTAGAGAGAGGGTGAGTTCTTTGCGAGTTCTTGCCCGATTGACCCGATTTCAGTTTCTTTGCAGCGACAGCGAGGTAACCTTGTTATTCCATACCTTTGTTTCTACTTTCTGTTGCTTTTAACTATGTCTTTCTGTGCTCAAAGTTTTGAGCATTTTTTAAAAACTTGTTTTTAATTCAATTTCTTCTTTCAATCATCTTATATGCCTTTCCTGCGTTCCATATTCATCGTCGGTGCGCTCGGATTTTCTCTGAGTCACCGTAGTTCTGAGAAACAGTGGAAATACCCATTTCACCAAAGATTTGCTTTTTAATCCAAAAATTCACGACTTAACCTAGTGCCTTTAGAATTAGTTGCTATAAATGACATTCTCTACGACCCTATCAAATTCTTTTTCAAAAATTTCAACTTTGAGTTTGTGAGCCTAAAGTCTTGACCCAAATACCCCTATTTGCATTTCAATTCCAAAAAAAATTCCGAGCATTGATTTACCCTAGTTCTACCCCTAGATTACCTAGGAATTAAATTAGATCGAAGAAAAAATGATGAAACGCAAAAAATGGGGGAGTACCCGAGAGCATGTTTTGAGGGGGGGGATAGAAATTCTTTTTCGTGAAAACTTGTCTTTTGTCTTAGATTATTGTAGTTCTGGCAACCGTAGGACAGATGTTCTACCAGATGTCTAAGACATGTCTAAGACATCTTGTATAACATTACACAAATCACAGCGAGAATTATGCAAGTTAAAGGACAGAAATAATAAAATCAAAACAAGAGATTGTTAACCCAGTTCGGTGCAATATCACCTACGAATGGAGGGTTTTCACCCGAGAAAGATAATCCACTATTATGGAGAAATTGTACACAAAAGGTCTTAACTGAGCTGCCCAGTTCACTGCCTTTTCTACCTATCTCTACCCGTGGCTTATTACTTAGTCCTCCCCCTAAGTATGACAGCCCCTCTCACTTTCTCACTCACAATCACTACCACAGTGATTGAACTCTAACAAGAGTACAAAGAAAGATCTTAAGATCACACAACTAACAAAAACTCTTAGCTCACAACAATAGCACAAACCTGCTAAGAGAACACACAGTATGAACTCGATATAAACCATAATCAATAATACACGAAGCATACCAAACAACTAGGTCTTGGGTCTGCATAAGTAGCAGTCTTTCAGGCTTGCCTTCGATTGACCAGATAGCACAAAGAGTCCATAAACAAAATAGGAAGTTGTTTCAATAACAAGTCTGCATAGAATCTTCAAACCGTGTTTTAAGGTGCAGACAAAACTTTACAGTAATCTTCAAGTCAAACCCCTTTGAACCAGATTTGCAAACACTTGATATATTCCTTGAACGACCCACAGAAGCTTCCAACAAAACTCTAACGTGAATACCACGTAAACAAAGCACTGCTTCGCAGATAACTTAGTCAACTCATATCAGATCCGCAGGGCCACATGTTATAGTCAAGATGTTACAACTTCGTGTCCCACATGTTGGCAAAAACACACTTAGCTAAACTGCAGACAATCACAACAATTATCATACTCTGAAACTTTTAAAGTTTCGTCGGACGTTAGTTGATATTGTTTAGGTTGTTTTGATTGCTTTTGACTGAGTAATGTTATATTTGCTCTAAGGTTTGACTTTGCAAACTCTTGGAGCTGCTGAGGAAACAAGTGAGGAACCCTTGGGTTGTCAAGTTGGACGAGTTGGAGGTGAGGGCAACTTACTTTCTAGTTAATGACTTAGGCATCGATAACTTCGACTTGCTTAGTTGTTTATGATTGATGTTGATTGAGCTGAATTGGAAAATTTTTTTCTGAGGCTTCGGCCGTTGTTAAAACTTGAGACTAGTGTCTCCGATTTCTGGGGCTTCGACCGACATATATGTTTATGCCTTGATTGTTTCTGTAATTGATGTTGACTGAATCACATGCTTTATGTGCTAAGTGGTTAATCATAGGATGTGTTGATATCAGTGAATATGCTTTATTGGATTGTACTAACTGATTGTGAAATCATTTATATGTATACTATGGAACCATCGGAGTGTGGGTAACGAGAGTTTATGCCATGCTAGGGATGGAAACTTTTAAGGGAATCATTAACAGGTCGGACCAATGTCTGAACCTTTGTTGTTTTAGGAGATCAAGACCTTCTTAGGGAATTTCACGGGTTTAAGGGAAACCTTAGAATTTATAGAGTTAGAGATAAAAAGGATTAGAAATCGTTTTATAAATGAAATTCATAATACGCTAAACAACATTTGAACATTTTAAAGTATTGATAACTTAGTGAAGAAGGCTTAGAGCTTGAACAAGAGTTTGGGAATATGAGAAGTGTTGATGATCCTAGTTAGGGGAAACCCTGAGTGCTTTTGCACCTTTGTCCAACCGACAGTTTAATGTTTAGGCTACCTAAGGGATAAGTCTGGGAAACCAATAAGGTTCTAAGTACGATGTACTCTTTTGCTCTCAGAGCAGTTCGACCATCCAAAATATGAGTCGGATGACTCGAACAGTCATCAAGGGTGTTTGCACTCTTTGTTATGGGAATTCGAGGTCGATAATTCGACAATCACCTTAGGGAATCTTAGAGACAATATTCTTAGCTAGACACTTACGTTTGTGAGGGCAACTTACTTGCGGACGATACGATGTTTGGCTAACCATATTGCATCATTCATTCTTGTCTGAGGATACACGACAAAATATTGGACCTCAGTGGAGCTAGTGGGATCGACAGATCCGGTTTCCACATAAGAACACCAAGAGTGTATCTTAAGTAGCATACATAGGCTAACCTACGGGTTACGGTTGATCTGACTACATTTAGGTTATAAGCGACATAGAGTCTTATGGTTAACACAAAGGCCAGTGAAAAGACCGACTCGAAATACGTGTCCAGCCTGTCCGGAGCATAATTTTAGAATGACATTGCATTTCATACCATGCATTTCATGATTTGATGTTGATAAACATCGTTATGAGTTTGATGATTTGATGTTGACAAACATCTTATGTGTTTTGCTAACTTGATGATTTATCTATGCTGATATAGTAACCTGAGGATATGATATTATATGCCATGATAAGATTTATCGAACTTATATAAATATATCCCTATTCTTTACTTGTTATCTGTAATATCTACCCTATTCTGTGAGTTGACCCTACGGACGTTGCGTCCTCTTCGAGGCTCGTTGAGCCAAAGGAGGAGCCTGTCGCCAAGCCTCCGACTCATTTTGGAGTCTCTACTTCCCTTCGTGGAAACCACGTGCAACCCTTGGTTCGTGTGGTTGAGGAAGAGATCGCTACCGACGTAGTCGACTTGGAGACCGGTTTGACTAGGGTGGCACGTAAGACTGTGAGGATGGAAGTTCTTGATCTGGATGTCGACGTGATAACTGTGGACTCAGGCACTGAGGATGACTACACGAGCGAGGAGGAGGAAGAGGGTTGGGAGACCCGCTTCTTTGCATGATTGGGTTTAGGGTGTATATAGTCGTAGCTCTGGTTCGTTAGTTGTACATTGTGGGACAGGGTAGGTTCCCGACATTTTGCTTTTTTTGTGGTTCTTTGTATGGGAATCACAGGGAGTAGTCGGACGATAGGAGGTACGAGGAGTCTGTTTTGGGCTGACTCTCCCATATTTGGAGGATTGTAATTAAGGCACTTACACTTGATCACTTTTGTGCGAACTTGCCTTCGGGTACACTTTCTGTCACTTACAAGTTCTGGTGACGTTATAGTACAGCATGGGATGTACATGTTATATAGTTTATCAGGGTATGTTTTGAGTTTTGATTTAAGTCCTCGTTGGACAAGTCTTGCTTTAAATTAAAAAAAAAAAACTTGCATTTTCCACTTTTAGTTTATAATTGGTTACTAAAGTGACGTCTCGAAAGTCGGGGTGTTACATTGTGGTATCAGAGCTTGTCGAGTCTCTTGGGATTCTTTGGAGAATAGGTCTTCTGTGCTAAGTTGTGTGACTCTGCAAAGAGTAAAACCTTGAGTGGCTGCCAAGCGAATTTCGCTTTAATTGTTTGAAGTTGCTATCTAGTCATACTGTATAGCTATGCATAATACTATCTTATGATTGGTACTGACTGTTTGCTTGACAAATACATAACATGGTGAACGCGAATCAACTTGCTGAGATGATGGCCACTATGGCCCAGGCAGTGACTTCGCAAGCTATCGAAAACGCTCGGAGGCGTGTCGCATAGGAAGCACGTGAACAACATCAACGTCTGAGAGAAGTGACGCTGGATAAGAACAAGGGATTGAATGAATCCAAGAGAAAATATCCACCTATGTTCACGGGTAGGACTGACCCTGACAAAGCAAATCTCTGGATCCAGGAAATAGAGAAGATTTTCGGTGTGCTGCAGACCGATAAAGAAGCCAAGGTGGGCATGACTACATACCTACTATTGGGGGGATGCTGAATATTGGTGGAGAGGCGCCATAGGAATCATGGAAGCTAACAATGAACAAGTCAACTTGAACACTTTCTGGACTGGGCGAGACCCTAGGGTCCCTCGCCCTGGCGCGCCCGCTTGGGGCGACGAATGAACCAGGGAATTGGGCCTTCTCCCAGGAGGCCCAACTGGCCCATTAGGAGAAGTTAAGGGCGCTAGGCCCAACCCATGAATCTATAAATGGGGAGCTGTTACCAATTGTAAGGGACTCTTAGCTCAATTGAGAAATACAAGCTTGAAATTCAGTTATTTTCTCTCTCTAAGCGGTTACGCTCTTACTCTCTCTAGATTCTCACATCACGATCCTCTCACTATGGGTACCGTACCTCATCTCTATGTTCTTGGATAGAACATTTGGCGCCATCTGTGGGGATCGGTAGATTTCGATTCCCGGATCACGTGGATTGTGGTTTGTCCAAGAGGAATCTGGTTTTCTGTGCACATTCTGTTTGAATTTTGGGACTGTCAGTGGAATTCTAGTCATCCAACGGAACTTGATGAAATCGCGTCGTCGATGGCGAAGTGAAGAGCCAGAGCAGGAGCGTGACTCCTCACCGCGCCACGTAAGAAGGAGGTTGCGCCGTGGAGAGGAGCATCGTGCACGGGATGATGACCTCAGGCTGCAAAACGATTGTTTACAAGAAGAGTTAGAGTATTACCACCTCAAGCAGTGGGGCGAAGAGGTAAGTTTGGTCGAGGCCGTCGAGAAGGTCGAGCCATTCTCAGCGGCAGTAAGAGAGGTGGCTGTACCGGATGATATGAGGAGCCTTGAGTTAGAAACATACAACGGACAAACGGATCCAAAAGATCATTTGCTTTATTTCAATATGAAAATGGCAACAAGCGCGGCTTCCGAAGCGGTGAAGTGCAGGATGTTCCCATCCACGTTTAAGGGTGCAGTAGCGGTTTGGTTTAAGGCTCTGCTAAGAGGATCTATAGCAAAGTTCTGCAACCTCTCATCGCAATTCCTTATTCAGTTCTCTGCAAGCAAGATCGAGCCGGTGACAATTGCAGATATGTACGACATTCGACAGACGGAACGAGAAACTTTGAAGCAATATGTAAAGAGGTACAGTAAAGCGTCTAGGAAGATCAAGGAGTCAGAGCCTCAGGCCTGCGCGCACGCCTTCAGAAACAGATTGTTGCCTGGAAAGCTAAACAACAAGCTGAGTCGGAAGCCGGCGCGCTCGATGACAGAAGCTCGCGCCCAGGCGAATGCATACATCCTAGAGGAGAAGGACGACGCATTCAAGAGGAAACGTGTAAGGGCGGAAAAAATAAGCAGCCGAAGGGATGAGTCACTAACAAGAGAATGGACACGCCGAGCGTCTGCGCCCTCGCCGGACAAACAACCCTCGCAGGCATAGAAGGCCGAAGAGATGCTCGAGCGAAGAATTGGCAAAGCTGCTCCGGAAGGCGAAGGTGACGCTAGTGGGCAAAAGCGCAGGAGGTGGGAATGGATCGCGGCAAGAGGTGGAGGGCCGGACAAAATGGTGCGAATATCACCACTTGGAAGGCCATGACAATGGTACTTGTTTCGCGCTGAAAGGCAAGGTCGGAAGGCTGATCAGGACGAGGCGAGCACAATCAACAGACTGCGAAGTAGATAAGGACCAACGGGGCGTACGTCGGCGAGCACCAGCAACAGGAAAGAGGGGAGCGAAGGTGGCGACGGAGAAGAGGGCTGCAGAAACTTTTAACAGCAATGTCAAGACATCAGTTGAGGCGATCAACACAATTGCAGGAGGTTTTGACAAAGGTGATGGTAGGCCCACGGCGAGATAGAGGCGCACGAGAGCGGTAGCGTCAGTGCAAGAGTATCCAGCCCCGTTTGGTTGTCAACACCCAGATATAGTGATATCGGCGGCAGATTTTGAGGGAATTAAGACGCACAAGGACGATCCAGTAGTAGTAATGGTGAGAATCAATGGCTTTAACGTGCAAAGAGTGCTTTTGGACGAAGGTTGTTCTGCGGATATCATTTACGGAGATGCGTTTGATAAGCTGGGATTGACGGACAAGGATTTAAGACCATACACGGGGGTCCTAGTAGGTTTCTCTGGGAAGCAGGTCCAGGTGCGCGACTATGTAGATTTGTTTACGGTCTTTGGGGTCGACGAAAACGCTGAGCTTCTACGCGTAAGGTATTTGGTCTTACAGGTTGCAGCGGCGTACAATGTCATCATAGGGCGAAACACATTGAATCGTCTCTGCGCGGTGATTTCAACGGCCCACCTGCAGTAAAATACCCCCTGATTTGCGGTAAACTTGGTAAAATTGAAGTAGACCAGCGAGGGGCGAGAGAATTCTACAACAATTGTCTTAGTTTGTACGGTAAGAATGGAGTTAATGACGGGCACATGTGTCATGAGGTTGAAATCGACAAAGGCGGATGGGAACGGCTGGATGCACAGGGTCAAAACGCTGAGGGGCAACTGGTCGGCGAGAGCATAAGAGGATCAAGGAAAAATCGAAGACTGGACAAGGAAAGCCGAAAGGCGGGGCAGAATGAGCAACCTACTAGCACCATTGGCGAGAGGCGTTGGGAGAACTGGGATATGGACGCGTCCAGTAAGGGCGTGCTGGCAATTGAGCCTAGGCTTACCGCCGAGCAGGAGGGGCGCTTGGATAGGTTGGTAGAGGACAACGTGGACCTCTTTAGCTGGGAAGAAGATGAGGCAGCGCTCCGAAGGTTAAATACGCTTAACAGGCCAATACGGTTGGCGGGAAAGAAGCTGAAAAGGGCGAAGCACCAAAGGGCGAGTAGGGAGGCTGGCCTAGATCAGAGTAATTGGAAGACGGAGGAAGAAGGGGGTCAGTCGCGTAGCCGCCAGGATAAGAGAAGGAACGATATGAAGTACAAGAATCCAGCAGACGCCGCTGATATGGAGCCGAAAGAGGCGAGCCAGCGCGTCGGGCGGGAAAGCGAGATCGGGAGGCCTCCCTTCTACCATAGGGTCGTCGGGCTGAGCGAGGCGCTGGAAGATAGAGTGCTCGGTGTGGTGCTCTGATCAGGTGAGCCGGCGACAGAACAAGGGCGCGGCGAGGAAGCTGAGGAACTAGGAAAAATAAAGATGCACTCTTTTTCTCCACCACGGGAGTTTTTTAACGAGGCATCCCTCAAAATGTAAAAACTTTTTAACAAGACAAATATACAAGGATATTCTCAGCAATACTCCTAACCTTCAACTAAATAGAGACTGCAGCCTGGTGGGAAAAATTCCCTGAAGGTGGCGATCCAAACACGACCTTGATGTCTGGGGATCACCCCGGAAAGTCCGGCGCTGATCGTAGCCACCCGTTGGCGACGTGTGCGGATAAGCTTCTTATCCCATGAACCTCCCCGAAATATGGGCGAGTCAAGTCTTCCCGAAACGCGGGCGAGCATTTTAACTAGGCCAAGTCTTGGGCAACCCACGTGGCCATTGGGCCCTAAGCAATTATAAGTCCCCGCCTAATAAGGCTGGTGGGGCCACACCTGATCTTACGGGAATAGGGTGTGAACAAAGCCTCGGTCAAAGACTGAGCAGAAGTCCTAGTAATACCCAACACACTCTCAAAATCATTCACGCGAAACTCGAACTCGAGTACTGGAGGCGCGGGCGAAGGGGCAACGCAATATGGCGAATCGCCGAACTCGCATGTTTATGCATATATTCGTTCATTCATAAACTCATTCATTCATTTATCTATACATTCATTATATATTTGCTTAATTCATTCATTAAAGACAGGCGTTATTTTATTCATTAAAACTAACAGAGTACATTTAAAACGGAGGATTCATCCTCATCACATGATACCGATCTAGCATCACAGCTAGCTGCCTATCTAAGATTCGCCTCTGAAATGTTAGTTGCGCCATCTCATTCTTGCACTCCTCTTTTCGCTCCTCTGTGTCGTTCTCACGGAGCTCCAGTTCCATCTCCCAACCACCAATCATCATGGTGATTTCGGCCTCCTCTCGGAAGAGCTCGCCCAGCTTTTCCACAAATTCCAGGAAGATGCGAAGTGTCGCATCAAGGACAGGATCAAACTCCATTGCGAGCAACCGGCAGACAAGCTGGCGGATGCTATCCACCGTCGTCCTCTGGTAATACAGAGCAGCATATAGATTCTGCTCAAATACTCTCTCTCTCAACTCGTTAAGGGTTCTCTCATAATTTGCCATGGTTGATTCCTTTCAAGTATGTTCATCCTCCCTTAGATAACCCGGCTATTTATAATTTTGCCGAATTAAAAATAAACTGACAACTGAAGAAGTAAATGGACTGGATAATTCCATTTTATTAATAAAATCTTGATTACAAGTGATTCCTTCAATTTGAAAGACATAAGGGTAAACAAATGCTCGACCCCTCCTGAGCCAACACAAGAAGAAGGTCTCTAGGTTAGGTTCGAATGCCACAAGAAAACTCGACTCATCCCCCAAATACTAACCCAAAATCATAATACCACTAAGACACATACATAGTTCTACGTCTGACATCTGCCTGTCCCTTGAACACTTCCTCAATCATATAGTACTTTCTCGGCGCGGTCTATCATTCTCTGGCGTTAAGCGCCCATGCAGAACACAGTCAAATAAGCAAGGGTCAACTCTCAAACAACACATATAACATGTAACAGGATTGACATAACATCACAATAATAAGGTCATCAATTCTAATACATCATTTGGAATCTCAGGCTCATGTTATATAGGTAAACAACTAGCATATAGAGTAATAAACCCAAAAACATAAACAAGTCCACCTAGAGTCCAGTTAGACTACATGCTCATGCATATGCTAATTTTAATGCCAGTAACGACTTATAGGAAGGCGAGACAAAATACGACTCCACAATTGGGGTTAGTCTACACTAACGCACCGTCGTCGAATCACTCGCACGACTCCACAATTGGGGTTAATCTTAATAACGCACTATCGCTTTTATTTTGCCACTTCTTCGGATATGTCGTTATGCCCTGACAGAATTTCATATCATGGTTCAACCTAACCGGTTCCGAACCACAACAAAACATGCATAATGCCATGCGGTTAGTCAACACAACATCGGAATGTTTCCTCACAGTCCAATCTTAAAAATAACTCCTCATTGAGTATTTGATTGCCCACTGGCAAAGGCATCTCTTGCCAACGCTCGCATCTCAAACTTTACAAGTATCAATTCGCCAAAGCATAATACATGATTTCAAGTTTAATACACATATTTCAGTACTTGCATCATGAAGTTTAAACAAACAACATCATATAAACAAGCATCATATAGCACAATCACATGCAGACAAGTCTAGGCCGAGTGCCCTTACCTTAACCACTTTCTTTCCTAAGTTGCGACTTCGATCCAATCAAATCATCGCTCCTCGTACCGTCTAGCTTTACTTCCATTCTTTAGCTCCGATACGAACGCAATCTCGCACTTTGTATCCTTATAAAATTCATCGCTTTAAAAATTGCTAAGCTTCAAGATCCTAGCTTTCGCTCCAAAACTCAAGGATCTCCCCACACTCAAAACCAAAACTCAAGAAATTTTCCCAAAATATTCTCACGCAAATAGCTATTACCATTGTGAATTTTTCGTGTGTGAATCAATAGTTTTTATGTGTGTCTTTGAAGCCTTCATGTTGCTTCCTTTTATACTAAAACTTCTGATCTCTAAATTGGCCACCTCATGCTCTAGTCTCCACAGCTTGGCCAGCAAATATTCTGTTCAATCTCCACGTTAGTTTCTATTTTCCTTGTCATGCTTCCTATAAGATTTTGTTTCTCTCCAATCAACACGTGTAAGTTTTTACAATCCTTGTCATGCTTTCCATACACACCTCAAGCTTCATTCCTTTATTTCGTTTATGGCATGTTTTTCTCTTCTTTTTATTTTGTGTTTCCTTACCGTTACTGGCCATGGATTTGGCTTAAAGAATATATATTGAAGTGATAATATAAGTATAGACTTATTTTGGGTAGTGTAAAATTTAACTCATAAAGCTATAGAAAAAATATTGGAAAGAGGAATTATTATCCTAAAAATTATCAGGGACTCTATGGTATAATTTAAGATCACTTTAAGCAAATTTAAATGATCAAAGAATAAAGTGTTTAACAAAATATATATATATATATATATGAATAAGCAATTTCTTAGTCTGGTGAGTTATTACTTATCATAACTTTAATTTTTTTTTCTTTTCATTCAGAAAAATAGATAATAATAATATTAATAATACAATCATTTATATAAACACACAAGGTATAAAGAACACATTAACTTAAGCTTAATAGTGCTTATCGCTCTTAAGCCGATAAATAAGTAATTAAACGCTTAATTTATTTGGGTCTTACAATAACTCCAGCAGGGAAAGGCGAGAGCACGAATGTTGTTAAGAAATTCAACAAAAAAAAAGAGGGAAAGGGGGAAAGGAGCTCAGAATTCTCATTAAAGGAGGGCAGGAAAATTAATTGGTATTAAACAACAAATTTAAGGGCCATTAACATTTTCATTTTTGCTCTACATCTTCTTTGTTCAGGAAACGATCGGCGATGAAGCCCGGAGGATCATCGGGGCCGACAAGTCTATCATGAGTCACCTTCTTAAACGCTCCCATTTGGCTAAGGTCAATTTGGGGATGGAGGCATTGAACTTCAGTTTTGGCGAGGGAGAAGCCGCGCCCACGCTCGAAGACGGCGGCAGCAACGGCATCTGACCTCACTTTCTCTTCTAAGGCCTTCGCGTCAGACTGGGCTTGGGTTTCTGCCGCAGATAGAGCTTTGTTTTTCTTCGTCAGTTCGGCGCGAAAAGCTTCCAGTTCCTCGCCCATTGAGGAAATGGTTTGATCCTTGGAGGCCACTAAATCTTCCTTGGCCTCAATCTCCAACTTCGTTTCCTGTTGAAGTTTGGCAAGGGCTCCTTCCAGTTCTGAAATCTTTTTGTCTCGGAACTCCAAACTGACCGCCGATCGGCTAATCTGCTCAGCCAGTCCCTTGGAAAAGCTGGCTTCTTGGGAAGCTAGCTTGGCAAGGAGCGCCTTGCGTTCCTCGAGGAATCCAGTGTTAAGGGTGCGAAGGCGGGCCACCTCAGACCGTAGCGCCTCAGCATCTCTAGCGGACCACTTATAACGGTGGAATGCGTGGAGCATCATCGCCAAAGCGCCTTCAGACACTATGTCTAAGCCCTGTTGCTGAACCACTTCATCCATTCTCATGGCTTGCGCTGGTGTCAAGGATAAGGAACATGGCAATCCCCGATTTACAGAGCTTGGGGACGAGGGCAAGTTGTGTCCCAAGGGTGGTGGCAGCGGCGAGATAGCGGTTGGTACCGAGCTCTGACCAGAGAGTGGCGGGGCCACCGTCCCCTCAGGGAGTTATTCACTGACAGGATTGCCCCGGGTAGTGGGTGAAGAAGCTGGAGTCACCTTGGGAGGACCGCCGAGCTGAGCGGCTTTGAAAATCTCTTTCGGACCAGGAGGAGCCGCGACGGTGGCCGGGGTGCTTTCCCCGCCAGAGGAAAAGGTGGAAGTCAAGACTTGTAGCTTCTTGGGAGGCGGGCGAAGGGCTCCCTCATCGAGAGCTCATTTTCCACCCTGACCTGTCGTGATCACCGTGAAAGATGTCTTGTCGCCCTTCAGGTTGACCCGAGGGGGAACAGGATGTTATTTCTCTATTCAAAGGTGGCCAGAAGTTCCGCACTGGCAAGATTCATTTTTCGTGAAACAAGCGAAATCCAATAAAAGTCAACAAGGTATAAGAAGTGTAAAATAGGCAACGGGCCAGGGACGGAGCAGAGAGGGGACAAGAAAACGTAAGTAAGCGGAGGTTGGTGGAATTTTGGCTTTACCGATCACGCGAGAGCAGTCTAAAATTGGGAGTTTGACTAGGAAGCCGATCACAGCCTTGTCTTCAGGGGTTAAAGAGTCCTCAGGAGGGTCCATTACTGAGGAAACTTCTTGGGTCCAGTAGAAGGGAAATCGGGCGGTCCCGTCCCTCCAAGTAAAAATTTCGGGGTATTCATGGGATACCACGATTTTGAAATACCTACGGGCGAGGCTGGTGGCGATTGTGGGCTAGAAAGGGTTGAAGCGTTGACGGTTGGGTCTAGCTTCAAGGGAAACCCAGTCGCGTGGTGGTGAAGGCTGGGCGGACGTCCCGTAGAAGTAAAAGAAGTGAGAAGGCTCGGGTTCTTGTTGGATTGCGTCGCATAGGATTTCAAAGCATCGCAAGAAGGCCCAGTTGTTGGGATGAAGCTGACAAGGGGCGACGTTGATACTACGCAACACGGAGCAGATGAACGGAGAAAAGGGAAACCTGATTCCCAAATTCGTGAACTTGTACTCATACACGTAGAAGAAGTGGGGTTGATCGGCGAAGTGGTCAGAAAGGCAAAGCCAGGGGCGCTCGGAGGCTGAGCAGCCACCGTAAAATAGAATGTTGTCAAGGGGTTTGTCATTACAAAACCCACCAGACTTTGAGGAAATTTCGCAGACGGAAGACCACTGCTCTAGGCTGGATGGCTGGTTGGGGATTGTCCCGGCTGGTGGACCCTTGCCGTAGGGACTGGTAAGGACTCCAAAGACTTAGCTCGGAAGGCGGCAATGTCTTTTTTGTCAAGGGGAATTCCCCAAGGGGGAGAAGGGTCGACGGGGGGAACACACCGCAAAGGGGTGGCGGCGGTGACATTACGGTTGGAGTTCTTGGTTCGGCGTCTCGAAGACATTAGAGGAAAAGGCAGGGGAAATAAAAATACTTTGAAGTGGTAGGAACTTACCGGAAGAGAGGGCGGCGCGTGGGGAGCTGTGTGGACTGAGACAATGGTGTGTTGAAGGGGTTTCGTCTGCTAAAAGGGTGGCCAGAAGCTGGGGTTGTGAAAGGAGTAAGGGATGGGGGAGTAGTGTCTTTATAGGGGAAAGATAATGATGACCGGGGGGAAACGTGTGGGGAAGTGCTGGGGGCAGTTGGGAAACGTGGGGGAGAGGTGGGAAATCGTACACCATACCGACGAAAAAATGATGGCAGTTGCGGGATTTTGGGGAGTGGGAATGTCCCAATAAATGGGAACTGCCACAACTGAAGCTAATTGGTTCAAATTCAAACTAACAGGCTTTGCGGGGATTTTGAAGGGACGTTTCAAGGAAGGCAGTTGAGATTCTGCAGACCTTTCCTGCCACGTGGCATGGGCTTGATGCACATCGAACCACCATGACCCGTGACGCATGCGTAACTGCAACTGGGCGAGAAGACCAAGTGTTGTCGCCCCACAAGCCAACTTGTGGACTTATAGGATCAAAGGAATTCACCGGGAAAGTCAAGGAACTGGCCTTAGGTTCTAGTTATCAAGCCATGTTGGCAATTATTTTTAGTCGTTAGGTTTTGGCTTTAGGTAACTTAATTCATGATTGTCGCCTTGTATTTGCTTTTTCTTTTAAAGACACACTCAACTCTCATGCTTCGAGCTCGGTGTCTTGTGGACTTGTGGACTGGGCGAGACCCTAGGGTCCCTCGCCCAGGCGTGCCCGCCTGGGGAGATGAATGAACCAGGGAATTGGGCCTTTTCCCAGGAGGCCCAACTGGCCCATTAGGAGAAGTTAAGGGCGCCAGGCCTAACCCTTGAATCTATAAATGGGGAGGGGTTACCAATTGTAAGGGACTCTTAGCTCATTTGAGAAATACAAGCTTGAAATTCAGTTATTTTCTCTCTCTAAGCGGTTACGCTCTTACTCTCTCTAGATTCTCACATCACGATCCTTTCACTATGGGTACCGTACCTCATCTCTATGTTCTTGGATAGAACACTTTTCGTACTGCATTTCTGGAGAAGTACTTTCCAACTAGCACTCGAGATGAAAGGGAAGCACAGTTTCTGACTCTACGTTAGGGAGGCATGTCCATACTGGAATATGTTGCTAAACTGGAGTCTCTGGCTAAACACTTTCAGTTTTTCAACGATCATGTCGACGAACGCTACATTTGCAAGTCGATGACCCCTCGGGTCGATCGGGTTGACTCCTCACCCAACCAATTATAGAGACGATCAACCCCGATAGGCCAACCAAGTAATTATGGACCAGCAACCAAGGCAAAGGCACCAAGCTCGAGCATGTCCCAAGCACTCATGACCGCCTCGAACCGCGCAATCTCAAAATCTATAAAAGTCAAGGCATAGAGAACTTAAGGTACACATTATTCTATCCCATTTCTCAGGCCCTTAATCCACGTTCTAACTTTAGCGTCGGAGTGGCATCGTAGGGACCCCTCCCGGGCACGACGAACAATGGAGCACCGTGAAGATCATCATCTAGCCACCCCTTCACCGGAGTTTCGTCGTTCCTCCTCTATCAACACCCCTGGTCGGTTTCCCCGATTAGATTCCTGCACCTATAAGTCATCTATTTGGTGGCCCATGATTAATTCTTGAATCAAGTTTGCTCAGCAAACTTCGGCGCCTACAATTTGTGAATATATAAGAGAAATCATGTTTTTCTTCAAGCCTCCACGTTATGCTTCTGCATGTCTCTCATCTCATGGTTATTGCATGCTTCACACCTCATGGTTTATTGCATGTCCCTCTCGGCCTTCCAGCTCCTACTTTGATGCCTATATATATTGGAAGCAATGGCTTTGCAATTGGAAGAGTATATACACGAGAGAGGATTCTGAGCAACACACATATACAAATCCCAATATATAGAGTTGGTGAGTGAGTAATTTTTGGTGAGAATTCCTGTTCCATTTTGAGATTTATTTTGTGAGAGAAAAATATTACTTTTTGTCCTCATCACTATAAGAATTTATTGTACTCTCCCTTTTGCATATATAGTGGAATTTTACTCGTCATCGCCCGTGGTTTTTTACCCCTAATATTGGGAGGGTTTTCCACGTAAATCTTGTGTGTTCTTTTTATTGCCACTTTACTTTTACTTCTCTTTCATTCTCAATTATCTCGATTCTCTCGATTCTCTGCTTCCGCATGCTTCCGCATTGTTCTGATACCCTAACAGTTACTCCACAGGGACGATTAGATTGCGATTCTACTCCGTCTGTTGTTCTGGCTCCCCATTATGCTTCCGTGTTGGTCTTGGTTAGTTTTCCCGTCTTTCTACCCTACTCAGTATTTCTCTTATAATTACGATATCAAGGCTGAAATTTCTCAAGTTCGGGTCCTAGATTGTTCTGTGCTTTGATTTGGTAAACACTAATGAAAATTGGAATTGCTTGGTTTTTATTGGGTAATCACTTACGGTTGAAGCTATTTGTGAATTATTTTGGAAGGAAAAGGCCGGTCTGGATATTTTGGTTTTAGGCTGTTGGTACTTGAAAAACTTTCAGGTGTTTTTGAAAGTAAGCATCTATATATACATATGTGAGACCTGCAATTGACGAAGATCTCTTATCTCCATACATTTAAGAATTTCCGTAATTCTCACCCTCTCAGCCATTTCAATTAGTTTATCCCCATTTAAAATAAAGCTATTGCTTTTTGTTGCTTTATTTGGTTTATTATTCCTGAATTCCTGACTTTTGAAGTATGAACTCCAGAGTGTTTCTTCTAGGGGGCCTCAACGGTGCAAGTGTACTCTAGCTCTTGCACCATGCAAGAGCAAAAATGACCCATAATAGTGGGTGTAGTGACCTACTAATAAAAAAAAATTAAAAAGCAATATTACAAAAATACCCATCTCCCTTCTCTCTCTACTTCCCCTTTTCCCTTCTCTATTTGTCTCTTCATCAACCTAGTAGTGGTACCTACCGCACCACCATACCAATCATTTCAATTCAAAGTGTCTCAACCAACAATTAATTCATGAAATGTAAAAATTAAATCAGACAATTGAAATGAAATCAATTGCAACCCTTAATAATGAGAAAAAGAAATGTGAAAATGGATAGAAAAAGCTAATCAATTGCAAACCCAAATTGTAGATGAACCCTTGCTCAACCACTATCATGGTCGATGTAACGATACAACACCGGCGCGAAGCCTTCCGAACTTACAAATTTGGGATCTACGGTATTGGTTCTAGACATCTGCGGGTGAAGGTTTGAGGGTCTGATATTCTGGACATGGTGATTTGTAACCTGGGTTTGGGTGCGACCTCAGAAACCATACCCATATGTTGATCAAGAACATAAATGATTTGATATGTTGAAGTTTTTATTTTTTTCTATGATGTTTAGCCAGATGGGAGAGAATGCTGCTTCAAAGGGTGGCCATTACAAAGTTAACTTTGAAGGGGTGACCACCGCGCCGGAACGCTGCGACCGCCGCTGCGGTGGTTTGCCGGAGAGGCGGCGGTGGCACGTTTGCTGTGAAGAGGTAGGAGGAGAAACCAAGAAAAGATGAGGCACACATAAGGGCCACCTAGACTGGATGCAGATATACTTAAATATGTTGAAGTATCTCTGCACAGCTCCCGTGAACCATTCTTGGAAATTGAAGCATATTTTAAAAAAGTTCAAAAATGAATTCTCACTAATCAAAGCATTAATCCTCAGGCAGTCTCAATCCTAATTTACTCTTTCATTAATTATTTTATTGTTTCATGGTTTCAAATCAGTTTAAAAAGGGTTAATCATCATATTGGTCCCTGTCTTTGTCTCGCCGTCTGAAGTAAGTCCCTCCCCGAAAAATTTATAAATATGGGTCCTCTCGTTTACAATTTGTTTGGAGCAGGTCCTCGCCGGAGCTGCGTGATGAAGTGTCACGCTGACTGAGACAATAAAGCCTACTTGGAATTTAAAAAATAAATAACACATTAAAAATTTATTTTTATTTAACAAAAATAAAAGCAATTAACAAATACAATCCTAATTTAACTAACAAAAACAAATTACCCCAAATTAATTTCAATTTCCTCCTAATTTCAATCAAATTAGGGTTCTTCTTCTCATTCTTTCCTAGCATCAAAACTGTCCCAGTGGTAGTAGCAGGAGGAGATGTCGCTCAGTGTATTAAATTGGAGCAACACCTCGCGTCAAATTCCAAATTCCCACAACCACAGTTAGCAAAATTTCACTCAGTAACCCAAACAACCAGCACAACCGCATAAACCCGAAACGTGAATTGAAGAATTTCTAGAAACAGAGCAACTGCAGAAGAAGAAGAAAGAAGAAAGAGGAATTTGTTTTGTTTCTCACCAACTGCTCCCAAACAGAGAGAGAGAGAGAGAGAGGGAAGAGGGATCGAATCGAAATCAACAGACGAAGATTGCCTCTCTCTCAAGCTCAAATCGATGCCCTGATTCATGCTATGAACTGAAGAACCCTAAAGTTGTATGCCTCTGATTCACGTGTTTCTTCCTCTCCTGCCTTTCTCTTTGAACAACTTCGTCGCTGGTGTG
Source organism: Lotus japonicus (assembly GCF_012489685.1). NCBI lineage: Eukaryota > Viridiplantae > Streptophyta > Magnoliopsida > Fabales > Fabaceae > Lotus > Lotus japonicus. Next base: position 17,366,830 of record NC_080042.1, on the reverse strand, counting down.
GTTGGACTTGATTTAAGAAATGGGTTTGATTTTGGTTGCTGGGTCTGGGTGGGGTTGCTGGGTTGTTGAGCTTGCTGGAGGTGGGGGTGGGTTTCTGGGTTATGGTGGCTACGTGGCTGGCGTTTGGTTCGTAGGCGTTGAGCGGCTCCTGGATGAGGCCGACGAACTTGCGACCGCTGATCGTGTCGTAATAGCACTTGAGGCCGACGATGTTGGTCATGACGAAGCCTACAAGGTATTTGGTGTACCTTGCTGCTGTGAATCCTACTTGTTAAAGAAGAGGTTGCAAGTCGAAGAAGCTGGAACAGGAAGAAGAAGCTGAAGTCGAAGGAGGTGATGAGGAAGAATAAGCTGGAACAGGAAGATGATTCTCGATGGTTGGTTCTGATTTGGGGATTTTGGGGGTTGATTTTGATTTTGGGGTTTATTTTGATTTGGGGGGGTTAATTTCATATTATGCATTTGTTTACTTGTGTAACAAATTTAGTTTTTTGATGCAAAGGTTTAGGGATAGCTATATACTGCTTGTAATCAGGAATTGCTATGTCAAGAAAAAAGGGAAAGATGTTGATGGTCTTATTCTGTATGTGAGATTATGAAGATGAAGATGTTTGTGAGATGATGAAGATGATTGATTAGGAAGGAGATGAAAATGTTTTGATTTTCTGGGTTTAAATTAACCATGATTTTAATAATCAATCACAAAATCACATACACCCAATATGTCTAGAGAGATGTGTTCTCCCTTCTCTCTAGAACACCACTCGGGTACGACGACGAAGGGTAACCGGCAACGCACTGAGGGGGTCAAGTCAGCAGCGGAAAGAGGGAAGGAGCCATGGCGATACGACATGAAGGCAGGACCTTCCAAAACCTAGGCGAGAGAAGTGACGGAAACGGAAAAGCGGGAAGCAGCGCCTGCGGTTTCTGGGAGGCTGAAAGGGGGAGGGGGAAGCACATTATTCATTGATGGCCTGGATGAAACCACCTCATACAACGCAGTGAAATGTGTCTTTACAAGGATGGGGAGGACAACTGGCGTGTTCGTGCAAAGGAAAAAGAAATCTAATCGAAGCGCAAAGTTTGGCTTTGTAAGGTTTTGTAAAGCAGAGGATGCGAAAGAAGCAATACAAGCACTGAACGGGCTGAAGCTAAATGGAAGGCACCTGAAGGTTTCATTGGCGAGATATCCCTTCTTTACTAGGGGGAGGGGAAGGAAATCTATCAGGGGTAGAAACGGACAGGGGAGATTCATAATAGAGGAGGTTAGAAGACAACATTGGGTACCGAAACCGTTGCAGAAGAAGACAAAGACCATCCAGGAAAGAAAATACGCAGCTTCTGAATGTTGCTATATCTTAAAGGTGGAAAGCAAAGAGCGACTCAGCAGAACAGTAATAGCCACGCTACGAGAACTGCAAAGCATAGACTTTGTGCAAAGCTTCATGTCTGGACTAGGTTGGTCACATTGCAAGATAGCTTCAATGGGAGTTAGGGAGGTGCTGTCGAGTTCAGCACAAAGGAGGAGGTGTTCCAGTTCATGAGTGAGGATGGGGAACTGGGAAAAGTATTCTCAATGCTCAAACCTGCGTCCTATGATGATAAACCCACTAGGTTTTTCATTTGGATAAGGGTGTGGCACATTCCTCTGGGTGTGTGGCACCAAGATTTCTTCGCTCTTGTGGCAGGTTTTGTGGGAGATTTGGTGAGTGTCGATGATGCAACAAGTCAGGGGCAGAAGTATGAGTACGCCAGACTACTGGTTAGTGCTCCCACGCCTACACTGGAGCGTCAAAAGCTGGAGATCAAGATGGAAGAAAGGGTATTCGGTGTTATTATGGAAGGGGAAATTGACGGCACGCCGGAGGAGCACATCAAGACGATCATGTGGAACAGGGATTACGAGAGCTCATCTGAGCAAACGGAGGGTTCAGCGCAAATAACACCGTGGTGGAGGAGTCAAGTGACAAGGACGTCGAGGGGAAGGAGCTGAGCGAAGGGACCGACGGCGGTTGGTCTCTGGAAGGGGAACCATCAGAGGTCAACTCAGTTCAGAGTTTGGATGCCAACGGGAGCAGAAAGGAAAACAATCAGATAGTGTCAGGGCTACAGCAGAAGAGATATCCCTCTTTTGAGAAACTTTTCAAAAAAAGGGATCAAAATGCAATCCTAAGGTGGACCCACGTAGAGAAAGGGTTGACAGTGGTAAGCACAAGGAACAACATAAGACTCAAGATAGCAATAACAGGTCTTGAAGGGACATGGTGCAGACTAGCCAATGAGTTTTTGGTTAACTTTAGGGGCTCACGTGACATGAGGACGGGCATTAAGGGGACAGGAGTTGTGAGGGGCTGGTGCGGTGGTCAAAATGTGGAACCTTGGCTCTTGGGCCAAGGTGCTTCAGGCCCAATCCATGCTGACAAGCCCTTACGTATCCTCATTGGGCCGATGCCCCCTACCCTGGAAGACATCTGGACCGGTGAGGAGATCCAAGAGGGGGGTTCACAGGATTGCCCTCATTGTGACACTGCATTTGAGGGTAACGATGGAAGTGTTTACCCTGTACAAGCTAGGAAAAAGGGTAGACCTAGGAAAATAACACTGACAAGCGGGGGGAGGCGAGTGTTGAGGGGGGTGCCAGATTACCGAAGAAGAGAGGAAGAAAGCCAAAAGGGGGGATCCTGCCTGTTGAGCCAAGACAGGGTGCTTCCTCGGGTAATCTTGCAGAGGTAACCCCGGGGTACTTCACTCGAGCTCAAAAAGTATGGATGCTTGGGAAAGTGTTAGGCTTGGAGTATGATGGACCGGATGCTGACGCCTTGAAGACTCTAGACACAGAATTGAGTGCCTTTTTGCCAGCTGAATCGTGTTCAAATGGACAGGAAGTGGATCTCGTGGAATGTGCGCGGGCTGGGCACGGCGGAGAAGAGGTGTGCGGTGAAGGATCTAATTAGAAAGACCAAATCAGAGCTGGTCCTCTTGTAGGAGACCAAGCTAGATGCTCAAAAAGAGAAAATTGTTCAAAATTTTGCCAAGTCCCTGAATTTCGAATTTGAGGTTGTGCCAGCGGAGGGAGTGGCTGGGGGAATCATGACTATGTGGAAGCCTTCGATACTTAGGCAACAACAGGTGGTTAAAGGAAATAGGTTTCTGGTAATCTTCTTCAGACTCAACCATTTGAATATTGATTGTGTTGTGGGGAACGTGTACGGGCCACATGTGGAAGGCAGTAGAATAAATTTCTTTAAGGAGTTGGGAATTGCTCTCAAAACTTGGAACTGTAGCTGGGTGTTAGGGGGAGATTTCAATGTTACCTTGAATTTGGAAGACAAAGTGGTGGAACAGGGGGTACTGAGGTATCTTTTGGTAACTTTGTGAATGACTGGAATTTAATTGATCTGCCATTACAGAATTCTGAGTATACGTGGTTTCGTGGGAGGAATGGAGGGGTCTGGAGTCGAATAGATCGATGGTTACTCAATGAAGAAGCGTGGGACTGTTTGGAGGAAGTAGCTCAGCATGTTGAGAATTGGGGATTATCAGATCATAGAGCGATTATATTTTCCATGGGGCAGCAGATTTCAGGGCCCAAACCATTTCTATTTTACAACAACTGGTTACTCGACAAAGAGTTTGATCGATTGGTGAAAGAATGGTGGTATTCCTCAGTGGTGCAGGGGTGGCACGTTTATATCTTACAACAGAAGTTTAAAGAATTGAAAGTGAAGATAAAGGGGTGGAAGGGCCATTCTAACACGCGAGGGGAAGAGAAGATCAAAGTCCTTGAAGTTGAGCTGCAAAACATTATGGAAAACCTTGAGGTAGAAGGGTTTACAAATGAGTTAAGAATTAAAAGAAGCCAAGTGATAAATGGCTTGTGGGACGAGTATAGGTCTGAAGAAGCAAAATGGAGGCGGAAGTCAAGAGTGAAGTGGCTCAAAGAGGGAGACAAGAATACCTCCTTCTTTCATTTTACAAGCAAAGTGAGGCGAGCAAAGAACCATATCCACAGAATCAGGGTGGGAGATAGAGTCATTGAGGACCCAGCACAGATCAAAGAGGCTATCAGAAATCATTTTAAGTCATTCTTCACTAGGGAGCAAGTCTTGAGGCCAAAGCTTAAATGTGAAAATCTGGTGAAACTAACAATGGAAGAGAAGGCAGATTTAGAAAGGAATTTCACAGAAGAGGAAATTTGGGAAGTCATTAAGAATAGCGATGGGAACAAGGCGCCAGGACCCGACGAGTTCAATTTTAATTTTTTCAAACACTTTTGGCAGCTCATCAAGGGAGACATTTGCAACTTCTTTGAGGAGTTTCACAGGAACGGAAAATTAGTGAGAGGCCTCAACGTAGGGTTTATATCATTGATTCCAAAGAATACAGTCATTGTAGAAATATCTGACTTTAGGCCAATAAGTTTGATTGGGAGTGTATACAAATTGGTGGCAAAGGTGCTTGCGGCCAGATTACAAGTCATAATGCCCAGGATCATATCTGAAAATCAATGCGCTTTTACACATGGTAGACAAATTGTGGATGGGATCCTTATTACTTTAGAGGTGGTGGACTTCCTCAATAAAAGGGTGGAAGGGGGATTTCTTTTAAAGCTGGACTTTGCGAAAGCCTATGACACAATTGAATGGCAATTTCTATTTGACTTAATGGCTGAAATGAACTTTGGGGACAAATGGATTTGGTGGATAACGAATTGTATCTCAACAACCTCGCTTGCAGTTCTTATCAACGGAACACCATCAGATTTCTTTGATATAGAGAAGGGACTAAGGCAAGGGGATCTATTATCCCCCTTGCTGTTCAATATCTGTGCAAATGGCCTCTCTTGTATGCTATCTCAGTTGTTAGGGACCAATGGCAGCACCCTTTTCAGCGGGGTGCGAATGGGCAACGCTGAAGCAATCAACCATTTACAATTTGCAGACGATACTCTGCTATTCTGCGAACAAGATGAGAGACAACTTGAACTCTTATGCTATACACTTTTCTCATTTCTGTTTGCTTCTGGGATGAAGCTAAATATGTCAAAATCGGTGCTAATTGGATGCAATGTGGAGGTAGAAAAGGTGGCAAGAGTGGCACAAGTTTATGGTTGGGCAGTAGGATCATTGCCTATCACTTACCTAAGAGCACCGCTAGGTGGGAATTCGAGGCGATTGGCTTTCTGGGAACCCATGATGGTCAAACTCAGAAAGAAGGGTCGCTCATATAATTCAAAGTATATATCATTGAGTGGAAGGCTAGTAATCCTCAAAGCAGCGCTCAATTCCATCCCCGTTTATTGGATGAGTCTATACAAAGTTCCAGCAGGGGTGATTTCTAAGGTGGAAAAAACTTATAGAGCATTTATGTGGGGGAGAGAGGAGCGGGGCAAGATGATGATCTGGATACCATGGCAATTAATTTGCAAATCAGGTGCTCATGGCGGTCTTGGGCTGGGGCATTTGGCATTGAAGAATAAAGCTCTCTTGTTGAAGTGGGCCTGGAGGTTTGGCACAGAACAAAACAGCTTGTGGACGAGGATAATCGTGGGAAAATATCAATGGAATGACAGATCTCTACTCATGCACTCAGTGGTGGAAGGGGGAGGTCCTATGTCATGCGTCTTGAGAGACATCATATCAGTGCTTAAGGAAGATTCACTACTTGTTGTTGGATTCAAAGACCAATTGCTATGCGGGGTGGGGAATGGCAATAACACTCGATTTTGGTTGGATCCGTGGGCCAATTCTACGCCTCTTAGTATACAGTTTCCACGACTATTTGCTATGAGCAGCAATAAACTGACATTAATTTCTGAAACAGGGATGTTTGTAAGAGACAGATGGGTTTGGGACCTCCCTTTCAGGCGAGCTTTCTTTGGTTGAGAATTAGATTTGTACCATACATTTCTTAACACTATCAATTCGATAACACCCGCCAAAAATTCAGAAGATTATCTAATATGGTGTGGAAATGCCAATGGTTTCTTCTCGGTTAGAGGGCTGTGTTCTTGGGTTCATGAGAATATTCAAGTGGAGGATTCAGTAATCGTACCAGAACAGATAAAGAAAATATTGCACACATATATTAAGGGTGTGATTAATTTTGGTTATTTTTAGAAAAAGTGAGGATTATTTTTCTATTTTACCCTTTAAAGTATGTGTTATCTCTCCTCATTTATTGTACCGACAAGGGCATTTGTTGTAAAAACATCATTTAATGTTCTCTTGAAATGCTAAGTGGACAGCTACTCTATAAATAATGAAAGAGTTATTAGTAACAAGCACAATTACAAACTAAAATTAAAATACAAATTTCTCGTACTATAATATATTTTTATTTTCCTGTTGCATTTACTTATTTCACCTTTATTTATTCGATTCAGTCTTTTACTTTAAGTTTTATGTCAATTTACTTAGCCGTTTAAGTTAATTTATCAACCGTTTTTCCCTTTACATTAGTTAGTTCTCAACTATCCGTAGCCTCATATCTCAATAACATTAACTAAGATCTTTTTGGAGTAGTCTTAGGAACTTGCATTGAGGAACATAGGTACGGAGGGAGTATGTGATTTTAATTTTCTTCTTGATTTGTAGGTTGAAGAAAATATCTGCAAGTTCGTAAAAGCAAGTTTAATCCCATCGTTGATCATTGTGATACCAAGGGAGAAATAAATTGACCATAATGATCATTCCTAGCAGTGTTTCTCCCTCAAGATTGGTGCATTACTCCATTGTCAAGAACATGATTGTTTCTGGGTTAATTTGTGGAAGTGGATTGATATTTATTTCCATAGTTGCGAAATGATTTCCTTCCAAGGTTCATAGGCAAGTTCAAACTCTACCCTTAGCAACGGCATTTTAAAAGGGTGTATTTAAGAGATTTTGTTAACCCCATAGATCTTTACTGTAGGTTCCCTCTTCACAATGTCTCAGGAACACATTCTTATTTTATAAGGTTAAGTCTCTTGACTATTATATCTCTCTTTGATAATTATGTAATTGTTTACTTAAATGTTTAATCTATGATGTTATGATATTTCCTGTGGTTGTGTTGTTCACCTTTTGGATTTCTATCTATGAATGATATATTTCATTTTTATTTCAAGTTGTTACTCTTTTTACTCTTATTTATTTTTTATTAGCAGTCATAAATTTGACTCTTTGTTTGTTTGATTTAGAAAGAGATTAGAGATAGAGGCTCTCAACACGCAAGTACAAGATGGAGCTTCTTGCTATCTGAATTTTACCATGGATACATGTGAGAACTTGGGGAAAAAAAATTTTGAGGCCTAAAATTTTTGCTTGGGTGACTTTACCCTTGGCTCGGCCCAGGCTCCAATTCCCTCTATTACAATTTTACAAACTATTGGAGCATGACAAGTTAGGAGAATGACATAGAGGCCAAAAAGGAAACATAGTATTTATTTCTGATTGCATCTAAAAATTAAGGCTTTGAATATGAACAATGCTCCACCGACGAAGATTAGATGATTATCATCTATTATTTTGAATTTCAAAAAAATAAAAACTAATCTTAAAAACTGATTAAATGAGATATTTTATGAGATTGAAAAAGCTATCATTTAAAAATTAAAATTAAACAAAAAACATGGTGAAATAAAGATAATGAAGAAAACATAAATAAAAATTTAAAAATTGAGATAATGAAAAAGTGATGATGTCGCTTATTGTGGAAGTGAGAACTTTGTTAGAGTGTCTCTTTGCAGGGCCGGTCCCGACATTTTGGAGGCCCTAGGCAAATAATAAAAATGGACCCCTAATAAAGAGAAATATCTCTTAGAGATACAACTGCCAGATACCGTTATATATTTAACGTTCGAAATTTCATCAAAATCATTATGTTGGTTTGTTTGGCAGCTGGCCTCTTGCAACCCGCCTAGGGGTCGCGTGTTCGAATCCAAGCAACGTGACATTTTGCCTTAATTTTTGAATTCTTTCATTTCAAATTAATTAACAAATAACATGTCAAAAACCAAAAGGTGAGATTCGAACCCGGTACATAAAAGTAACATAAACAATTACTAATCACTAGACCAGCTAAAGTCATTAATAACATCTTGAACATTAATTATTATAACTAAATTGTTTTTTGGGGAAAGTTTAATGTGAATTTTTTTTTGGGGCCCCCTTCTTTTTGGAGGCCCTGGGCTGTGGGTCTGCTTGTACAGGCGCAGAGCCGGCCCTGTGACTCTTTGATCAAAATAATGTCTCTCTTTTATTACAGAGTAAAATACACTCACCTCCTCAAGGTTTGTGAGAATAACACTTAGCTCTATTCTTATCAAAAATCTACACACCACCCCAATAATAATCTCAAAATTACATTTAGCTCAATTTTTCTCTAAAATATTCACTCCACCTCACTCCCTTTAAAACCATCTAAAAGATGTTAACGAAATATTCTTTTTACTCAAAATTAATTAATCTAAATATAAATAACAAATAGATTAAACTATCATGTAACCAAATAATAATAATGCTTTTTAAAAAAACCAAATAATAATATGCTATAATTTTGTAAATATTCTAAGTATTTATAAAAGATATTAAATTCCTCAAAATAAAAAATAAAAATTCAAAATTCAAAATTATTTTTTTGATTGTCAAAATATCTCTAAGATAACAATTATTTTATAAATATCTTAAAAATAATACTTCTATAAATAAATAAAATTGTCAATTTCAGTCTTAAAAAAGGTGTTGAAAGATTTTTTTAAGCCACGCATACGTCTTTTTACAGTTTATTTTGTCTATAATATTAATAACTATTTTTTCTCAAGATATCTCAACAGTCGACAATCATGAGACTAATCCTTCGAGTCATTCAAAAAAAAATACCCCAATATTCTGAAATCATGTTAAATGAAAAACTAATTAAAATTTTAATCATGCAATAAATATTGATTTATTGAGATTGTATAAATCTACCATAATTTAAGATTTTGGATCCTCTCCTGCAGCCTTTAGCCTCTATCCCCTCCTGCAGTAACTTTGATCATTGGATTTATCCAGTGGTCCAATGGTTCAGATAAGTATAGTATTTTTTTAGGCAAATTATAGTATTTAAATTATAACAATTATACTATGTGGATTAATTTCAGCTGTAAGATTGATCTAACAGTCAAGAACCTAATCAAAAGAAAAAAACCCAAGGAGTCTGTTCTCCCTCTCTATCGCTGCAATGGTATCTCCGGTGGGAATTAAGAGACTGTTTCGACTTTCGAGACAACCTGCTCCTCCATGCATCGTTCTTGCTCTGGTCCTTCACCCTTAAGGGTTGCACGCACCATCGATTTCTCTGAAACCATCCCTCACCCACCACGCCCTCGATGGTTATGGGGAGTTCTCGGCGGTGGGAGCAGAAGACACCCTTGACGCTCTCAAATGTGCTTCCTGCAACTATCATCACAACTTCCACTGTAGAGGGAACGAGTCCTCCACCGCCAGAAACCCTCCGCCGATGTTGCCCCAGATCCCACCTCCCCCATCTTTCGTTGCAGTTCCCAGCGGACTACCGTGCTTCAGCGGGGTACTTTCACTTATCCGAGCAGAATTGGTATTGATCAGAAGAAGGTGAGTAAATCCAAGCAATTTGGGTCAATTGGTATTTGTATTTAATTGATACTGGTATTTTTCTGCTCAGGGTATTCTCTGTGTTTGTCATAAAACCCATTTGATTTCTCCCGTTAGATTAATCTCACGAATGGTATTTATTCTGATACTGTATTTATAGTAACTTTATTACTTCATTTATCTGAACCATTGGATGAATCATACGGTCTAAATTGTTGGAGGAGGGAGATGGAGAGACAACAGGCAGGAGAGGATCCAGATTCATAATTTAAGGAAGAGTAGTAAGATTATTGGTTAGTTGAAATTGACAATCGTGCATTAAATATTAATTAGTTGAAATTGACATAAATTAACCCAATTTAAGGCATATTAATAGGATATTAACCCTTTCTAAAAGAAGGATATTAGCCATTAGTTTTTTACATCTTATTTAAATTTTAAAAAATTACAAAAAGAATTCTATGTGGATTGCAGGGGTGAATTACACTAGTTACCATACATACATACATACTTCTTTAGTTTTTTATTTAACTTCTACAATTCATTTCATTTTTTTTTAAACTCATTTTGTCTGATTCATAACCAAATAGAGAGGATGTATAATGTACCAAAAAGGAATCCTATTTAAATATAAACAAAACAACAGTAACAAACTTGTAACAACCCGATTCACGTGTTGGAATCAAGCGTGATTGGTTCTCCATAAATAACAAATCTCTCAATTAGAGAAAGAAAAGCTCACAACACAACACACCATAGCCAGCGCATGCAGAAAGAGACCTTCACAAAATTTCTCTCTCACTCGCAAACAATAAACACCAACCAACCAACCACGTTCATAGTTATAATCTCGCACGCGCATTCGTTCTCATCCTGAACAAGAAAAAGAAGGATATCAATTTTTTTTCTTTTTCCCCTTCTTTTGGTTCCCCAAATCCCCATTCAAATCATGGGTTTCAGATCCCTCTTCAACCGAAAGAAGAAACTCCTGAAGGAATCAGCTCTGTCAGCCTCCACCACCACCACCGCTACCACCACGGGCGCGGTGATCTCACGCGCACCCTCTCTCTCGCTGCACTCACGTGCCCATTTCACAGAGGAATTGGAGAAGGTGTTTGAGAAATTCGACGTCAACCGCGACGGCAAGATCTCTTCCTCGGAGCTAGGCTCCATTATGGGGAGCCTAGGGCAATCCGCGACAAAGGAAGAGCTAGACAACATGATCCGCGAGGTGGATTCAGATGGCGACGGTTACATCAGCCTTGAGGAATTCATTGAGCTGAATACCAAGGACATTGATCCAAACGAGATCCTTGAGAATCTAAGGGACGCGTTTTCAGTTTTCGACATTGACGGCAACGGTTCGATAACCGCTGAGGAACTGCACAATGTTATGGCAAGTCTCGGCGATGAGTGTTCTTTAGAGGAGTGCCAGAAAATGATTGGCGGTGTTGATAGCGATGGAGATGGGATGATCGATTTCGAGGAGTTTAGAACGATGATGATGGGGCCTCGTCGTGAATCGATGGCAAGAATTTAGGGAAAAAGTGAAGGATTTTATTATCTTTGTTGTGCTCAATGTAAATTGAAATTATCACTTCTCTTCTTGTTTCATTAATTTTGTGTTCCTAAACATATTATATAAAGCTATTTTTTTGAGCTTTAATTTTTCAAGTCTCAACCAATTGTTCCCATGAATTATCATTTGTTGGAGAGACAAGAGACATGATGAGAAGATTGGTGAATATTTTGATTTGTTTATGCTTCTTGAGGTTTCTTTTTTGAAAAAGGGTAGGTTCTCAGGTTCTGGATCGGATTTGTATGATGTTCATGATTCAATAGTTTGTTCATTTTATTTATGATGGGAATGTGTTTCAAGCTATAGGTCCTTACTGTTTTTTTATAAGCAAACAACATTCACTAATTACAGTGCACTCAATACAGTCCCAAATATTCACTAAAACTATCACAGTAGCATAACTTAAGCTTAGGCTAGCCAATATTCCTCCCTCAATTTTCACAGTAAAATAGACATATTCCCCTTTAAATATTATTAATTGATTTAATAATTAAATGAATGGATGTACTGTTTGAGATGTAAGTGAAGAGACATAACTCTTGAATAAAGAGATATGAGTTTATATGAAAGAAAGTGACTCTTGGATGAAAGTCTATATATAGTGCTTGATGGGAGCACTATACTTATGATGAAGGACTTAAAACATTGTCCTTATCTCTGCCCATAAAAAGTATGTCTCTATAATTACCATCACGAATAAAAGAGCATAGAAGGAACAGGAAGAAGATAGAAGAGTTTCTCCATTCCTGAAGAACATAGACTGAAAAACATTTTACAAGAAGATCAAATGAGATCAATCACACTCATAAATAGAGGTTAGTACTCCATAACCATTCTTATTGTGTGAAGACTATGATTTCTTAAGATCCATCTTCTACATGTTTTAGTGTGATTAAGTTTACATGTGGTATCAGAGCATGTGTTAGAGAATTTATAGTTTTCCTTTAATGGTAATTTTAATGATCAATGATTAATGTCTTACATTTGTTTTTTATTGTTTGGGAACTTAAGTACATTAATTTTCCGCTGCATGAATATGATGTTTTAAACAAATGATTGAGATTACTTGATTGCCTCAATTTAGAATTATTGTTGCTCATGTTTGAATGCGTTTTGAGTTTCATTCCTTATACATGTATGAATGATGTTTGAAATTATAGTTAAATGTTTGTATCATAAGAAGGCATTACTACTTATTATTTGATTTCCGCTGCATGATAATACGATTAATGTTGATTAAAGTTTACGTTTTTAAATAACTGGATATGTAATACGTTATGAATTCTAATGAGTTTCAAACATAGCTGAATGGTTTTATGAAAAATTTGTGTACGTCATGCCTTTAAGTATAATATGTGTTGGTGGAGAGACCAATTCCGAATGATGGATTCACGGTTATTCACTGTTATGCATTGTACGGGTGCAAGGGTTCGAATACAAGCGGTACTCTTTCATTTGATATGAGACTCGAATCTGCATCCCTGTAGTTGATGTTCACGTACGTAACCGCTTAACTGGGACATAAATATGTTATAACGTTGATATTGAAAAAATATATCAATACATACTGCGAAATACATGTCCTGATTCTATCTTTTTTATGTATATTTTGGTGAAATTAAAATAAATGTTTTCACATTATTTTATGTGAAATTAATGAAATTAGGATAAAATGTGATTTTATATCCTCTAATTGTTTATGAAATATTAATATTTTGGAATTATATTATCGTAGATTTGTTAATCACCAAAGTGATTAAATCTTTATGTTTATGTTTGTTCGATTCTAAATTGTTTCACATTATATTTTTTTTTTGGAATTTTAATATTATGGTAGAATTGTTAGCCACCAAAGTGGTCAAATTTTTATGTTTGTTTAATTCCAAATTGTTTGATTACATTTTATTTAAAGTAGTTATGTTTTGGAGTAATAGTATGATTGATTTGTTAATCACAAAAGTGGTCAAATCTTTATGTTTAATTAACTTCAAATGTTATGATTTTTGTTCATTTACTTATAATTTTGATGCTTTAAATGATATGAAAATTATTGGCTGAAGAGTAAAATGAAGTTCATTATTATAGGATAGTTATGTATCGCCCAAAGGTTGATTGTTTGTTTTTATAATCAGTGAGCATGAATGTTGGTAGTGTGAATGTACTATTAGTTGTATTTATATATCCAAAGATTGTAAATGTTTCTAGTAGGTGCATTTAGCAAGCCAAATTATGTAAATTTCTATTAGCATCATTATGTAAAGTATGGTATATTGATGGATCATCCAAAGGTGAACATTAATATGAATTTATGAAGTAGCATGAATTTATTTAGCATGTTTGTATGTAACTCAAAGCCTTATTATTTTTTCAAA